>NC_081288.1:106674402-106974402 GCF_030490865.1 Poecile atricapillus | reverse complement strand
GCACAGATGTCAGCAGCCTGTACAAGGAAAGCAGAGATGTTTTCGCAGGAAAAGAGACCTCCCTGGACCACCCCAAGACCTGTTTCTGCGGTTTCATCTGAGACAAGGAGTGAACAGATGACGTCTGACCAGCAACAGCGAATTTGTTTTCACTGCAGAAAACCGGGACATTTTGCTAAAAACTGTCCTTTAAAACAACAGAAACACAGGTCCTGTAGAATACGGTAGAATAGCTAGTGTCCGACCTTTTGTAATTGACTACAAGTGCCCCTTGTGGGGGAGAGATACCATGTCGCAGTGGGGGGTGAAATTAACAATTCCTGAGACACCTCAGGATTTTTGATAGAGGCCACTGTAGAGCGTCCAGTCCAAAAATTATCTTGGCTAGATAATGATCCAATTTGGGTGAACCAGTGGCCTCTCAGCAAACAAAAACTTGGGGCGCTAGAAAAATTAGTGGAAGAAGAATTGGCTAAAGGACACATAGTAGAAACAACCAGCCCTTGGAATTCCCCGGTGTTTGTAATAAAAAAGCCAGGGAAAGATAAATGGTGCCTCCTTCAAGATTTGAGAGAAATAAACAAAAGAATACAAGACATGGGATCTCTCCAACCAGGAAAGCCATCCCCAACCATGCTACCAGAAGATTGGCTACTAGCAGTAGTAGATATTAAAGATTGCTTTTTTCAAATTCCCCTGCATCCAGAGGATGCACCAAGGTTTGCCTTTTCCATTCCTACAATTAACAGGGAAGCTCCAATGAAATGGTACCACTGGACAGTATTACCTCAGGGGATGAAAGCCAGCCCCTTCATCTGCCAGTGGTATGTGGGGTCATTGCTGTCCTCAGTGCGTGCTGAAAAGAGAGATGCCATCATTTTGCATTACATGGACGATATTTTAATATGCTGTCCCAATAACAACATACTGAAAGATACCCTTGACCTAGTGGTTAAAGTTTTAAACTCTGCTGGATTCCAGTTGCAGGAAGACAAAGTTCAAAGGATGCCACCTTGGAAATACCTGGGCCTGGAAATTACTGGACGGACTGTTGTTCCACAAAAATTGGAAATTATTGGTAATCCTAAAACTCTAGCAGATCTTCATTCTCTATGCGGGTCACTAAACTGGGTCAGACCATGGCTAGGTCTCACAAATGAGGACCTGAGTCCCCTACTCAATTTATTGAAAGGGGAGAGAGAGTTACTGTCTCCCAGGGAGCTGACTCCAGAAGCAAAAACTGTAATTGAAAAGGCACAAAGGGCCTTGACAGAAAGACAGGCACACCGCTTCAAACCTGAGCTGCCTTTTAAATTTATTGTCCTGGGGAAGTTGCCACACCTACATGGGTTAATATTCCAATGGGCCGAGGGGCAGAGAGATGCACTCTTAATCATAGAGTGGGTCTTCCTCTCCCATCAAAGACCCAAAACTATCACCAAGCCACAAGAGCTGATGGCTCAGCTGATTCAAAAGGCCAGGGTAAGACTGCGGGAACTGGCAGGTTGCGACTTTATGTGTATTCACCTCCCAGTCAGGCTCTCTGGAGAAGGCAAAAACTCCCCTGAGAGACTGACCAAAGAGATGTTTGAGCATCTACTGCAGAGCAATGCTAACCTCCAGTTAGCTCTGGACAGCTATAGTGGGCAAATTTCAGTTCATGCACCATCACACAAATTGTTTCATGAGGAATTCCATCTCATTCCTCGTGAGAAAAGGAGCCGAAGGCCACTCAAAGCTCTCACAGTGTTCACTGATGCATCTGGGACATCCCACAAGTCGATGATGACTTGGAGAAATCCACAGACTCAGCATTGGGGAGCTGATGTTGAGTTTGTAGAGGGGTCACCCCAGATAGCTGAACTAGCTGCAGTCGTGAGAGCCTTTGAGAAGTTTTCAGAACCAATTAATTTGGTTACTGACTCAGCCTACGTAGCAGGAGTGGTGTCCAGAGTGGAAGAGGCAGTTCTCAAGGACATTGAGAACGAACATCTCTTTAGATTGCTTTCAAAACTGATTTACTTGGTCTCGAATAGAGAACAACCTTTCTATGTAATGCATATAAGGGCGCACACCCCGTTGCCAGGTGAAATCGCTGAGGGAAACCGGGAGGCTGATTCCCTTGCTGCCCCAGCCGAAAAGGTATGTCTCCCTGATGTGTTTCAGCAGGCAAAAATAAGTCACCAGCAATACCATCAAAATGTGCCAGGACTGATTCGTCAGTTCCAGCTGACACGGGATCAGGCTAAAGCCATCGTGGCTACCTGTCCCAATTGTCAGCTCCAGGCAGTGCCATCATTAGGCATCGGGGTTAATCCCCGATGCCTTAAGAGCTGTGAAGTGTGGCAAACAGATATCACTCACATTCCCAGTTTTGGTCGCCTTAAGTATGTACATGTGAGTATTGATACATACTCAGGAGCGGTGTATGCCTCTGCTCACGCAGGAGAAAAGTCTGTGCATGCTAAACAACATTTAGTACAGGCCTTTTCTGTATTGGGAATCCCTAAAGAAATTAAAACAGATAATGGCCCAGCATATAAATCCAAGGAGTTCCTGGAATTTGTCCAGCAGCGGGGAGTGGAACATAAAACTGGCATCCCCCACTCCCCCACAGGTCAGGCTGCAATCGAGCGTACACACCAGATGCTCAAACAAGTCCTAGCCAGGCAAGGTAGCGAGGCTGTGTGGATGTCTCCCCAACAGAAACTCTGTAAAGCTCTGTTTACCATTAACTTCCTAAACTGCTCATTTGAAAACATGAATCCTCCTGTAACTCGGCATTTTAACCGTGGTGATCAGTTTAAATTGTCACAACATCCACCGGTGTTAATCAGAGACCCTGAAACTTGGCAAACCAAGGGTCCCTATGAACTTGTCACCTGGGGGCGTGGTTATGCGTGTGTATCCACCCCCACAGGCCCCCGATGGATTCCTCAGAAATGGGTAAAACCTTTTGTTCCAAAGAATCCAGCACCAGCAAGAAGAGAAGAGAAGCAAGCGGCTGTTGCTTCCAAGAGAAGACGCCGCTGAAGAGAGCAAGAAGAAACCTCTCTAGCCTCTGACCTGCATACTGTAACTGTGAATATGTTTTAAAAATGTCTGTTTCCTTTTTTTTAGAAATAACCTACCTCTTACTCAAATCCATGATGAGCCTTAACCCTGCTGTCATCCTGCTCGCACTGAGCAGCCTGACAGCGGCCTGGATCGTCCCACAGCCACGCCAGAACATCTGGGTGACCCTGGCACAAACACTCCAACAGGAAAACATATGTCTGTCGACTGCAGCAGCAAAAAATCCTATGTCTACTTGCCTCGTAGGGATTCCTTTGCAGCATGATGAATTCACACACAGCTTTAGTACACTGACTCCCGAAGCAGATAAAACACTACACAGCCCTCATGTAGAAGCAGAGTTAAGAAACTCAGTAGAAGAGTGGCTACCCCATTTTCCTAAGGCAACCCAGGAACCCCAGGAGTTAGAGCTACTGGGTTCCTCCCCAGCATCCTACTGTGTGCACTTTAGGGTCAGTCCTCCAACTCATAAAGAAACATTCCACCATATAGTACAACATCGGGAAGAGTTCACAGCAAAAAGGTGGTGCCGTGTACTAAGCTACATCAAAGTGCACTCCTCAGCTCATACACAACCCAAAAGCCTCCCCAAAGGACTGTTCCTCATTTGTGGGGACCGTGCATGGGCAGGAATTCCATCCCGTCTTCTCGGAGGGCCGTGTACCATAGGGCGTCTATCACTGTTAGCGCCCAATCAAACATTAATTGGCGAGTGGACCCATAAAAACAATTTGACCAAAAAAATTCAAAAGAGAAGTGCTACAAAATTAGATGAAAATTGTGACTCAGAGATTTTCCATTGGTCAAAATCAAAAAGAATTGCCGCATCCATTTTCCTTCCTTGGGTGGCTGCAGCCAAAGCCCTAGGTGAATTGGGACACCTAGAGTGCTGGGTGGTAAAACAAGCGAATTTAACATCTAATGCCATAAGTGCCCTCCTAGAAGATGAAGAAATTACCAGGCAGGCGACACTTCAAAACCGTGCTGCAATAGACTTTCTCCTATTGCTCCACGGGCACGAGTGCCAGGAGTTCGAGGGTCTCTGCTGCATGGATCTGACATCGAAAGCTCCTAACATCCACGCCACGCTCCGAGAGATGAAAAGCATGATCGGACAAGTCAAGCAAGAAGCAGATGACTGGTTTAATGGACTGTTTAAAAACTGGGGACTCTCGGGGTGGTGGGCTTCAGTAGTGAAAACCATTCTGTCACTGCTAGTCATTGTTTTGCTAACAGTGTTAGTGTTTGGAGTGCTGAGCAAAATACTGTACAGAAGCATAGTTAAGCTAGTCTCAGCTACCTCAGATGTCAACCATATAGAGTTGGCAGACCGGAGTAACCCTTACCAGTTTGCAAATGGGGATTGGTGGGCCACTTCAGGTCAGTAAGACGTATAAACTCGTTACCTTTCATTTGATTACATATATCAAAGTAGGGGCAGATGTGGTGGTGCATATTTCTGGGAGTTACCTAGTTTCTGTGTGGACCTTCTAAGCAGCTGTGACGTGTTTTTCCCCTCCCCTCCCTGTCCCTGAAACGTTATCCCATTAGTTGGTGTTATATGTCCCCTCGCCCCTCTCCCGAGGTTTGAAAAAGCCCAGGAAGGAGAAACCCGGCCTCTTTTTCCCCTGGAATCCAGCCAGAATAAACATCCTCCGTTACTCCGGGGGGAGAAGCAGCACCTTTTGGTCTTTTTCTTGGTCTCAAAGGACCTCCCTGAACCCCTCCATCGACAGAGCTAGCTTGGATTACTTCGAGGGGCTAAGGAAGGATCTCTTCAGGGTGACAGGGAGATCGCAGCAATTGACTCTGTTGGAAGCCGAGGTGAGCCTGACTGGGAAGGAGTGGCAGAAACATCCCATTGTGACTGGCCCAGAGGCCCCGTGTATTCTGGGCATAGACTTCCTTTGGAATGGCTATTACAAAGACCCAAAGGGACTCAGATGGGCTTTTGGAATAGCTGCTGTGGAGGCAGAGGACATTAAGCAATTGAACACCTTGCCTGGACTATCAGATAACCGATCTGTAGTAGGACTCCTGAAGGTGGAGGAGCAACGAGTACCAATTGCCACCTCGATGGTGCACCTCCGGCAGTATCGGACAAATCGAGATGCTGTGATCCCCATCCACAAGATGATCCGTGAGCTGGAAAGCCAAGGGGTGGTCGACAAAACCCATTTACCCTTCAACAGTCTCATTTGGCCTGTGTGCAAGTCTGACAGAGAATGGAGATTTGCGGTGGCTGTGCCAGTTCCTTTGGTCTGACCTGGGATGCCACAACTTTCCTAGAGAGAGTGGTTCCACAAGACACAGCCTCTGGGGGGTCTCTGGCGATCCCTGGCCACTGGATAACCTCAACAAGGGGCAGCCTGTGGCTGCAAGTGATTTCAGCTCAGTGAATTCAGCTCTGCTTGCTAGGTTATCCTGGGCTGACTTGGAGATAGAGAGACAGGAGCATTGTGTGGCAATTCCACAGAGACAGCCTTTATTGTTCAGCAGCTCTGCGAAGGGTAGCCAGGGATGGTGGCTCCCTTCTGAACTGGGCAAAAGCTGGGGTTTTTATGGGGGAAAGCCATGGTGGTACTGCGGGGAAAACCAATTGGCTACAAAGGATCAGCATAGGCACCAAAGCATGGTGGGATAGCTCACCATGAGAAGAGAGGATGGTCCCATCTAAGGGGTATCTCTCCAGGAGAGAGTTGAGGTAAGCTTATCACAGCTCCCTCGGGGCACATTCCTCCAAGGGAAACCCTTGGCAGGCTCACCTACTGCCATGAAGATTGATGGTGGACTACCGTGCCTTGAATGAAGTGACTGAATCATTAAAAACCGATATGACCATGGACAAAGACCCTCTAACTAATTAAAGATAGAAAATGGTATGTTTATTCACCAGTGGGCAGCATGGCGTCCTCCCCAAAAAGCATGACTGCCTCAAACAAGGTTCTCTTCCCTCTATTTCTCAAAATCTTACATACAATACATATGCATAACCTCAGCACCTCCCATCCACATTCAGTATTAAAATGAGGTTATTAGTCCTTCACGCATGCGCAATTCTTCTCTTGATTTGGGTCGGTGGTCTCAAATTGGGTCAGTGGTCTTGAGAGATGAAGTCAGGAAGATCTTCATCAGGTCTCTGTGACCCTCTGGCACGATCCAAGGTGTTGGAGTCTGAGATACAGAGTGTGTGCCCTTGTTTCTGATACTTAACTCTAAGATCCAGAAAAACACTGAATTTCATATAACATGAAATTCATGAGCATGTTTTCATGGTGATAAATGAAAACAACTGTTAAAGTTAGATTGAAAAGGCTAAAAGTGTGTGTAGATTAGAGAGTTTTCTTAAGTCACTGGGTGAAAAAGTTAGTTTAGAGTTTAAGTTAGTTTAGAAAGCAGAAGGCAAGATGGAGGATTTAGAATGTTGTTTCTTTTCCTTCTTTCTTCTTCATGTTCTTCTCTTAGAGGTTTTTGGGTAATAGTAAGTGATTGGTTAGAAAATGCTGCAGTGCAGCACACAGGTGAAGGGTCATTGGGTCATTAAGAAAAATAATATACGTGTCTATTGTTAATTGGATAAGAATAAGTATAAAGATAAAAGAACTGCGTAGTTTGGGGCCATTTTGTGCTTTCAAACACAAAGTGAACCACAAGGCCATTCTGTAACATCAAGAAGAAAATTAGTCAGATTGCAGTGAATTAATCTTGTGCAGCCAGTCTGGAGAGACCTGCCAAGTTTTGTAATGACCTTCTAATAAACACGAGAAACAAGATTCTAATGTGCTCGAGAGTTTTCTTCAAACCTAGAGAACTGAGATAAGCGGGACTCCCCACGAAGAAGGATCCCAAAGGAGCTCAGCTCAGAGGAGACTGAGAAATCCAGGAGTAGAAAGAAAAAGTACAGAAGAAAAGCAACAGAATCAGAGAAAGAGAAAAAAGAAACGAAAAATAATTTTTTAAGAAAAAATTACACAAGGCCTCCTGCTTGGTGATTGATTGGTATAGAGTCCAGGTGCTGACTATTGTTTTCACTGGTTTCAAACTGTTCTTATAACGGTTCATTTACACCACTTTCTTTTATAAACAATCTCATAATAGCAAACAATATAATAATTAGCTCTGGCTTAAGTATCTAATAATCATTAACTTACCATTTGCATATCTGACTTACATCTTGATCATTATAAATTGTTTCTAACCCTTAGCTAAATCTTAACCCTTCAAAAATCATGATTCAACTCCAGCATTGAATGCTGCTGTGCCGGACATGCTGGAACTCCAGTACAAGATGGAGTCCACAGCAGCAAAGTGGTATGCCACTATTGACATTGCTAACGTGTTTTTCTCCATTCCCCTGGCAGCAGAATGCAGGCCTCAGTTTGCATTCACCTGGAGGGGCGTGCAGTACACTTGGAACCAACTTCCCCAGGGGTGGAAACACAGCCCCACCATCTGCCATAGACTGATCCAGGCTGCCCTGGAAAAGGGTGAAGCTCCAAAACATCTGCAGTACATCAATGACATCAGCGTGTGGGGGAACATGGCAATGGAAGTATTTGAGAAAGGAGAGAGGATCATCCAGATTCTGCTGGAAGCCAGCTTCACCATCAAGAACAAAGTCAAAGTGTTGCCATTTGATTCAATAAACTGTATTATTAAGATAGTAGCAAACGTTAACAGTTAGCATTAGTTGACATTAGTAGTAGTTATGCTAAGGCTTGGTAGGCCGCATGTAACCTGCAGATGAACTGTATAGCAGATGTTGCAATGTAAGCAGTGTAACTAGGAGATAATCTAAGGAATGTACCTGTTGGCAGAATTTAAAGGTTAAAGAGATAATCGTACCAAGTAGTGAAAGTTTGTGATGATGAAGAAATCATGTAGAAAATATATAAAAACCCTGTGATTTTTCTGTGAAATGGGGCTCTGTCTTTGGACGCTAGTCCACAGGCTCCCGGGCCCTCAATAAAGCACCGCATAAACGACTTCGGTTGTTTGTGTTTTCTTCGGATCGGGCAACAAAAGGACCTGCTCAAGAGATCCAGTTCCTGGGGGTAAAGTGGCAAGACGGACGGCATCAGATTCCTACTGAGGTCATCAATGAGATCACCGCGATGTCTCCACTAACCAGCAAGAAGGAAACGCAAGCCTTCCTAGGAGCCATAGGTTTTTGGAGGATGCACATTCCCTAGTACAGCCAGATCGTGAGCCCTCTCTACCTGGTTACCTGCAAGAAGAACAATTTCCAGTGGGGCCCTGAAGAGCAACAAGCCTTTGCCCAGATCAAGCAGGAGATCGCTCATGCAGTAGCTCTTGGCCCAGTCAGGACAGGACCAGATGTGAAGAATGTGCTCTACTCTGCAGCCGGGAACAATGGTCTGTCCCAGAGCCTTTGGCAGAAAGTGCCTGGGTGTTGGGGAAGGTGAAACAGGGAAACCTTATAAATGTGATTGTTTGGCAGAAGATTCTAAAAATATGAAGGCTAGAATCGAAGTAGCAATGAAAGCCTGCTTTGAGTCATAGGATACTGAGTACTGGTTAACCAAAGAACAATAGCTTAGCCAGCTAGAGGAGAATCCCTGTTGATAAAACAATGTCCTTCTGCTGATAGAGAATGCAAAGGTCAAGAAGCAAGGAAAGAACTTGTAAGGTTCTGTAGAATCTAAAATGCAACACTGTATGTTAATATAGGGAAGCGCATAGGCTGTATGTAAATTCTTTAGTGGGTGTGTCTCATGGTGATTGGTTACTAAGAATTAGAATATTCATGATAGAAAAAGATATATTGGATTGTAACAAGAACTTCGCTCTCTTAACTCTTATCTCTTACCTCTTACCTCTTAGCCCTTACCTCTTACCCCTTTACCCCTCTGCCCCACTCCTAACTCTCAGCCCCCTCTCCCTGCTCCTACCCGTCTCGTCTTCCCTGCTCTCTCCCTCTGCTTTTTCCCTCTTTCCCTCTGTTGCTCTTACTCCCTCCCTCCCCCTTCCAACCTCTCCTCCCCTGCTCTATCTGTGCTCTCTCCCCTCCCCCGGACCACGTGGACGCCGAGGCTGGTGGCGGACACGGGTCCCCCATCCTTTTACCCTTATAATAAATTGCTTATACTTGAACAGCTTGACCCTGGAGAAGTCTCTCACCGCAAGCGAGCGTTTTTACACTCCAATACCTGGGGAGACTCGAGGCCAACCACTGGGATTCTGGAGACGTAGTTACAGAGGGTCCAAAGCCAACCACACTCCCACAGAAAAAGAAATTTTAGCAGCCTATGAAAGAGTCCAAGCTGCCTCAGAGGTGATTGGCACAGAAGCACAACTCCTCCTGGCACCCCGACTGCCAGTGCTGGGGTGAATGTTCAAAGCAAAGGTTCCCTCTACCCACCATGCCACCGACGCTACATGGAGCAAGTGGATCGCCCTCATCACACAGCACACCTGTATTGGAAAGCCAAATCGCCCTGGGATTTTGGAAATAATTACAAACTGGTTAGAAGGTGAAAATTTCGGTCTCACTGATGAAGAGGAGCAGGAACAAGTGACAAGGGCTGAAAAAACTCCACCATACAACCAACTGCCAGCAGAAGAAACATGTTATGCTCTGTTCACTGATGGTTCCTGTTGCATCGTAGGGATGAACCGGAAGTGGAAAGCAGTTGTATGGAGCCCCACACGACAGGTCGCAGAGGCCACTGAAGGAAAAGATAGATCAAGCCAACTTGCTGAACTCAAAGCTGTTCAACTGGCCCTGGACATTGCTGAAAGAGAGAAGTGACCAAAGCTCTACCTCTACACTTATTTGTGGATGGTAGCCAATGCCCTGTGGGGATGGCTGGAGAAGTGGAAAAAGGCCAATTGGCAGCATAGAAGAAGACCAATCTGGGCTTCTGATGAGTGGAAAGACATTGCCACTCAGGTAGAGAAGTTACCTGTGAAAGTCCGTCATGTCCCCAAGCGTAGGGTTAATGAGGAGCATCGAAATAATGAACAGGTGGATCAGGCTACAGAAGTATAGGTGTCAAAGATAGACTTAGATTGGCAACACAGGGGAGAGTTATTCCTAGCTTGATGGGCCCATGATGCCTCAGGTCATCAGGGTAGAGATGCCACCTATAAGTGGGCACGAGACCGAGGGGTGGATTTAACCATGGACAGTATTTCTCAGGTTATCCATGACTGTGAGACGTGTGCCACGATCAAGCAGGCCAAGCGGTTGAAGCCCCTCTGGTATGGTGGGTGGTGGTCCAAATATAAGTATGGGGATGCCTGGCAGACTGATTACATCACACTGCCTCAAACCTGTCAAGGCAAGCGCTATGTGCTCACAATAGTAGAAGCCACCACGGGATGGTTGGAAACCTACCCTGTGCCTCACGCCACTGCCCAGAACACCATCCTGGGCCTTGAAAAGTGTTATAGATACATATTATATTGTTGGCTTTTTGCAAATATTAAAATTAATGTTATGTGTATAAGAATGGGAAATTTTGTTGTATTAATATAGTTTTCTTTATTTCTGTTATTGATGAAACTTAGAAATAATAGTATAATACATATATGTTAGGCTATGGCATAGTATTAAAATAAAAACTGCTTTTGTTTGTATCACCCAAAGACTGAGAAGGAAAAAAAAATAGGTAGAGAACTCCTGCATTTTTAAACTATCCTATCCAGATGAAGACAGCAGTGACCAGAACTCTGGGGGGAGGAATTTATTGCATTTCTGGTATCAGGGAATGTAAATCTTGATGGCGCCAAGAGGATTCATCTATTGGGAAGGGGGCAAGAGAAAACTAAACAGAAGAATGCTGCGGCGGCGGAAAGCCCGGAGCACCGCGACTTCTCCAGAAGCAGCCTTGAGAAAGGCTGGCCCGAAGCGCATGTGAGCAGCTTCGAGCAGTCGAGTGATTCCAGATCAGCTCAGTAATAGTATAGTGATTTCAGCTCAGCTCAGCTCAGCTCAGCTCGGCAGCGGCGGCAGCAGGCAACACAGGAAGCAGGGACGAGACAGCTGGTCCAGCGTTCCACCGAGGCACAAGCCTTTATTCAGGCAAAGCTTCGGCAAAGGGTGCCGGTAACAGCGAATCTCCCGAACAGAGGAAAACCCGGGATATTTATGGGGAAGGAGAGGGGCGGGGGGAAGCCCGAGATACCTGTATCGGGGTGGGACAGCAGGGGGGAACACCAATGGGGCACAACAGTTTAACATAACTAACTCAAAGACCCCTGGGAGCGACATTGTGTCGCTCTTACAGAGAAGTATCTCCTCTCCAGGGGAGGGCCAGTATCTCGGTCCCAGCGGGCTCCTCCGTACCCACAGAAGAACACCAAAGATCCTAAGAAGAATGCATGAATATGTATGAGAATTTATGGATATGTAGTAGGATTCTGTTTTTAAGGGACAATCCTTTGTTAGTAGTGATGTGCAGAATAAAGGGACTCTATAACTAGCAGAGTAGTTATAAGAGCAGGTATGAATTTATTCAGCGCTGAGGTGCATGGGGATATCTCCTCCAAAAAGCATGCACACCTTTTTGATTGGGTTTACCCTTTTTATCCTTTACAGACCAAGTTTACATGATAAGCCTAATACATATTAATTTCCTAACCCTGCCTGTCTTCATATTACAATTAGCCCCGTGCCCCTTTCAGTTCTTTGGCCGCTTTTTTTTTTTTTTTTTTTTTGGGACTTCAAATCCGTTTCTTCTGGCTTAGGGTCCGAGGAATCTCCTTTATCCTGTGGTGCCTTTGTCTTTGCATCTTGTTTTTGTATTCCAGCTCCTTATCTCATCTTGCAGTCTGACTCTTTTTCCTGTTCTTGTGGATTAGGGTGTCAGGGTCTGGTTTTTGTCAGACACCCCTTTTAGTCAAGCATTTCTTTCTAATTCTTAATTTCTCTGTTTCAGTAGTGTGTGCCCTCTTGACTGAATGCAGAGACACCCGGCTGTATCTGTATACTTTATTTTTTTCTCCTAATTGTTTTTTTATTACACTTTTAAATTCTATAAAAATTATGTGAACCTTGTTTTTCACAAAAAGCAGGTCCTTTGGAGGCATGGTACCCCTGAGAAGATTGAATCAAACACCGGGACTCATTTCAAGAACAGCCTTATTAACACCTGGGCTAGGGACCATGGCATTGAGTGGGTGTACCATATTTCATATCATGCAGCAGCTGCTGGAAAAGTTGAGTGATGCAACAGAGTGCTGAAAACCACCTCAAAAGCACTGGGTCGGGGGACTTTCAAAAATTGGGAGCTGCATTTAGCAAAGGCCACCTGGTTAGGTAACACCAGAGGCTCCACTAATTGAGCAGACCCTGCCCAATCTGAACTCTTGCAAACAACAGATGGAGGTAAAGTTCCTGTGGTACACATGAAAAGTATGCTAGGAAAAACTGTTTGGATTAATTTGGCTTCGAGCAAAGACAAACCTATCTGTGGGGTTATTTTTGCTCAGGGACCATGTTGCATCTGGTGGATGACAAAAGAATGGAGAGATATGATGCATACCTCAAGGGGACCTTGTTTTGGGGTAAACCATCCATCATACAGTGCTGGTATCTAGATCTAGATGTATGTATGCATACAATTAGGGTAATGCATGTATGCATATATGTCGGAGAAGGGAGACGCAGACACCAGGTGGTCGTCAAGCAAATCTCGTTTATTGATCCTTATACTCGTGTTTAAATACATGATTTAATTAGCTCATACATATTGCAAAAGTATAGCTCATCATTGGTTATTTTGCTATCTACGTTACTACGAAACATAGCTATCTGCCTTTGCATTCTTGCGATTACCAGACCGTCCCTGTTCCTTCTTTTTCGTTCTGTTTACCACATTCTTGTTCTCCTCCCCACATCTCAAGGGCAATCCGGCCTTGAGACTATCTCTGCACTAGTTATGTTTTATCTCTAGCAAGTTTGTACAGTCATGGCCTTTCTCGCCTAACCATTTTGCCACAAAAGTCTCCACACATAGTTATAGGTGTGGATATGTGTGTTTGCATTTGAAATGTATTAATTTAGGCATTAATAAAATAGTATGGGATAAGGGGTCGAATGTCTTGGGAATGGTTTTCACCCTGTATCTTTTTTTTGGTTTTTGTATTTGTTTTGTTTCCAGAAAGGGTCACACACACACTCTCCCCCCCAGCTCCAGGAGTATCACAATGGGTGAGAGCTGCCTAGGATTCCTGTGAGACTTGAGGGCAAGGGGCGGGTTCTTCCTTCCAGTGAGGCAATCATCTCAATGGCCACTTGGAGCGGTGTTTCTGGCTATAGATACTGTTGTGTTGTGCTTTTTTCCCGTTTCTTTTTTTCCTTCTCTTTTCTTTCAGTACTGTGACTGGAGCTTACTGGCTTGCTTCTCTGCTCCTTTGCTTGCTTGGGAGCCCAGAGCCAGCATGTGCTGCACTGGGAACCCACTGTCCCCACGCTGGGGCTAACCCCTCTGCACAGCCTGACCCCAGGACCAGCCACTGACGGTGAGCTATCCAGGGGAGTGACTGCCCACCCAGCCCTGCTGTTCTCTGCTGCTGCTTCAGGGATTTTTGCTACACTTTAACCCAACACCTGGACACCCCGCGGCTTCTGGCACATACCGGAGTTTCTGCTACATTTTGTTTGCCACCCCTGGTGTGCCTGCCTCTGCCATTCCAGCTTGCTGCTTGCAAGGTTTCATGCTGCAGTCCATTCTGTTTCCCAAGTGGAACTGAGACTGGCTGTTTCCCATGAGTTTGCAAAGGAAAGCCCCCTCTCTCTCTCTCGCCGGCTGGTCTGCCATTACCATGTGAAGAGTGACAGCCGAGGACATGCCACAGTGCCCCCTGCACCCATGGAGAATCATTGCACCTGCCCTGCCCAGCTGGGAACCAACAGCGCCCCTGCCAGTTGTGACCATAACTAGACCTATGGGGAAAGCACTTGACAGCTGAGAGAAGGCTGTTATTTGGTTTCTGGTTTTCTTCTTGGTGCTGTTTGTTTGCCTTGTTATATATATATTTATTCTAGTAAAGAACTGTTATTCCTTTTCCCATACCTTTGCCTGAAAGCCCCATAATTTCAAAGTTATAATAATTTGGAGGGGAGGAGGTCACATTTTCTATTCCAAGGGAGGTTCCCACCCTCCTTGGCAGATACCTGTCTTTCAAATTAAGACGATAATATGGAGGGTACACGGTGTAGGCCGTAGACAGTAAGCCTTAGCTTTTGCCTGGATCCATAGTCATCTCACACAAGCCAACAAAGGAAACCCTGTGGTTGATGTCTACTATAGGCCACCTGATCAAGGAGAGAAGGTCAACAAAGCATTCTTATTTAAACCACTGGAAGCATCCTGCTCACAGGCAAAAAGTAAAGTCAAGACCCTGAAATTTAGGACAGTTAATTTTCAGGTCTTTAAAGAACCAGTGGATGGCACCCTGTAGGGAACTGCCCTCAGGGATGATACAGGAGCAAAAGGGAGCTGGCAGTTCTTGAGGAGTGTTTTTCTTAGAGCAAAATAACTCTCAATTGCCATGCATAAGAAATCAGGCAGGAGAGGTAGGACACCAGCATGCATAAGTAAGGGCCTTCTCTTCTGGTTGAGCTGGAGCACAAGGAGGAAACACACAGGCAGCAAAAGAAGGGACATGCATTTTGGGAAGAATCTAGAGATGCCACCCAGGTGTGTAGGGATGAGATAAGGAAAGCTAAGTGTCCTGGGGTGACTTTATGATGCTTGTATTCCCAATCGCCCTGTTTATGGTACATATTAAGTTCTGCACCTTTAAGACTGGCTCTGAGAGCAAAGGGGGGAAAAAGAAGCGTGCAGTTTGTGTTGAGAAAAAACACTCACTCCCCTGCATCCTGCTCCTGGACTGTGTTGTCTGCAGCACAGACAGCGGGACAGATCTCTCTTTAGATTTTACTTAGTTTTTAGCTAGCTGAGGCAGAGAAGTTCCCTGGACTTTTTTTTTTTTCTTTTTTCTTGGATCTGTTCAAACCTGCTCTGGACTGAAAAAAACAGCCAAACCCCGGGAGCTCATGCCTGTGACGCACCTGGGCCTGGGCCTTGGCACTTTCCAGCACTAGAGGGACTGATAAGAGAGGTTTTATTGTTTAATATGAGAGGAATGATAGGTTTGTCTTTACAAACAAGCTGTGGGTCAGTTGATAAGGTGTACTATCAGTGAGAGACGACAGAAACAATGGGATGGATTCCAGCAGAAGATCAAAGGGGCACTAAAAGAACACTATGAATTCTATAAAAGTTAAGAAGAGATTATGCATGTGGGGGGGGGGGGGAAGGTATCACCGCCGGTATCAGGCGTTCCGGGAAGCCTGTACCTCTCAAGTACCTCAGCCTATGGGGAAAGAGAGAAGGGACAAGCGGCCAGGAATTAGGATAAAAAGGAGGCTGCGCCCTCCAAAAATTTGAGAGACCCCAGGGGAATGCCCCATGGCCTCTCCCTTTATTCGAATAAAGAAAAAGGACTCCTCTGTCTCCTTTTTGGACATAAACCTCTGGCGTTTGTGGATTTAATTTTCCTGACAATTTTTGGGGGCTCGTCCGGGATATTTCCACCGTCCGGGGCGGCAGGCAGTGAGCGGAGCTGAAGGCGCGCCTCACCCAGTTTCGGTGATCAGTTCCCCTTGGTGGCGGCCGGCACCGGGCGATCGATTGGGTTCCCGAGACTGTCCAGGAGACAGACGAGTGGCGGACCAGGGGGGTCCGTGAAGAGTCCACAGGGAAGGACCACTGAAAATCTCACCGGTGAGTAAAATGGGATCTTCGGGGAGTGTGGGGGTCCAAGCAAGGCTGGTACCCTGGCTGGAACCAGCACGGGCGGCTATCCTCAGCCGCGCGGTCCATATCCCACTGCATCAATGTGATGGATGGCAAATATGGCGATTTATTGCAGGGAAACTTAACATTTTATAGCCTGGGTTCACTGTGCTACTCCCATCTGCTTACATCACACTTAGGTGCTATTGGCTAATTGCAGGGGGGCCCTGCTATCCTAATAGAGAGGGGTGGGTTTCTAACTTTCTCGTTACATCCCGAGTTCTTCCGCAGCGCAAGGCCTTAACTACAACAGGGGAGCAAGCCTGGGAGGGCACCCAGGGAGGGTAGCACAGGCAAGCCTGGGAAGGCACCCATGGAGGGTAGCACAGGCTAAACAGGGCACCCATGGAGGGTTGCAAGGGTACAGCCGGGAAAGGGTCTCGGCAAAAGGGATGACGATCCCACAATACCCCCGGAGAGTCCCTTGGGGAGAATGCTGAGATCTTGGGACAGATTATGCATTCACACAGAAGTAACTATAGAGATGATGGTGAAATATTGTTATTATGTATGGCCAGAGTATAAGTTGCCAAATGGACTTATATGGCCACCTTAGAAAACAGAATTCATTTGTGTTGAGTTCTGTGAAGGTGTCTAGAGGAGAGCTGGAAAAGATGGATTGAAAGAGAATGTGGATTAATGTGGTTTGTACGGGCAGCAGGAGATGGATGGATTGTGTTAGTGTGCTGGAACAGAATTGGTTAATGAAGAGTGTGGAGAGATGTGGTTGAAGCAGGAACCAGGAGTGGAGGAGCGGGACCAGGAGCACTGGCTGGGGGCCTGTGAGGCTGCTGGGACTCAGCACTGGGCAGTGCCTGACCCCACCGGCCCCGGGCAGGGGCAGCAGCAGCTGCCGGCCCTTTGAGGCTGCGGGACGCCCTGGCCGCCTGTGGTGCTGCCGGCCGTGCCCACCGGGAACACTGGAGTGGGGAGGAGCTGTTTGGACAATGTGGCAGGACAGGAACTGGCTCTGGTATTTGGTGTGTGGTAAATAGAGTGAGCACAAGGAGGAAAGGCGAAGGTGATGGCCTTTTTCAGGCCAAAGAGGGAAAAACCGCAAGGTCCAAGGGGTCCCCCGGGACAGAGAGGACGGGATCAGGCACAAGGAAGTAGCAGAAGCTTTCTCTCCCCAGCAGGGGAGACCCAAGCCAAACAGCGGCTGGGAAAAGATCAGTGTGCTGTCTTCAGGGCGTAAGACACTGAAAACGGCAATGTCTGCAAAAAAGCCAAAAACAGCTGGATTGTCGAGAAAGTCCAGAAGATAAGATAAATGGATTGTTAAGAGTGTCAAAGGCTCTCATTATATCCACCAACCTAGAGCCGTTGTCAACTTTTAAAGTGAGTCTGGATCGAGGAGAGGTGTGTGTCTTAGTAAAAACAAAGACCTCTCGATTCACCTTAATTTTTATCCCCGAGGGGGAAAATTGTCTAAAGAATTTTTTTGATCGTTCAAAAGAGTTGTGAGAATTGTGGTTTCTTCTGTGTGCTCAGAAGTTTGAACACATCTTTCTCTGAAAGAATTGTAAAAATTGTAGTAAATTAATTTGAAGATTTAATTAATTTGTCTACATGAAGTTTTGTGCGGAATGGCTCCAGTTTGGAGGGGACCACACCCCTCTGCTTTTTGTATGTTTTGTTGTAAAAAGCCAGAATTGGCAAATTTCAGTTATGAAGCCAATGCGGCAAGTCATACCTTGTGGGGAACACGCCCACCACTCTGTAGTTTGTTGTAGCCTTAAAGCAAATTCTGTAGCTACAACCTTGTGAAAATAGTGTCCTATGGAAGGCCTGGGTATTTGTCATGCACTTCCTCTGTGGAAGTTATGGGAAAACTTTAAAGGAAAGTATCTTGTTTCTTTCCTTAATAAAAGTTTTAAATGTTAAAGGTTATAAAATGTTATAAATATTAAAGTTTCCTTAATAGAAGTTAATTTGTTAGTCACCTCCATACACCTAGGATGGACTTGATGCAAAAAATTGAGATGGAGAGTAGTTAGTTACTAAAAAATAGAGAAATGTAATGTAATTAGCTTGAAGCAGTAGCATTACTTGCTGCTGAACTAAATCATGTTTATACAAAGTCACCTGTTTTGTTTAAGCAAACTTCACAAAAGAAAAATGTTAAGAGAGTTTGCTCCACCCTCAGAAGTTAAGTTGTTGCAGTATGTGGATGATTTGCTGTTATCAAGAGAACAGGAGGAGAAGTCATGCAAAAGAAATTTTAGTTCAAGAGCATGGGAGAACACAGAGACCTGTTGACTATTTTCCTAAAATGTTAGACCTGGTAGCCAGAGGCTGGCCCCATTGTTTGCAAAACTGTGCAGCCACAGCTCTGATGGTGGCTAGGGCTCGAAAGCTGACAAGGGGGGGTTACCTGATTGTTAAAGTTTCACACCAGATTAAAGCTTTGTTAACTGAGAGAGCCTCTAAGTGGATGACCAGCTCTCGGTTGTTACAATATGAGATGTGTCTATTAGAACAGGAGGATTTAGAATTTAAAAGCAAGGAAGGTTTTAACCCAGCCTCCTGTTTGAATGGCCCCGAGGAGGAGAGCCAAGGCAAAGTCCATGATTGTATTCAAGTAATAGATCTGCAGACTAGGGCAAGGAATGATTTGTGAGACATTCCATGGCCTGAAGGAGAAAACGTGTTTATTGATGGGTCTTCAAGGGTAATAGAAGGAAGACGGTTTACAGGGTACTCTGTTGTGAATGAAAAGCAATTAAAAGAAGGGGGGAGGTTACCGCCCACCTGGTCAGCTCAGACAGCCGAGCTCTATGCACTCGTGAGAGCCTGTGAGTTATACCGAGACAAGACAGTAAATGTTTTTACTGATTCTAAATATGCGTATGGTGTGATACATGCATTTGAGAAACTGTGGGAAGAGAGAGGTTTATTAACCTGCAGAGGAAATACGTTAGCTCATAAGAACTTAATTTCCCGCCTATTGGAGGTGGTGAATTTACCAAAAAAAGGTAGCAATAATACACATCAAAGAACACCAGGCAGGGTGCTCGGAAGAGGCAATAGGAAACAGACTAGATGATGAAGAAGTTCGAAAAGCTGCACTGTTGCCAGAAATCTCTAAGTTACTTCCCTTGCTCCCAGTAATTGCCCCCTTGCCAGAGAAACTGTCTTTTCCACCAGAAAAACTTTAGTTAAAAAGAGTGGGGCAGAAGAAAGAAGGGGTAATTGGTTTACAAGGGATGGTAAGCAGTGAATACCGAAAGCTTTAGCCTTACAACTGCTAAAACAGCTCCACGAAGGGAGTCATTGGGGCTCCCGAGGGATAGCAGAAACCTTCCTCAAGATGTATGTTGCTGTGGGTCTTTTTGTTCTAGCAAAACGAGCTGTTGATGGTTGTTTAATTTGTGCTAAGACAAATAACAAAGCTACAAAGAAACTGGCCAGGGGTGGAAGGCCTTGGGCCCTACGTCCCTTCCAAAGATGCCAGGTAGATTTTACTGAGATGCCCCGGGTGGGGAAATTTAAATATCTTTTGGTAACAATATGTCAATTAACAGGATGGCCAGAAGCCTTCCCTGCTGTTTCAGCAACCACAGGGTCAGTTATTAAAGTATTCTTGGAACAAATAATTCCAAGATATGGGATGGTAGAAGCAATAGACTCAGAAAGAGGAACTCATTTTACTGGAAAAATTCTTAAAGGAGTAATGACTGCTTTAGGGATACAATGGAACCTCCACACTCCCTGGCATCCCCAAAGCTCAGGCCAAGTTGAAAGGATGAATGGAGACATAAAAAAACATCTTCTGAAGCTAGTGATAGAAACCAAAATGCCATGGCTGCGGCTCTTACCACTGGCTTTAGCAAGAATAAGAGCCAGACCCAAGGAAGATATTCAACTATCTCCCTTTGAATTGATGTTTGGAATTCCTTATCCTTGTAATTCTCAGCCTGGGGCGGGGGTAGAGATAAGTGATGTATATCTAAAACAGTATGTGGCTCCGATACTGTCTCTTGTGAAATCTCTTCAACAGGAAGCTCAGCTGACACAGACCCTGCCTTTGGACTTTGCTGTGCATAATATCCAGCCAGGAGACTGGATCCTAGTTAAGGAGTGGAAAGAAGCACCCCTAGTGGCTAAGTGGCATGGACCTTTCCAGGTGTTGCTGACTACAGAAACAGCCGTCAAGACAGCTGAACACGGGTGGACACATCACACTCGGGTCAAGGTCTCTAAAGCTCCAGAGATTTGGACATCTCAGCTGGAGGAGAAGGATGGGAAGCCGCGACTGACACTCCGCTGGAGTGGACTGGAGCAGTAGCTGGTGCATCGACATCGGGGGAAGCCCTGAGTGCCTACCCACAGACTGACTGCTGAAATAGTCTGTATGGGCATCCCTACTCTCAGATCTCCAGACACTAGGAGCCAATCCAGGCTGTCACTGCTTTCTTTATGCTAAACTGTTTCTGTGCTTTCACTTGCCACAGGTAGTGTAGAAGACAACGTGAAATTGAAAATTAGAAATTAGATTGTAACACTATTAGAATGTTTCTCTTAATAATTTTACCTTTATATTTTCAGTTAAGTTGGAGTCTAAAGTGGGAAAATAATTTTTTTACTTTAGGAGAACAAGTAGCAAAGACCTTTAACCTTAAGAACTGTTGGGTCTGCGGGGGGCCGGGGGGATCTGAAAGCTGGCCATGGGTGGCCAGCCCAGTCGAGCCTAAATGGTGGGTTAGCACGCTGAGTGAAGTCCATAATGAAACAGGATTTTGGGACAAAGAAGGAAGTCCATGGCAGCTTCATTCTTCTGAAAGAGGCATTTATTGCCTAAACAGAACAGGGAGCACATATGTGGGAAAGAGCGTTTGTGACTGGACTTTATCTTTGGGTTTAGATTGTTGGACCCCCAACTGCCCTCCTTATGACTGTTCCAGATATCAAGGCAGATGGAATCAAACACATGTTAAGCTCACTAATGGTAGCTGGGTAAGGTGTTCCTTCCATAATTACCAAAAAGATTTTGAAGGCTGTAAAGCAGTGGGGAAGGATAAGTTTTTTGACCCTTTATTTTTAAGCTGCCCCCGAGATAATTCCACAAGTCCGACACATGTTGTCCGAGACTCTCAGTGGAAATGGCAACACCGGAATGGAACTCGAACCCTTTTCAGTAAGTTCTGGTCCAGATCTAATAAAACAGATCTGGGATGTGATTGCAAGTGGAAACCTCATGTAGGAGCTTGGAAATGTAAATATTGTGATTCTTATGGCGAGGCAACTATTGTTGGTGGACCACTAGGCCCTGGAAGCAAGCTGTATTTTGACCCACCAGTTGATGATGAGAATTGGAAAGGTCCCTTTGCTAATGGGACCTGGGCTCTAAAGGGTCATTATTGGATTTGTGGCCAAAATGCTTACCGCAAGCTACCCCCAAACTGGTCAGGAATATGTTATGTAGGGTATATCAGACCATTGTTCTTTCTGCTACCACAAGTTCAGGGAAATCAGTTAGGAATCAAAGTATATGATGATCTAATTAGAGAAAAGCGGTCCATTGATACATCCCTGGTTGGAAAGAGCACCCAAAAGTGGGGAAAAGATGAATGGCCACCTGAACGAATCATACAACACTATGGACCAGCTACCTGGAACCCAAATGAATTAATATCAGGTGCCAGAGAACCCATTTATAATCTAAATCAGATAATTAGGTTGCAAGCTGTCTTTGAAATAATAATCAACCAGACAGCTACAGCTCTTGACCTTCTTGCTGACCAGTCTACTCAGATGAGAAATGCAATATTTCAACATCGGATGGTATTAGACTACTTATTAGCAGAAGAAGGGGGGGTGTGTGGAAAATTTAATGACTCAAACTGCTGTTTGCAAATAGATGACAATGGAAAAGTAGTGAAACAAATAACAAAAGGAATAAGAAAGTTAGCCCATGTACCGGTCCAAACATGGAAAAGATGGAAATGGGACATGTTTTCATAGTTACCTGGTGGCCTATGGGTCAAACAAATGCTTTTTTTCCTCTTATGTGTTGTAACAACTCTAATCTTTTTACCATGCATGATCCCTTGCTTCATACAACTCATTCAACATGTGATCAAAGAAATGCAGGTAGTAGCAGTGCCTACTGACCCAGAGATGGCTACAAAAGGGCACAGAGTGATGCCCCTGCAAATAATTGCAAAGCCAAAAAAAGACCCAAGAACAAGAAATTAAGTCAATGATAACTAAAGTTTGTAAAGACAATTATTAACAAAAATTAAAAGAGGAGGGATTGAGAGGAATGATAGGTTTGTCTTTACAAACAAGCTGTGGGTCAGTTGATAAGGTGTACTATCAGTGAGAGACGACAGAAACAATGGGATGGATTCCAGCAGAAGATCAAAGGGGCACTAAAAGAACACTATGAATTCTATAAAAGTTAAGAAGAGATTATGCATGTGGGGGGGGGGGGGGGGGGGGGAAGGTATCACCGCCGGTATCAGGCGTTCCGGGAAGCCTGTACCTCTCAAGTACCTCAGCCTATGGGGAAAGAGAGAAGGGACAAGCGGCCGGGAATTAGGATAAAAAGGAGGCTGCGCCCTCCAAAAATTTGAGAGACCCCAGGGGAATGCCCCATGGCCTCTCCCTTTATTCGAATAAAGAAAAAGGACTCCTCTGTCTCCTTTTTGGACATAAACCTCTGGCGTTTGTGGATTTAATTTTCCTGACAAATATTATTCAATTTCTGTTAAATAAACAGTTTTTTCCACTTTTCTCCAAGGAAATATTCTTTCCCAAATGTCCTGGTTTAGGGCAAATTTGGGAGAAAACCTCCAATGCCCCCCCCGCCCCGGGAAGCAAACCCACGTGGCCCCTTTCTCCCACCCCCCAACCGGTTCGGGAAGAGATTTCTCTGAGAGAAGTGGAAAAAACCTGTTTATTTCACAGGCACAGCACTACCCAGCACAAGAATTAACAATACCAAATTACAAAACCTCTCGCCGCTCTGAAGAGATGACAAATTCAGAGGGTCTCTCTCCTGTGGGTGTTCACTGTTATCAATCCCTCTGGCGCTGGATAATGCCGCTGCCCAGGCTAGGTTCCCGGTGCTCCCCTGAGTCCCCAGTCCAGAGCAGGTTCGATCCGTTCCAAGGAAAGGGAAAGAAAACAGTCCAGGAAGACCTCTCTGCTTCGGCTACTTGGAAAGCCAAAGCGATCTCTCGTCTGTTTGTGTTGTAGTCAAAACCCCGTCCCGGGATGCGGGGGGAGCAAGTACAGTCTCTGATAACAGACTCGGTGCTTCTTCTCCACTCACTTTTACTCTTAAATTAAGTTTTAAGGATACAAAACCTATTTCTGGGCTAGGTGGACAAATGGGGATACAATTTAACATCACAATCACCCCAGGACACCGAACCAGTTGGGGGAGAGGCCACTTGAATTTGATTTTCTGGCGGGACCCCCATTTGGAGGTTTTCTCACAAATTTGCCCTAAACCAGGACACTAAGGCACAGCTGGGGCTGAATTTGGCAAGGGATGTGAAGAATCATAAGATGGGCATCCAGAGGTTTGGTCAGAAAAGGAAGACTAAAGAAAGTGACTCCCATCCCTCTCACTTCCCTTGTTGATAAATAAGTCAGGACATCTAGTAACAAGCAACATGGAGAAAGCTGTTTTACTTGGCAAATTATTTTCTCCAATTTTCACTGGCAATCATTCTTCCCATAATCTCTCCAGACTGTTGTGGTTTTAAAGCAGTAACTAAAAAATTATTTACTTCTTGATGTGAGATATGGATTAGAACAAGAGCAAAACAAGCTTAAAACTTAAAAGGAATAAAGAAAGTTTATTGACAAACTACAAGAATAAGAACACCAGAATAAACTTCCAGAAAAACCTTTTATCCCCCACTACTCATCATTCCCTTGTTCACATGACAATATAGAGACAAAAAACTTTGGAACTTTGGTGTTTAAAACAGTCCCAATTCCTGCTAGAGTCATTTCATCAGTCTTTGTAGAGAAACAGAAGTCTTCTTCTGCTAATCTATGGAGTTTCTCACGAGAAAACTATTTCTGTTATAGTTTTCTATTTCTCTGATGCCAGCTGCCCGGAAATCTGCTATCAGTTCACTCTTCTCATTTCACATCACTCTGAGGTGTGTATGGGCCATGAGTCTAGGGATATAATTTTTTAAGGATGAGTTATTCAAAGTCAAAAGTCCTCTTCATCTGTCTCTGTGAGCTTCGCTGGAAAACAGTTTTCTCATTGCCCTCAAGGCCTCAAATCTTCGCTTCACTCTGTTTGAGCACCTCACTGTATCACAATTACTCTACTTTTTGCTCAAAATCTACACTTTGAACACTCCATTCTTCTCAATATACTCTGTCATGAATTAAAGGAGTTTTTTTCAGAACACTATTGTCCATCTCCATAGTTTTAACAGAAAAGTATTTCAGCTTATAAAGCATCTTCTTATTCTCTCTTCTCCATCTAAAACTTAACTCTTTTCTTCACCGTCTTCTTCATGTTGATTGTCTCTCTCTCTGTCTCTCTGGGAAAAAGGAGTAATCTGTACGTTTTATCCAGGTAGCAAAATAATTAAAGTCTTGGAAAAGCTGCAGATGTTCATAGTGTCAGGTTTCAGTCCAGCAGCAGAAACTACAAACTAAGCCAAGCTGGCTGGCTCCATTTCTCCCCCCCCCCACCCTCTGCAGCCTTGTCAGGCCTGGAGGGGTGGGGAAAGGCCGAGACAGAGCCTTGTTACCTTTTCAGAAGCTGGAAATCAAAAAGAGAGCAAGAGAACTCTGGCTTTACATCTTAAGGTGGTGTTCACAAGTTGATCTCACTTTTCAATGGTCAAAACTGCTGTCAATTCTTAGAAATGACCGATAATTGGTCAGAAGAAAAGACTCTCATCAGCCACCAGCAGCTTCAACTTCCTTAGCTCTCAAAACTATCTTAAAGGTAAAGTCACCCCATGACACAGACCCTGAACCTCAAGGCAGGGACTTGGAGAAAAATGTCCCTCCTATAATAGGAAACTATCTGTTTTGAAACCACCTGAGGAACCTGTATGTATAAATGTCCTGAATCTGGGGAAAAACAACCCCATGCACCAGTATATGCAGGAGGTCCATCAGGTGGAAAGCAGCTTTGCTAAATAGGGCAATGTGGTATTGCCACAAAGGCAGACAAGGATATCCTTAGCCCAATAAAGAGGAAAGCAAGATTTATATATGTTACAAGACAGTTGTGTAGACCACTCAAAGTGCTCACTGTCCCCGGGGGTGCAGGGAACCACAGACCACCCTTGGGGGCATTTCCTATTTTTCTAAAAGACAGCTTAGCATACATCTGAGAGGGTGAAAGGAAGAAATTAAGAATTAAAAAAAAAATAAAATGCTTAACTAAAAGGGGTGTCTGACAAAAACCAGACCCTGACACCCTAATCCACAAGAACAGGAAAAAGAGTCAGACTGCAAGATGAGATAAGGAGCTGGAATACAAAAACAAGATGCAAAGACAAAGGCACCACAGGATAAAGGAGATTCCTCGGACCCTAAGCCAGAAGAAACGGATTTGAAGTCCCAAAAAAAAAAAAAAAAAAAAAGCGGCCAAAGGACTGAAAGGGGCACGGGGCTAATTGTAATATGAAGACAGGCAGGGTTAGGAAATTAATATGTATTAGGCTTATCATGTAAACTTGGTCTGTAAAGGATAAAAAGGGTAAACCCAATCAAAAAGGTGTGCATGCTTTTTGGAGGAGATATCCCCATGCACCTCAGCGCTGAATAAATTCATACCTGCTCTTATAACTACTCTGCGAGTTATAGGGTTCCTTTTATTCCGCACTTCAAGGGATGACAGGTTTGTCTTTACAAACAAGCTGTGGGTCTGCTGATAAGATGAAACTAACACTGAGAGATAACAGAAACAATGGGATGGATTCCATTGAAGGATGAAAGGGGCACTGAGGAAGCACCACGAATTCCACAAGAGTTAAGAATTAAGAACGGATTATGCATGGGGGAGGGGGCGGGAGGTATTCCGGGTATCAGGCATTCCAGGAAGTCTGTACCTCTCAAGTACCTCAGCCTATGGGGAAAGAGAGAAGGGACAAGCGGCCGGGAATTAGGATAAAAAGGAGGCTGCGCCCTCCAAAAATTTGAGAGACCCCAGGGGAATGCCCCATGGACTATCCCTTTATTCGAATAAAGTAAAAGGACTCCTCTGTCTCCTTTTTGGACATAAACCTCTGGTGTTTGTGGATTAATTTTCCTGACACATCTGATTTTAAGTCCTGAAGACAGTGGTGCCAAACGCAAGCTCTGTATTGTATTTTCTTCCAGGAGTTGTGCAGCATAGAAATGTCTGCAACGGAAGTGGGGCTTTCAGCAAACAATAGAGAGCAACTTCTGTTGGTTCTGCGAAATGTCCTGAAAAGTTAGGGTCAGGCCTGCCCTGCCCAAAGCAGTCATTTGACTGGAGGGAACAGCACCAAAAAGGCACAGGCACCTTTGGGGTGGGCTTATAAGAAATAACAAAAAATAGTACTTGTAGCTACTGCAGCCTCTTCTGCGACCTCATAGCCCGCTCTTAGGATCGCAGCACTACACGGGGCAGAGCACTACACGGGGCAGATCCCTCCGCGGGCCAAGGTCGGATCCCTCCGCGCCCCGAGGGCACGCAAACTCCCTGAGCCCCGGTAAGCACCAGCTCGACGAGGGCGGACCGGCTAAGGGGGCGGAGACAAATTAAAACGACAGACGAGACAGCCAATCGAGATGAGGGATCGGCCGGCGGCGATTTGTCGGCCCAATGGGAGCCGCGGAGGGCCTGTCCGAGTAGAGGAAGTGCGGGGACGGCACTGGGCGTTGTCTTTGCCTGATGAGAGTATTGTAGTGTTGGGTTGTCCGGTCTAGTGGCGCCATTATTGTCTTCCTAAAGATCATCGGCAAAGCACTTCCCCGGTACCATTAGCGACGAGGACGAGGAGGTAGCCGCGGCTTTGCTCTGTCCGCGGTTCTTCTTCCCTTTCCCCTCCTCCCTCTCCCTGAGCCCAGGACACCCGGTGCGCGCTACCCGGGCGCGCGTCAGGGCGTGCGGCGGTGCTGCTGCTGCTGCTGCTGCTGCTGCTGCTGCGGGTGGGTGCAGGGACGCGGGACGGACGGGGCCTCTCTGGGTTGTGGCGCTCTCTACTGCACCATCCCCTAAGCTTGTTCTGTGCCGCACCCCCACCCCTCCGGCTGCCGCGGGCGTACTGGGTTGCTGGTGTTGTCCGGACTCGCCTCGCATCCCACCCCCACTGTGTCGTGCGCGCGCGTAGAGAAGGACCTCCGACAGTAGCGTACTTGGTGTCAGCCGCAGACGTTTTCTGCATGATATATCTTTGGCACTGCGAGTCGTGCAGTCTGTTACCTCATATAGGATGATAGTTTTGAAAGTTTATTTTAGGCACACTCAGTCTCCTCGGGGATTCCTTGTGTGTGTGTGAACAGTGAATATCTGAGTAATGACCGTAATGAGTTTGGTTTGCTTAGGAAAAATGCAGGTCTCGATGTGTCTCGTAATAGTATCAAAAAGGTTTCACAGCTCTGCTGTGTTGGGCTTTGGTTCTGAACCCTAAACTGGACTAGGCAAGGAATATCAGGTTTTTCTGGTTTCTCTTTTTAAGAAAACAATTGAGAAACGGGTCATCCTGCAGGCTTCAAAAGTTTCCCAGATCTTGTTTCTGTGGGGAAGTGGGACCGTGATAACGGCATGCTTGCAAAGTTCACGGGTGCTGGTGCTGGCAACGAGAGTGAGCTGCTCAGACTGGGGGGGGGGGGGGGGGGAACAATGCAGCCGTTGCCTACACGATGTTAACTTTAAGTTAGTATCTCATATAATTTAGTTATTAAAATGCTGAAGGTTAACAGGGATGCCTTCTGCTTTTGAAGGTAGGGTTTGCATGTAATATAGAACAGACTCATCCTATGCACTTGCAGGTTTCCTGTCATTATGCGTTTGTTCGATACTTGAGCTCCCTGTCCTGTGGGAAATAAATGACTACTGCTCTTCCACGTCACTAAACTCTTTGCTGATTCAGTTAAGTCATTTGTATCTTGCCTCTACGAGAACCACATCCAATAGAAAAACTTCTTAGGGTTAAAACATACTGGAGGTTGCTAATCAAAAGTAGTGGCTCATCTCTTGCCTCCATCATCTTGTATGCTGAATCCCATTTCTGGAATGGGCTCTGTAAATATATTGTATTTTGAGTATAGAAATCATTACTATCACACAAGAAAAATCAGTGTTTGGGCTTGTATTTAGGGTATCTGGTAATCTGCTTCTCTAGTTCAGTGGGGCAGGTTGATTTGCTTAAGCTGTTACCTTTCTCTGAAACCGGTTATGTTTCAACTGTTTACTCTTCCTCCAGTGACTCATGTTCCATGATCTTTCACCCCAAGCTGGGATGCTTTTCCTAGTCATGCCTAAGGAGCCAGTTACTGGGTTGTCTGAAGCAGAAGATTCTGGTGAATCTGTAAGTATTCTGGAAGCTTTCTTTATGCTAAACTGTACCTCTAGTTAGTTCCTCATTACCTAGACTCTTTCTCATCTCCCCTTTCCTTCTTGATAGGACACAATAGTGTACTTTGTTTTGTAGTGCTATAATCTTTTGCCTCTAGCTTGTAATGAAGTTGAGCTTTTTGACTAAAAGCTGTAATATAAAGCAGTGCTGGTCTCTGGGTATTTATTTCTGGTGCAAAATGCAGTGTTTTTTTGGAGTATGGTCTGTTGCCTATTGTCATGGTTTAGAGTAATAGTACTACTTCTAATGGGGAAGAGGGCTTGGGGTTTTTGGCTGGTCAAGGGTAAGGAAGGACAAAGCTGGTTGACAAGTGCTGGATGCTTTGCTTTTAGCTATGAAAGTCAAATTCAAAGACTTTGTAAACCCATGCAAAAGGCATCCTAAAGTTTATTTTCTACCAGGATTGCTTATGTTGCTTGAAGACACAACAGGGGCTTTAACCTGGAGACAAAGTCAGCTTCTGTCTGTTTTGTAGCTTGTTGCTGTCTGTCTTAAAAAAAATTGCCTAGCTTTTTTTTCCCCCTATAGTGTGTATAACTGGTCTTTGTAGCTTTGCTTGGAAAGTGTCGGTTGCAGGCAGTTGGACAGACATTAATTTGAAGTACAAGAGTTGAATTGCTAGGAATTTGTTAGATGCTTTCTCTGGGTGGTTCTCTGCTCACTCCTTCCCTTCCTGTCCTCTCCCCTACTTGTGTGTTCCTTTTTTCTTTCTATTTTATCTATTTATGAGTTTGTACTTCCTTCTCCAGCTTCTTGGGCATGTAATGATTGTTGGCGAGATGTGTGTTGCTCACCTGGGCCTCACCAATGGATTCCGGATGGTTGTGGATGAAGGGCCCAAGGGTGGGCAGCCTGTCTATCGCATACATCTACCCGTTCTGGGTGGCTGTCAGTTGGGCTGGCCGCCTGGCTAAGATTTTGGCACCACAGGAGTTGCTGCACGTGTACAAATTGCTACTGAATGGATTTCGTCTATTGCCCGTCAATCTAGCCGCTGTCGATGTTTAATTCTTTGTGCCATGTGTCTGTGGAAGGTAATAAAAGCTTTGAGCAGCAGTTGCACAATAAAGATTTGTCATGGGGATATCATCTCCGTCTTGCGAGTCTTACTGAGGGGAAGTAGTTCTGCAAGTTCAAATGGTGTCTCCCCAGAATGCAAGTATGTGGAATGTTTCAGCCTGTTAACAGCAGTCCACTGATAGTGATTTGCCTCTTCATTTGAAGCTTGTTGCTGGAAGTGCTTAGCAGTCTCTTAGGTCTGGTAGGAAGCAGTCTTAGGTCTTTGGCAGTTTTGGCAGTACATTTTACCTTTCATCCTACATTGCCAAAAATTTCCTTCAAACTGGAGAGCCAAGGGTTATGAAACCGTGTTTCATTGGAGGATCATAGAGCAGCCCATGTGTGAAGGGACCTCAAAAGATCATCTGGTGCAGACTTTTGTTGAAAAGGGATCCTAGATGAGATTATCTAGCACTCTTTCCAATAGTATCTTGAAAACTTCAGTGATGGGGACTGGTGCAACCTCTGCCCATTGTCCCTTGTCTTCTCTATGTGTCTCTGTGTGAAGAGTCTACATCTTCTGTAGCTTCCCTTGAAGTACTGGAATACTGTGATGAGGTTCCCCCTAAGCCTAGGCAGATTCCTAACAGTTTGCAACTAATTCCTTTGTCTTTGCTAGTCTTCATGCAGCCTCTCGTTTCTTTTAGATGTTCCTCCACAGATTTCCAATTGTGCCAGTTTTCCCAAGCACAGTTATCTGGCAACTTAGGACTTGGACTTCTTCCCTGCTTCTGTAAGTAGTCAGTGCTATTGCTTGCCATCCTGCTGACTAAACCAACTTGTTGAGAATGAGCATTTTAGGTCGCTTAAAGAATTGCTGGCAAAGGTATTGGCAAAAGCAGGTTTAATATAAAGGTGAAAGCGTAGCAAAGTTCCTTGGCAAGGTTTACTCTACTACTTACCAGATGGTTAAAGCACTCAGAGAGAAAGCAAACTAAAATCTAAAATCAATCTAAAACTAAAATCAACTCCAAAATTGTCTATGTTGAGGCTTGGTGGAGGGGATGGGAGGGTATGGATAAAAAGGAATAAGGAAGACCCTTTGGTTGAGTCTTCTCCGTGTTGCTTCTCGTGAAGAAGAGAGCCTCTGACCTCCTTGTAGCTGCCTTTTGAGAGCCAGAATATTGTCATGATGTTCTTCCTGAGCCATCTCTTTTCTAAGGGGGAAAAGACCCAACTCTTACAGCCTTTCCTCATATTCTCCAGCCTTTTGATCATCTTCCTTGCCCTCCTTGGGGCCTTCTCCCATCTGTCTGCATCTTTTTGTTGAATTCTGGGGACCAGAACTGGATACAGTGCTCCAGGTTCTGCCTGCAGGCATGGCCTCTGTGAGAAGAGGCCAGGGTCTACCCTATGCTGGACACAGCTACTTTCTGCCAGGTAGGCACCAGACTCCTCGAGGGCCAAAGCTGAGCAACTCAGCAAAGTTGGTGGCACCCCTGTGTAAGCATATTTAAGAAAGAGCAAAATGCTGTCTGAGGCAGGTATTTCCCTGTTGCCCTTAGATCTGGAAGGTGGCTTTGTCCTGAAGTAACTTTTTCTCCCTGTTTTTTCCCCCTGTTCTGTTGATGAAGGGCAGTGAGAGAACAGCTGGTTGCGCCCCTGGCAGCCAGCCAAGATCTGGCATCAGAAAGCCTAAAAGGCAGGTTCCTCCATGTAGAAGGAGGTTGGTGGTTTAGAAACTGATAGTGACCAGGGTAGGAACAGAACATTTTGGAAGAAGCATATTCCATCAATATCTGTGGATCCAGTCACTTTGAGAGGGGGAAGATTCAATGGAAAATGCCTTCCTTCTGAGCAATAAGAGGTTCTTGTAAGAGAATGAGTTTGGTCTCTATTTTTTCTCACTTGGTAATACAAGTGGCAAAGATCTGGAACTCCTGCATTACAAGGGATGCCACTTAACAGAGCCTGTTGGGTGCTCTGTGTGTGTGTTGGATACCCAGGCCCAGCTATAAAGAGGTCATGGCAGAAATGTGAGGTTGGTCTGGCTAAACTTGATTAAGACTGGGTCTTACATTAGGCAATGCCTTGATGTGAAGGGTAAAAGGATAAGTCAGGCTGGTGATGTTCCTGAGCCTTTTGTTTGGAAGGATTGGGACTGAATGTTGATTTGAGTGAAGGGCAGGTACAAATCTGTCTTCTATAACTGCAATTTCAGCAGCAAAGGACATCCAAAGCTGAGTATCAGGCCCCCAAATAATGCTGTTGCGGGTGTGGCTGAGATGAAGTTCATTACCCCACAGCAGTTCTCAGTGCTGTGCTTTGCATTGGTAGAAAGGTGTTGATAACACACCAGTGTTTTGGCTACTGCTTAGCAGTGTTGGCACAGCATCAGTGCTCTCTCCAGCAATTCCACCCCATCATCAGTAGGCTGGGGCTGGCAAGGTCTTGGAAGGAGATGCAACCAGGACAACTGACCCAAATTGGTCTGAGGGATTTTTTGTACTGTATGACATCAGCTGAGATATAAAAGCTAAGTACAGGAGGAGGAAGGGGAGGCATTTTTTATTTACAATGTTTGCTTTCTGTAGCAACTGCTATGCTTGCTGAAGGAAGCCCTGCTTTCCCAGCAAGTGGTCAGACAGCGCTTGCTGATGGGAACTAGACAATAATTTATTTTTTTTTCCACGTCTGCTTGTTTGCACACAAACTTTCAGTTTTGCTTTAGTAAACTGCCTTATCTCAACCTGTGAGTTGTTTTCCATCTTATTTTCTCTCTCCTGTCCAGCTGAGAAGGGGGAGTGATAAAATTGCTCAATAGGTACCTGGCATCCAGCCAAGGTCAACCCACCACAGATGTTTTTGATGCCATCCAGGTTTTGCAGGAGAAGAGTCAGAGATCACTTTGAAAGATCTGATGAAATAGCTGGTTTATTGAATTCCTGTCCTACTTGTTGAGCATTTGGCTGGACCAAATTTTATATAGTTCAAACAGGAGAAGCACATCTGTGACACCAGCTTTCCTCTAGCAGTTTCTCCAGAGCTCTGAAGGCAATACTCAAGGGCATGGAGGTCCAGGGGGTGTCCTCCTCAGTTCTGCCACTGAGAGGAAAGGGCAAGAGGAGGAGGGTGCTGATAATGTGCATCAATAATTGGCTGCAGAGCTGGTGCTGGCAACAGGGTTTTGGGTTCTATGAGCATGGGACCCTGTTTGTGGATCAACATCTGTTTGGGAGAGAGGGGCTCCTCCTCACTAAGCAAGGCAAAGGTATTTTTTGCCAGAAGGATATCTGACCTCATTAGGAGGGGTTTAAGAATGAGGGCAAGGGCAGGGAGACAGCGAGAGTAACCAGCTGCCCTGTGAGGGAGTGACAGACCGCATCAATGAGCAAAAGGGCAGGGTGAGAGCTCTAGTACCTTGAAGTCCCCCTTAGCACCCAAAGGCAGCAATGTCATAGCTGCAAGCATACCCAGCAGGAAGATCTCCTTAGACTTAACTGTGTTAAGAGGAGCTTGACAGGCAACATGGTGTAAGGCCCAAAAAAATGTTGTTGACAAGATTCTTAAAAGGCCTTATGGTTTTTCATGGACTCTGAGTTAGATGCATGGCAGAAATACCAACAAAATATTCTCAAGAGGTCAAAACAACAAAAATCTTTACTAGTGTCAGGAAAATTAATCTAGAAACACCAGAGGTTTATGTCCAAAAAGGAGACAGAGGAGTCCTTTTACTTTATTTGAATAAAGGGAGAGTCCATGGGGTATTCCCCTGGGGTCTCTCAATTTTGGAGGGCGCAGCCTCCTTTTTATCCTAATTCCCGGCCGCTTGTCCCTTCTCTCTTTCCGCATAGGCTGAGGTACTTGAGAGGTACAGACTTCCTGGAATGCCTGATACCTGGGATACCTTCTCCCCCCAATGCATAATCCTTTCTTAATTTCTAACTCTTGGGGAATTCATGGTGCTCTTTCAGTGCCTCTTTCATCTTTCAGTGGAATCTATCCTATTGTTTCTGTTGTCTCAGTGATAGTTGCATCTTATCAGCAGACACACTGCTTGTTTGTAAAGACAAACCCGTCTTCCCTCTCACTAGCAACTTCAGACAATCAGAGAACTTTGGAAAAATTTAAAGCAACATTCAGTCAACATAAAACATTTCACAAAGCATTAACTTAGCCCATTTAACTTAGAAAACTCCAAGCCCATCTGATTTTAAGTTAGTCAATACTCTGAGAACAGGGAATTAGAAGAAGATAAAGAGAAAAATATAAAAAAGAACAAATATAGCTACCACTCCTGGTTCCTATGGTGTCGCTGGTTGTTTGGAAACATACCCTGTAAATCATGCCACTGCTTGAAATACTATCTTAAGCCTTGAGAGGCACATTTTTTTTTGCAACATGGTACTCCAGAAAGAATGGAATCAGACATTGGGAATCATTTTCTAAATAACTTTATAAACTCTTAGGCAAAGAAACATGCCATGAGTGGATATATCACATTCCCTATCACCAACAAGCCTCTGGGAAGATTGAGAGGTTTAATGGACTGCTGAAGACTATGTTAAGAGCATTAGGCAATGGGGCATGGAAGCATTAGGATGCAAATTTAGCAGAAGGCACTTATCTGTTAAACACTGGAGGATCTGCTAAGTACCTTGGTCCTCCCCAAACAAAACCCATACATAATGTGGGAGGAGATAAGGTCCCAGTAAGGGAAGTGTCATGGGAAGTCATTGTGGATTTCTCCTCCCACTGGAAAGGCAAAGCCATTCCTTGGATTGTCTTTACCCTTGGACCTAGGTGTACTTGATGGGTAATGCAGAAGGATGGAGGGACCTGGTGTGTGCCTCAAGGAGATTTAACTTTGGGGGAAAAATAATCTGTGGTGTAAGTTGTATGTTGCAGGAATGACATGAACTGATGAAGACTGAATTTTGCAAGGAGCAACAAGAGTGTGATGATGACCTGAACCGGGCCAGCGTCAATGCCCAATGATCAGGTATACTGCTTATCCTGTCCTGACCACCTATCCTGATGGAATGGAGCCAAAGTCATGGGTCTGGAGGGGTGAAGGATGCCCATGAAATTGGAAAATAATAATCTATTTGTGAAAGGACGGGTGGATAGTAGTTAATTAAAATGTATGTTTGGTATAGAGATGGGTTAAGGATGTAATTTAAGTTGTATGTGTGGGTAAGAAGGGATTGCTGTAATGAGAAATAAATCCAATGGAACAGTTGGAAGATATATAAATTATGTGGGATCTGAGCATGATGCAAATGGTATGGAATAAGGGGTGGAGATTGTATTGAGTCTGACTGAACTGGAGTTCATTTCCTCATAGCACCCTCAATGCTGTGGTTTGCATTGGTAGCTGGACGAGTATTGATAATACCAGTGTTTTGGCTACTACTGACTCTTTAATATTCCCCTCCCCCATCAAGGGTCTGGGAGTGGGCAAGATCCTGGAAAGGGGACACAACTAGGCCAGCTGACCTAAAGTAACCAAAGGGATATTCCATACCATACAATGTCAGCTCAGATATAAAAGCTAAGCAAGTGAGGAAGAACAGTAGGCATTCATTATTCTACAATTTTGTCCTTTCCATATCAACCACTAGATGTGCTGAAGCCTTGCTTCCTGGGAAGTGGCTGGACATTGCTCACCAATGGGAAGTAGAGATTTTTTTTTTCCTGTTTGCTTATGCGCATGCAAACTTTTGTGCTTTTTTTCTTGCTTTAGTATACTGTTTTATCTCAACCTACTAGTTATTTTCCATCCTATTTTTCTCTCCTGTCTTGCTGGGGAGTGATAGGATGGCTTGCTGGGTACCTGGTTTCTAGCCAAGGTCAAGCCACTATGTACACTCCTTGTCAGAAAATATAAGCTTTAAGGATAGGCCAGTTTTCAATATTTAGGCTTCCTTTCCTTTTGGAGTCCATAACCTTAGAGGTTCAGGTATTGTCATAACCGAAAAAATATATGTCCCAGACAACCACACTTATTACTCCCACCATCCAGGTTTCAGAGGCATTCCCAAGACCCATACCCAGGGACAGAGGAAGAAGTCAGTGGGCACCATGGGATGATTACATTCAGTAAAAATTCTACGACATGATAGTCTAGATTGCCTCAGCGGTGGGGGTCAAAGATATGCCAAACACAAGTTATTCCAAACTCCTCAGCATATTGTTTCACTCAGGGTCCTGGGTTCAGACCAAATGCCTTTCCTACTTTACCAAACCCTTCATTGGTTCTCAAATTTGAAATCTTTCTTCTCTTTTGTGAGCTTAACAACTTATGCCGCCTTCATCCACAGCTTGAGAACTTTCGAGCTGCCACTTCAGCTCCTCTGACAGCCCATTTTCTCCCTCCTTCCAGGGGCCACCAACAGTTTGACAGCCCTTTCTTCTGTATAATTGGGCTTTACAGCTTTCTTACCTCTGTGTGCTTCCCTTGATATAGTAATTTTATACTTTTCTCTGAGGAAGGAAGAGGTACACAAATTTGATTCCATAATCATGAAATCCTATGTGAGCTCCCAAAACTGAGGGAGAAATCTTTTCCACATACTGTAGCAATCTGAGAGAAAATACAAACATGTAAAACATTGCTTGCGACAAACTTACATAAAACACATACAAACATAAATATCTCAAAACTTTCAAGATAAAAACATGTAAAAATTGATGCAGCAAAGAACAGCAACTCTTCAGTCCTGTTGTCACTTCACTCTCTCATGGAACACCTCTTGAAATATCTGCAAGAGGAGAAAAAAAAGAAAACTCAGTCCTGTTTGGACCAGTCTTAAAAGGAAAAAAACTGTCCATCTGATGGTATTTTGTGTTTTCTGCCAGAGGCATCTGTGGCCTTTAATTCCAGAATGACTTCAGCAATTCAGTTGCTTGCCTCTAGTGGCAGACAAGGCTCTATGTTCACTACCACCAGAAGGTGGCAGTGTAGGAGCATTTTGCAAACCTTCATTGCCAATCCAGGGAAACTGAATTTCCATTTATTTCCAGGGAGCCTTTTAGGATATCTGAATTCACCACCCTCTCCCAGCTCACTTTTTGGGGGCAGAGCTGAGAATTTATTTTCTTGGTGTTGATCCTTAAATTTTGCAATACACAACAACAACACAGGAGAAGGCTGACAGGACACCAGCTGTTTCTCATGCATTGGTTGGAAGCCAGATGCCTCCCACAGTCTCTTGGTGCTTTTAGCAAATTTTGGAGTGGGAAGAGGGCTGGATTCTCCCCCCTCCAACAGATCCACACTTTTTACACTAAAGGTTGTTCCCTGGGCAAGAGACCAGGGCTCTTTGCCAAATGCTTTTTCCTCAGAAAGCTTTGTTTCATTCCCCCTCATTACCGAAATTTTCAAAACATTCTCTATTTCATTTTCTTTGGGATGATTGCTACTTTTCTCTTGCTACATAACCAATTCTGTTGCAGAGTGAGATATAATTACCATGGGCTCTGCCTCCTGGTAAAGAATTCCATCTTTACAAGTGGGCAGATCTTGGGGTGGGTGAGGGAAGAGGGGGCTGGCTTTACAGAGTTCTCCTCCAGGGAGTGGAGGAAGGTAACATCATGCTCAGGGAGTCTCACCTCCCTCTCTGCCTCCTAATTTTTTACAGGTGGGCAGAGTTTAGGATGATGAAGGGGGTTTGGCTGTGCTACATCCAACTCCTTCCAAGGGCTGAGGGGGTTGACATCCTGCTCATGGAAGTTTGCCTCCTCGAGGCTGGAAAACCCTGGTTCATTCTCCACACCTCACCCATCAGTGTTAATTTGCAAATTGGAACATCTTTGGCTCTGGACAAGCTTGTTCAACTGGTTTTTCAGGTTTTGGGATAACTTTTCCACATACAATTCTGGATCCACCCTGAGTTTACCTATTGTTTCAGCCACCAAAGCAATTTGCAACTCAATTAGCTCTCTGTTGCTGCTCAGCAACATATTCCTCTTTGTGCAGCTATGAGCCCAGCTTCCACCCATATGGTTACCAAACAATTTTCCTTATTAGAGATTTTTTCAATTTCTTTACTCAAAGATCTGATTTTCTCTGCAACTAAATGTGGATTGTGCCAGATTTCCTCAACCCACATCTCTCTTATGGCCAGACAAGCTTTGTAAACTTTTAGCAGCTCTATCAGTGGAGGGAAGTCCAGGTCCATTTTTACCCTGGTGTTGGAAAAGATACCATGCTTAAAAAATTGTATATAACTTTAGTCAGGGATTTAGTTAGCCTTTGCTCTGAGGGAAAGGAATTTCAAGTTTATTTTCAGGGGACTGTTTCATCACTCAAGGCATGATGAGCTTAACATCACAGACTGGGAGTAGCACAGAAGAGACACAAAAGATAACAACCATTAACTACCATTAAAGACCAGCAACTCTGAATATCACCCCTGGCATGGTCAGAGACACCTGGTCCAGAAAGGACTGATAAGACAACCAAGGAATGAGGACCAAATTAGCATTGGAGATGAAGAAATCTGTAACCAATAGGAAGCCAAATACTAAGAACTGCGTAACTTGGGTCCAGTGAACATTTAACCAATTAATTTCTATGGGTTTTGACTGTATAAATTATGTGAAAAATCTAGTAAAAGTCGTATGTGATGGAAGGATTTTCTCTGAACAACCTGGCCAATGTGTGGATTAAATTATTTCTGTTGCACATCCTGGCCAGAACAGCATCCTGGCCCGAATAAAGTAATGCCTTGATTCTCTAACACTAAAAATGTTGCTGGAGAGTTTTTGTTTTTCCTGAAGTTTCGATCACACTGTTTTCCATGACCTTTCTGATGGAAAAGATTGTTTATGACCAAAATTCAGTTTCTCCTTTATTCTGCCACTAGCAGTTTTCTCTGTATAAAACACCTCTTCACCTCAAGAGTACCCTGCTTGCTGTGCCAATAAAATGCAAGGCCCCAAGACCCACTCAACGAGACACTTATAAGGCTTTATTTTTTATGTACCCTGAGTTAGACACAGCAGAAATACCAATAAGATGTTCTCAAGTGGTCAAAAGAACAAATACTTTACCAAAAACTTCAGAAAATCAGAGAACTTTGAAAGAAGTTTAAAGCAACATCCCATCAACATAAAACATTTCACAATCATTAACTTAGCCCATTCAACTTAGCAAACTCCAAGCCCATCCAATTTTGACTTACTCAAAATTGTGAGAAGAGGGAATTAGAACAAGAAGAAGAAAGACAGAAAATACATAGAAAAGAACAAATTTCGTTACCACTTGCTTCCAGCAGTGTCTCAGCTGATAGAAATTTGAAGAGGAGGTAGGGTCAAGACGTGCTTGCTTCATGTCCTTGCTTAACTATCTGTATTGAGTCTGGCTGAGCTGGAGTTCATTATCTCATAGCACCCTCACAGTGCTGTGCTTTGCATTGGTAGCTAGAAAGGTGTTGATAACACACCAGTGTTTCGGCTACTGCTGAGCAGCATTAGCACAGCATCAGTGCTGTCTTCTCTGACATTCCTCCCCCCCATCAAGGGTCTGGGAGTGGGAAAGATCCTGGGAGGGGACACAACCAGGCCAGCTGACCCAAATTAAACAACGGCATGTTCCATACCATATGATGTCAGCTGAGATATAAAAGCTAAGTGAAGGAGAAAGAATGGGGGCATTTGTTATTTTACAGTGTTTTCCTTCCTGTAGCAACTGCTATGTGTGGTAAAGCCCTGCTTCCCAGGAAATGTCTGAACATCACTTGCCAATGGTAAGTAGAGATTAATATTTTTTTTCCCTTTTGCTTATGCCCATATAAACTTTTTTGTTGTTTTCCATCTTATTTTTTCTCCCCTGTCCTGCTGGGAAGGGGCGTGATAGAGCAGCTTGGTGGGCAACTGGCTTCCAGCTGAGTTCAGCCCATTACAGTCCTTGTTAATGCCCAATGTGTGCAGCAAGAAAAAAGCAGTTTATATATATATATATATATATATATATAGTATACTATAGTTCTTGTGCAGGACATGTAGTTTATCAGCTGCACTGTTTATGCCTTTATTTTGTTGTGTTTGGGAACATGTTAATGGCTCTTTGCTTTGTCCTTACACTGATGGCCTTCTTATGCTGGGCTAACTATCTTCTGTAGATGATCATGAAATACACCTCCCTCTTTCTGCCTGTCCTGGGGTGAGTGTGATGTTAAATTGTATCCCCATTCGTCCACCTAGCCCAGAAATAGGTTTTGTATCCTTAAAACTTCATTTAAGAGTAAAAGTGAGTGGAGAAGAAGCACCGAGTCTGTTATCAGAGACTGTACTTGCTCCCCCCGCATCCCAGGATGGGGTTTTGACTACAGCACAGACAACAAGAAAGAGATCGCCTTGGCTTTCCAACTAGCTGAAGCAGAGAGGTCTTCCTGGACTGTTTTCTTTCCCTTTTCCTTGAAACGGATCGAACCTGCTCTGGACTGGGGACTTGGGGGAGCACCGGGAGCTTGCACCCTTGGACTACCAGGGGCCTAGCCTGGGCAGCGGCATTTTCCAGTGCCAGAGGGACTGATAACAGAGCGAGAACATCCACAGGAAAGAAACCCTCTGAATTTTGTCATCTCTTCAGAGCGGCGAGAGGTTTTGTAATTTGATATTGTTCATTCTTGTGCTGGGTAGTGCTGTGCCTGTGAAATAAACAGGTTTTTTCCACTTCTCTCAGAGAAATCTCTTCCCGAACCAGTTGGGGGGTGGGAGAAAGGGGCCATGTGGGTTTGCTTCCCGGGGCAGGGGGGGGCATTGGAGGTTTTCTCCCAAATTTGCCCTAAACCAGGACAGTGTCATTAATAACTGAATGTTCAAGTGTATCCTCATGAATGTAAAGATTGAGCATATATCCTAAAGTGGAATAAAGAGCTGCTTTAACAGAAGTGGAAAATACTTTTGATTACCCCCACACAACTGTGAGATCTACTGCCAGAGACTCCTAAATTACATTAATAAAATCGGCTCCAGGAAGAAGAACACAGACAAACTATACTGGACAACACAGTAAACAGTAAATCCATTTAAAACTGTAACAAAACACAAAATTCTAAAATGAAATGCATCAAATGGTTTATCCTTTTTGTATTTCCAGAGCAGTGTTTCTAGTATGCCAGCATGGTTGTTTCCAGATTGGTTAGTCAACCATCTTAAGAGAACCTTGTAATAACTGTAATAGCAAGTATAGCTTCAAATACTAGAGGAATAAGTAAGTAAGTAAAAGAGAGGAGTGTCCTTTTCACTAAGGACCACTCTAACATCACATTTATAATCAGTTATTTAACAAATTAAAAGTGAAAATATCTCAAAGAATGGCTGGCTACTCCAACTTGTTTACCTAATAATACTGAGAATACTCATCTGTGGAGGAGGCCTAGTTCTCTGACAGGCATCTGTGGCATCCTACCTGGAGATCAATCCCCTAAGATAAAACTGCCTAGTCACTGTGACTAAGCTGTGGACCCCCCTCTGCCTCAGGACCCCCTGTTAACTATTGGTCATCTTACCCCAGTCCCAGACTATTGGTCCCCTTCCTGATCCTCCCCTTGCCTATAAAAACCCCAGCTTTTATCTAGTTCGGGGTTAGACCATCACTGGCCCCCTTCGCTGAAGCCTGCATTAAAGACTCCTTGAGGAATGCCTTATGGTCTTCCTGTCTCTTGTCTGTGTCAGCAGGGGAACCCTGGAATGGAGCTGGCTGGGCTGAACAGAGCTGATCACAGAGCAAAAATTACTGCTAAAAGAGCTGATCACTTAAGGCCCTTGCCAGTGCTCCAAGGATTACCTCTGGCTTGAGGCTGCCTGCAGAACCCCAGACGGCAGCTCTGTTCCATGGGATAGCCTGTCTGGGCTCGTTGCCAGCAGAAGCTGGGGGTCTGACTGGCTCCCAGGATCCCAGCCTGCAAAACTCATCTGTATTGTTAAAGTACTAACTTCATTAGTAACTGTCACATTTCTAACTCTTGCTGTTACTATGTATGTTTATATAAATTTATGTTTTTATTACTGGTTGCCACAATGAGTGGAAAAGTTCCTCCTTCAATTTAGTTTTGGGAGCTCATATCCTTATGGAAGCTAATCTATATACCTCTTCCTATCTCCTCAAGGCAAAGTATAAAATTACCAAGAGAAGTGTATGTAGTAATGGTAAGAGATGTGTAATTTGTGCAGAAGTGGCAGCTGGAAAGTTCTTTCCAGCTGTAAAGGTGACTAAAAGAAAGATTTTGGATTTAATAACCACTGACAGTTTCAATTGCAGTGAAAAAAGGTATTTGTCCAAAATCATGACCCTCAAAATAATATGCTGAGGAGATCAAAATGTGTATTGTTGTACTCCCAAACCTAAGGCAATCCAGATAATTTTAAATAGTAAAATTATACTGTATGTTGTTCTTCATGATGTCCACTGACTTTTTCTCTTTCCCTGGGTAGAGGTTCTAGGATTTCCCCTGAAACCTGATTGGTAGGAACAAGTGTAGTTTACCAGTTTAGATTGAAAAGATGTCTTTTTCTGCCTGCCTCTGGCCCCCAACAGCCAAAAGCTTTTTGCTTTTGAGTGGGAAAATCCTGAAACAGGACAAAAATACCAACTAAGCCAGACCATGTTACCACAAGGATTCAAAAACAGCCCAATCCTCTTTGGAAATCAGCTAGCAAAAGACTTGAAGAAATGTACCTCACTGATGGAAACCAGAGTATTACTACAATACATGGATGATCTCTTGATTGCAGAAGAAACTGAAAAGGAGTGCAAGGAATGGACACTAAGTTTACTCAATTTCTTAGGACTTAACAGGTATAAAGTTTCTCAACAGAAAGCCCAGATCACAAGAAAGCAAGTAATATATATGATTTCAGGAGGGCAATGAAAGCTGTGACAAGACCAAAAGGAAGCCACTTGTCAAATGCCTCAACCACAGATGGTGAAAGAACTTCAAACCTTTTTAAGTATGACAGGATGGTGTCGACTGTGAATCTCTAACTGTGAACTGTTGGTAAGACCTTTATTTAATATACTAAAACCTAGAAGTAAACATTTGGTCTAGACTAGAGATGCCAAGAGAGCATTTACTCAACTTAAACATGAACTGATGAGAGCACCAGCTTTAGGCCTTCCAGATGTGACAAAGCCCTTCTGGTTGTTTTCCCATGAGCGCCAAGGCATACCTCTAGGGGTATTGGCCCAACAAATAGGGCCATACCAGAGAGCAGTAGCCTATTTCTCAAAACAACTGGTTGAGGTGAGCAAAGGTTGGCCTCTGGGAAGTTGCTGCTGTAGTACTCAACATACTGCAAGCCTGAAAGTTCATGATGGACCAGAAGGTAACTGTCTTAGTCTCACATATGGTATCAGTGGTGCTAGAGAAGAAAGGGGGACACTGGTTGTCTCCTTGGTTCCTGTGGTGTACCAAGCCATACTGGTGGAACAAGACAGTGTGAACATCATTACAAGTAACATTGTAAATCCAGCTTATTTTCTCAGCAAATATCAGCAACCTAAGACCTGGTGGTTCATGACTTCCTAGAGTGCTGGGGTAGTTTTCATCATGTGAGACAGGAACGACACAAACACCAATATGATGCAGAAGTTGTACAAAGTTTACTTGCAGCTGATGGTTATTTATACAATTATATTTCTGTGCACACGCCTAGCTGCTGTCATCTAGCTACATAATTGGTTGCATACATTGTTCATGCGCCATCCACACACAGTCATTCTCCTTCTTATTGGCTGATGTTAACAGCTTAATTTCCCCCACTCCAGGTGCACATCTTTTGCTGGCTAAAATCCCTAATTCTTTGCTACATCAGCAAAACTTCTTTACTGACCTCGTTCAAGTCCTTGATTTGTTTCCAACTATTCTAAAATAGCCCAGGCACCATCTCCCCCTCTTTTCTTAAAAAGCATATCTTCACTTTTTTCTGCTACTCTGCAAAAACAGTTTATAAAACAGGGTATGCAGAGTAAAATTAATAACATTGGCAAGTACAATACCAAAATATTCTTTACTATTCTTGCTAACCAAGACCCTAAGCCCCACGACTAACCAATCTGACAGTGGGTCAGAATGAATTCTGATTTTGTTCATGTTTTCTTTTAAAATGGCAAGTTGTTTATGTATTAAAACAGAATGATCTGACAAGTTAAAACAACACATCCCTTCAAACTCCTCACAACCATGACCTTGTGCCAATAACAAAAAATCTATGGCAGCTCTATTTTGTAAAGTTGCATGTCGAATACCCTCCATGTCAGCTAATACTTCAGATAACTTTTCTGATGTTTAATTGAATTGCTTTTCAGCCCAACATGCCAACGTTTTTATAGTTTTATAATTAGTTGCTGCCATTACTCCCGGCACAAAAATGATGCTGCAATGGCCTCTGCTTTACTAGGAATATTAACATTGTCATCATGAGTTTCATCAAGATTTTTTACTTCCCATCTTTGTCGCTTATCATTTTTTGATAGGATAGCATTTACCCACCATAACTTACTAGGTGAAAACATAGTTAATCTTCTTAGATAACACAGACCCCCTACTGGTCTGAAAGGAATGCCTTGCCAAGCCCTATTTCCACAAATCAAAAAAAAAACCATCTGGGAGTTCAAGTCCTCCTGTAACATTCACTGCAAAAGCTTCTGAATTACCAGTGTTCCAATTATAATTACTACTGACATTTTGATAACCAAAAAATTCTAAAGCAGTTTCTGCATCTCCCTGATGGGTCATCCAAGTCTTCAGTGGATTACTAAAATCGATGCCTCCAGATCCATTGAACATGGCCAAGTTCGGCATGGTACTACAGCTAAGATACGACAACACATTTTCATAAGAACCAGGGCGGACACTACCCAATAAATTTAATTATTGTGGAGGCAAAAGTAACGTCTTATTTAACGATTGAATAGTAGCATGTTGTGACAGTCCATGTCATTTGAATGGCCATTGATACTCAGTGGTGTTGAGACACATACAACCTCAGTTGTCCCTTCCCTGTGGTGTTGTAGTTAAGGCCTTGCGCTGCGGAAGAACTCGGGATGTAACGGAAAGATAGAAACCCACCCCTCTCTGTTAGGATAGCAGGGCCCCCCTGCAATTAGCCAATAGCACCTAACTGTGATGTAAGCAGATGGGAGTAACACAGTGACCCCCAGGCTATAAAATGTTAAGTTTCCCTGCAATAAATCGCCATATTCGCCATCCATCACATTGATGCAGTGGGATGTGGACCGCGCGGCTGAGGATAGCCGCCCGTGCTGGTTCCAGCCAGGGTACCAGCCTTGCTTGACCCCGACATATGGTGCCAGAAACCCGGGAGGAAGAAAAGTGGGACAAGAAGAAAGCAAGGATACCCTGAGTCAAGGAACAGCGGTCAAGATAGTGAGTCTATTCTTGACGGGAGAGCCTGGGCCCAGAAGGATGATGGAATCATCAAAAAAGGTTAGATTGTAAGTTGTAAATTAATTAAGTTGTAAACCTAATTCGCTTGTTATTACAAGGCTTTGGGTTGTTGAAGTCGTAAATGAGTTTGTAAGGTTTATCCACCCTAAGGTGTGGGACAGATGTACTAAAACGCTTGCCAAAGAGATCTGGGGAACAACAAGGAACTGTATGCTGGCTACCCTGAAATTTAGGGTTAGACCTTTACAGCCCCCAGACGGGAGAAGCTCAACTGAGCCGGGAGAGGGGCCGGGAGTCCCCTCAGTCCCTAAATTCTTATCTGCTCTCAGAGAAACAGCGAAGAGCAGAAGATTTTTGGAAAAAGTTAACAGAAATAGCCAGAGGTGTGGCAGAAAAAATAAGAAGAAAACATCCCTCCAAAGACATAAAGATGGCACAGAGAAAGAAGTTGTAGCGCGGGAAAAATATGTCTCTAACAAAGAAAGAGGAACGTGGTCGGGGGGGATGGGAAAGAAAAAGAATGTGAAGAAGAAAGATAAGGAATGTGAAAGAGATAAGACGCGGGAGGCACAGGGATTGGAATGCAGGAGAGGAGAGAGGGGGGAACAGAAGGTGGAAGGAAAGGTGGGATGGAGGCGGAGTGGAACCAGGGGGGAGGGAACAGCCTGCCCACGGGGGTGGTAGCGAGGCCGGGGCCCAAGAAAAGGCACGGCAAACAGGAAGTAACCGACCAGTTTTGACTTTGAGTGAGATACGAGCGGTTCGCACACCCCCCCCCCCCTCCCCCCCCACTCCCTCTCTGAGAAGCGGCGGGACAATACCGAGTTTGTTACAAAGTCATAATTTACTGAGTTTTTAAAAGGTGTTTATGTACCCTTTTGGAGTTAATTTTGTGTTTTAAATAATTATGAGTTTATGCAGTTGGAGTTTTCAGAGTTTTTCTCAGATTTAAAAAGTGGCCCGGCGCAGACGGCTTTAGAAAACACACGGCAGAACGCTGTTGCCATGGCAACCACCAGCGAAACACGTAACAGTTACTTCAATGGAACCGCGGAAAGTAAAGCAATAAAACAACAATAAACAACAGAAAGCTGGACATTTTTGAAAAGGATAAGAAAAAGAGAGAGTTTTAATCAGACAATTTAAAAATTAGAAGCTTTGTAAATTGTATTGTTTATAAATTAGCAAATTGTTGTAATTAAAATTGAGATTTAAAAATAAGTTTCTATTGAATTAAGTGCCTTTAAAAATCGATTAAAAGATTTAAATGTTGTATTTTTGCATCCCAAGAAACTTAAAAGATTCTTGTTTTGTTTCAGTAATTTCAAAGTTATGTTAATCATATATTACCCATTTGCTGAGTTTTTGATAATTTTAATAAGGAAATTTTAATGTGAATATTTTTGTTATACAAAACACATATAACTGCATATATACCAATTTGGATTTTGGATTTTAGTTTAAAAATTGGACTTGATATTTTTGAGAAGTGCTACAAAAGCTAAATGACAACTTGCCCAATCCTGTATTGTGGCTTTTTTCTTTGGAAAGGCTGCACTTTGGAGTCTTAGCTAATTTGAACATATACTAGGCAAATTCTTATTGTGAATGAGTGTTTTTAGTAACATTTGCAGTTATTATGGGTTATTCTCAAAGCTAGATGACATGGAATTGTGATGTATTTGTTAAATTTTTATAATTTTTATAGTGAATCCATGTTACCGTTGGCTTGCATGTTTTTAAGTTAAGCTGTATAACTTGGATATTCTTTTAAAGTTAGGTTTTGTTATTTCCTTTTGTTATAAATAATTATTGTTAAGTTTAAATTTTTGTTTAATTTGAATTGTTTTATGTTTTATTGAAGACACTTGTTTAAATTGCAAAGTATAGTTATTTTTCTAGAAATATGAAGACAGCTACAACTGAAGCAACTGTGATAAACCACTGATGAACACCTGCTTGTGGACAGAAATGAATGCAGACTGTGACACCCTAGACTTCATTGAGAGTTCTATTCAGTTGTTGCAATTTTTGCAGTTTCGTTTGCTATAACTTTTTTATTTTTTAGTGTTTCCAGAATTTTAAAAAGATGTACCATTGCTGAAAATCAGCTGCCATAAAAGAAGCTTCAAATTAAACCAACTGCTGAATGATTTAATTAGTCTGGTACCTAAGGTTTTTAATTATTTGCTTTGTACAAATGCATTTTAACAGTTTGCTGTACTGTAAGCATCTCATAGCTGTTGCTATTGAAAACCTTGTTTTAAAAATGAGTTAAGAGGCATCTTTCCAGTTTAAAGTCTAAGGCCCTGGCCAAGCCTTGACTTTACCTGGATAGAATGTTTGCTAGCAGATCCAGATGTTTTCTATCCTAAATCAGTATTTGAGTTGCTTTTTAACTCAACAATTTGACCCTATTAATATGACAGCTGGATAAATTTTAAAGTGAGCTTGGAGAATCATTTCCGGAGATGATGATCCAATCCTTCACTGATGATTTTTGGTTTTGTTTGTTTATTAACTATGGGATGCTGGTGCAGTGTTTTAATAATTAACAGTATTTTTATATTAATTGATTTTTAACTGTTACAGGTTCTTACTAATTGTATATAAGGTTTTGTGTTAATGTTGAACAGAAATACATCTCATTTTTATTTTTTAGAAAACGGGGGAAATTGATACCCTAAAAGCAATTTGATTAGTGTATTTCATTAACTTCAAGGAGAGAAGTGCCTGTGTTTTGTTGACAGATTCAGAAAGGTCACCTGTTCATCTGACCAGACTGTCTGCCTATGAACACATGAGATGCAGTGAACAGAGAGGTCATCACACAGCCTTGGTACTCCAGACATGGATCAGAAGTGGAGCTGTCAGGACACAGTTGTGTCTGAACACTATACAGACAGCTGCCAACAGAAATTTTATACTGTTATTATGATGATTATATGTGTTATTATGATTTTTCAGTTATCCTTTGTTTTAAGATTTAGAAGGGTCTGAAGAACAACTTGAACATCAAAGCCCTCAGTCACCGATCAGCTGCCAGCTGACATCATGGGAGCAGTGAACATTCCAGGACTAAATCGTGTTAGAGAAATTCTGTAAAAGATTTGAGAGGTGTAGAGACTCCATCTAACTATATACAAAGCAAATAGTAATTGTGTGTTTATCCTTTTAGCAAATTGTTTTTATGTTTAGACTATATATATACCAGAACACGTATGTTAAAAGTAGTTAAAGAATAGTTTAAGGTAAAGTGTTTAGCCTGTGTAGTAATTGTTATGTTATTATAAAATATAAGTATTTTCCTTTAAGAGGTAGTGTAAGTATCTTTGAAGGTTCATTTAACGTTAAAGTTTTAGCTGTAAGTTTGTAAGTATGGTGTCATTTACATGGTAAACTGCTTATAGTAATTGTGCTGTTTATAGTCATAACACCTGAAGCAGTGAGCCCCAACCTTGTGGTACAAGCTGAAAACCCATGATCTAATAGTCAAGCCCTTGCATTTACACCCAAAGCTTTAACTCCTCTGTTGACTTTTGTGTATTAGCTGTTATCATCCCCAGAGTCCTGTACCACCTGGATGAAGAGTGGAGCCTGCAAGTAGAGAGACTCACCCGACTTCAGAAAAGAGAAGTGGTGACAGGTGTAACCATAGCGATGCTGCTTAACCTGAGAGCAACTGGTGCTGCCACAGGTGTCTCTGCCATCGTGACCCAACAACAGAGGCTGTTTCAGCTACAGATGACTGTAAATGAAGATCTACAAAGAATTGAGAAATCCATATCCTTTCTAGAAAATCAGTCTCCTCACTCTCTGAAGTTGTTTTGCAGAACAGACGAAGTCTCGACCTTCTATTCATGCAGCAAGGAAGCCTCTGCATCGCCCTGAAAGAAGAGTGCTGTTTCTACGCTGACCACACCGGAATAGTGAGAGACACCATGGCAGAGCTACGAGACAGGCTGTCTCAACGAAAAGCAGAGAGAGAAGCCCAGCAAAGCTGGTTCCAATCCTGGTTCGATCAATCTCCATGGCTAACCACCCTAGTGTCTATCCTGATTAGACCAGTTGTGATGATTTTACTTGTGTTAATCTTTGAACTCAATTTTATATTATCCATTTTTAAAACTTTTATAATATAGATAAGTTAGACAAAGTGTTTAGAAATACGTATATAAAAAATAACATTAGAATTTTTTAAGACTAATATACCTTATATTTTAGCAAACTAGTTATTCATGGAGAGAGGGGATATGTTGTAGTTAAGGCCTTGCGCTGCGGAAGAACTCGGGATGTAACGGGAAAGCTAGAAACCCACCCCTCTCTGTTAGGATAGCAAGGCCCCCTGCAATTAGCCAATAGCACCTAACTGTGATGTAAGCAGATGGGAGTAACACAGTGACCCCCAGGCTATAAAATGTTAAGTTTCCCTGCAATAAATCGCCATATTCGCCATCCATCACATTGATGCAGTGGGATGTGGACCGCGCGGCTGAGGATAGCCGCCCGTGCTGGTTCCAGCCAGGGTACCAGCCTTGCTTGACCCCGACACTGTGGGCTACTATAATTGATGGATAATTCTTTCATATATCCCAAAAAGGTTTTGTTATTTGGATATACAGGGAATCCAATCAAACAAGTTCGAAAAGGATCTTCAGGAGTAGCTAAACTTAAACAAAAATCAGTTAACCCCAAGGCACTTGCCCATGTCACCCACAGATTTTGTCTGGCGGGCATGTGAATCATCCCATTCCCTGATAAAAACAGGCTACACAAAACTATCGGAAAGGTTGCTTTCAACTCCGCCATATTTTCTTTTGACACTCCCATTCGTTATCTGTCAAAAACCAACTTCAAGGAACCTTATTTCCTATTCCACATTCCACTGCAACAATTTTATTTTGCTTGATATTTTCTTCTCATGCAACTATTTTTAATATTGTTAAAAGCAACTGCACAACCACTCTTTGTCCTATATCTTTGATTAACTGCAAAGTGTTTAGAAAATTATGATGCTGTCTAATAAACAAAAGTCCCTCTCCCAAAGAGCCTTGCAATAAAGCTAAATCTTGCCCAACAATTTGTTGCAAAACTTGATAGTGATCAAAACGTATAATAGTATGATAACACTGCTCACACAACCAATGTGTCTCCTTGTCACGTAGTCACACTATGCTCCACTTATTAGTAAGACATGAATTATACCAAACTTTAATCCATGGCCTGCAAGCTGTGCCATGTGATATACAACAATGTTCTAAAAAATCCTTTTGCTCTGTAGTGAATTTCCTAATGTTGCAGGCACTATGAAATGTGTTTAAGTCAGGTAGCGCTGTTACTGCTGACACCGAGTCTGGGTGAATTTTCTTCAACCAGGGGTACAGCGTCTTCTTCAGGCAATGCAGCTGGCGTTGATATGTGGCCAGATCGACATTCAGAACTATCTACCGCTGGTCATACCCACTTCGCAGGGACCCACCGAGGTTGTGCTTCTTCACTTGAAATAACACAAGCATAACCTCTTCCCCACATAATTAAGGTCCACGGACCTTCCCATATCCCAAGAATTGGATTAAAAACCTGTACTATTACTTTTCAATCAAAATTTGCTTTTTCAATTTCTGTCAAATGTAATTTTGCCAGGACTTGTTGTTGTTCATTTCTAATATTCATCCAATTTACAACATACACTGTTTTGGCCACTATGTCATGGGGAGACAGTTCCCCCTGTTTTTGAAAAATAGGAAAATAGCGTTTCAACATTTGGTGAGCATGTTCTACAATTGCTTGTCCAGTACTATTGTAAGGAATACCTGTTGAATGTGATATTCCCCAGTCTTGCAAAAAAAGTTCAGTAGCTTTGTTAATATAGGCAGGACCATTATCTGTTTTTATAGATTCAGACTTGCCTAAGGCTGCAAAAGCAAGCAACCAATGTTGTTTGACAGCCTTCGATGAGGCCAACGTATGCACAGATGCCCACAAAACATGAGAGCATATGTCAATCGACACATGAACATGTTTCAACCAACCAAAATAATGATATTCAGTAATATCTGTCTGCCAAAAAACGCTGTCGTGGTTTTAAACCAGTAACTAAAAGAAATTACTTATTTCTTGCTGTGAGATATGGATTAGAACAAGAGCAAAACAGGCTTAAAACTTAAAAGGAATAAAGACAGTTTATCAACAAACTACAAGAATAAGAACACTAGAATAAACTTCCAGAAAACCCTTTTATCTCTCACCACTTGACCATTTCTTTGTACACATGACAATATAGAGACAAAAAAACTTTAGAACTTTGGTGGTTAAAAAACAGTCCCAATTCCTGTTAGAGTCTTTTCATCAGCCTTTGTAAAGAAACAGAAGTCTCTTTCTGCTAACTTATGGAGTTTCTCACAAGAAAACTATTTCTATTATAGTTTTCTATTACTCTGATGTCACCTGCCCGGAAATCTGTCATCAGTTCTTCTCCTCTCATTTCACATCACTCTGAGGTGTGTATGGGCCATGAGTTTAGGGATGTCATTTTAAGGATAAGTCATTCAAAGGCAAAAGTCCTCTTCATCTGTCTCTGTGAGCTTTCCTGGAAAACATTTTTCTCTTTGCCCTCAAGGCTTCAAAATCTTCACTCTACCCAATTCCAGCAACTCACAGTATCACAAGTACTCTCTCTTTTGCTCAAAATTTACACTTTTAATACTCTATTCCTCCCAATACTCTATCATGAATTAAAGGAGTCTTTTTAAACTACTATTGTCCATCTCCATAGCTTTAACAGAAAGATATTTCAGCTGTAAAGCATCTTCTTATTCTGTCTTTCTTATTTAAAACTTAACTCTTTTCCTCACTGTTTTTGGTGGTTCTATGATGTCTTCTTCATGTTGATTATCTCTCTTTCTCTGTCTTTCTGAGAAAAAGGAGTAATCTGTACATTTATCTAGGTAGTAAAAGAATTAAAAGCTTTAGAAAAGCTGCAAGAGTTCATGGTGTCAGGTTTCAGTCCAGCAGCAGAAACTGAAAAACTAAACCAGGCTGCCAGCTCTGCTTTCCTTTCCTCCCCCCCCTCCCTTTCGTCCTCTGCGGCCTTGTCCGGCCGAGGGAGAGGGAGGGGGAGGGGGGGGAATGGAGGAGGCCCAACAGAGCCTTGTTACCTTCTCAAAGGCCGGAAACAAAAGAGGACAAGAGAGCTCTGACTGTACTTCTTAAGGGAGTGTTCACAGGTTGAATTCACTTTCTAATGGTCAAAAAACTGCTGTCAATTTTAGAAATGACTGATAATTGGTCAGGAGAAAAAACTCCCATCAGCCACCAGCAGTTTCAACTTCCTTAGCTCTCAAAACTACCTTAAAGGTAAAGCTACCCCATGACAAACACACAGTTGTAAGCCTCGTGGGTTTACTCCTTCTTGGATAGGAGTTATTCGGGCACAATAGGGACAGGAGGCTACAATAGCCCTGGCATTATTTTTTGAGATATTAAACAACTTCTGCAATGCCCGTGCAGATTGATGATAAAACTGCTGTGATTTGGTTGTTTCTATAATCAAATCTGCTGTTGATTTCAATACTGGGTGGACACTAACTACTTGATCAATAAAGGCATTTCCTTTAACTAAACCTCCAGGTGATGATGTATGGCTCTTAATGTGAGTGATGAACAGAGGATATAAATGACTTTGTAAAATATCCCACAATTCAAGCATCTCATTAAATAACAACACATTGGTTATTTGGCCTATTAAAGCTCTGTGCATTCACTGAACGACTCCAACTATGTACAACGAATCACAGATGAAATTAATAGGATCATGTTGCCACTTATACAGGGCAGCTACCACTGCTTTTAATTCTAACACTTGCACTGAAGCTTGGGCTGTTAGTGTCTCATATTTTCATCCTGTTTCTTCTTTCCAGGCAAAACCAGCTTTGTTCATTCTACTGCTTGCATCAGTAAATACTGTAACTCCGCCAACTGGTGTTTGCTGTACAATGGGTTCAGGTTCCAACTGTAGATAATATTTTAACAGAAGGTGGACATGATATATTAGTAAGGGCCTGTCTGCACAAACCAGCCTCTGGAATAAGTCGTAATATTAAAGGCTAAAGTCCTTGGAACTTTCCTGCAGGAGAGAGAATAAGGCAAAACAATATCCTTGTGTACAAGAGAAAAAATGTAAACCTGTGTGAATTAGCCAATAGTAACTTGCTTAGCCTGCGGACCCTGTAAAACCCTATAAAAGGTGTGCTAAAGATAGAAATAAACGGCGTTCAGTTTCACGTTTACTTCTGTGAAGACTCGTGAATAAGCTGGCGGTCTCTCAATATCTGGCGTTCCGAACAGGAACCTCTCGCGGGCTGAGGGGATTTGGTGGTGGAGCCGGCGGAGCGGATCTGGGTGTGGGAAGCCGCAGACGCAGATCGGTACCAGATAGGCGACCTGAGCGTGGTGACACGCGGCGTGGTGAGATGTGGAATTAGAATTCAGGTTGCTGGGGGAGACCGAAGGCAGAGGAGTAAGTGAGGGGTCATGACCCTCCCCGCACCGTGCGCCGCCAGCATGGAGGTTGAATTTGCAGCGGCGAAAAAACTGCTTCTGAGTATTATCGTTAAACGAGGCGAAGCAGTCAAGGAAAAGGACCTGAAAAAGCTCATTCTATGGGCTAGAGATAATAGGCATGGGCGCCCGGAAGAATGGAAAGACATAGGAGATTTGTTGTGGAAGAACATGATTACAGGGAAAGGCAAGGACACTCTGTCTCTCAGTCCAACTTGGCAGATTGTAATTAATACCTTAAAAAACAGAAAAGCCAGATATGCTGAGGCTGTGAGCCCCGTAATTCTACCTGCATCACAGCAGCAGATGCCTTTACCTCCCATTGCTGGGCGAGCATTCCTATCTATGCTGCCCTTGGAGAGAGGGAGGGAGAGTCAAAGAGAAGAAAATGAGAAAGAAATTCCACAGCAAATGCTGAAACAACGAACAGAATCTGTTCAGCTACAGCAGGATGTGATACATCCTGAACTATTTGCTCCACTTTTTGAGGCACTTTTAACACTACAATCTTATTTAAGTTCCAAATGTACTACCCTGGAAGAAGAAAAGCCAGATTGGTTTCCACCCAAACCAGGGGGACATGGGGGAAAACACTGAGGTGTGTGCAGAGAACAAAGACACCCCCAGGGCAGAGGCAGTGCAGAAAAAGCTCCAAGGCCAAGCTGAACAATTACAGAAACAATTGAGCAGAAACAGGTGGCTCAGACAGCTTCAAAGAGAGACAAAATAGCCAAAAAATCGCTAACTATATGGCATCTAGTTCAAAATTCATCACTGTAATTAAGTTGATCTGCTGCAATGGTCACCATTGTTACCACCTGGCCCGGAGAGACTTTTCATGTAACATCGCCTGTTTTTCTAAAATTGTGCCCTTTTTCCTGTATCTGCGATAAACAAGAGAGATTGAGAGAAAGAACTTAATTTGTTAAAGTTAACTTCGCAAGTCTTTTTTTCTCTTTCTCTTCGTTTTTCCCCTCTGCGAGAGCATGTGGGGGATGTGAAGAAAGATAACAGCAGCAGAGAGCAGCAGCAAAGTGGGCAGTTAACTCCCCCTGCTCCCTCTCTAAGACAAAGTACTCAGTTTGTTAAAAAAGTCATGATTCATTGGTTTTTAAAAATGTTTTATATACCCTTTTAGAGTTAATTTTGTGTTTTAAGTAATTATAAGTTTATGCAGTTGCAGTTTTTAGAGTTTTACTAGAGAACTAATTGTGATGCTTTGAAATTTTAAAAAGCCCCTTTTTAAGAGTGTTTAAAGTGAATATTAACAGAAGTTACCTTGCAATAATTAGTTTTAAAATCTAATGTTAAAATACTGAATGATTTACAACTACTAAGAAAACAACCTTTCAATTAATGTTATCTACAAAAGAGGTTTAAAAAATAATTAGCTAAGAGATCTTTACTATACAAGACAAAGTTAAGTTAAAGCATATATTATCTATTTGCTTGTTTTTTCCACAATTTTAATAAGGTAATTTCAATGTGAGTCCTTTTGTTATACAAAACATATATAACAGCATATATACCTATTTGGACTTCAGACTTTTAATTAAGAATTAGACTTAATGTTTCTGAAAAGTGCTACAAAAGCTGAATGGCTACTTGCCAAATCATATGTTGTTGTGGTTTTTCTCTAGAAAAACTGCACTTTAAAATCCTAACCAATTTAAGCATATGCTAGGCAAATTCCTGTTATGAATAAGTATTTTTAGTAACATTTGCAGTTATGGTGAGTTATTTTCAAATCCAAATGACATAGAATTGTGATGTATTTGTTACATTTTTATAATCTTTATCGTGAATCCATGTTACTGTTATATTGTGTTCAAAAGGTATATATCAAACTTTTAGTTGCCTTTTTATAATAATAGAGTAAGATTAAGTTATGCTTTTATTTGATATAGTATAATGTGTTAATAGAGTTAAGCAAAGTTATGTTTTATTATGTTTAAGTTTGAATGTTTTTAAGTTAAGTTTTATAACTTTGATTTTCTTTTAAGGTTTTGTTATTTCCTTTTGTTATAATTAATTTTTATCAGGTTTAAATATTGTTTAATTTAAATTGTTTTATGTTTTATTGGAGACACTTGTCTAAACTGCAAAGTATAGGTATTTTTTTTAGAGAGATGAAGATGACTACAACTGAAACAGCTGTGATAGAACACTGATGAACACCTGTTTGTGGATAAAAGTGAATGCAGTCTGTGACACCCTTGATTTCATCAGGTGTTCTATTGTTTGTTGCAATCTCTGCAGTTTTTGTTTGTTATAGCTTTCTTATTTTTTAGTGTTTCCAGAATTCCAAGAAAATGTACCATTGCTGAGGGTCAGCTGCCATGGGAGAGGCTTCAGATTAAACCAACTGCTGCATGGTTTGACTGGTCTGTTACCTAAGGCTTCTGATCATTTGCTTTGTACAAATGCATTTTAACAGTTTGCTGTGCTGTAAGCATCTCATAGCTGCTGCTATTGAGAACCTTGTTTTAGAAATATGTTAAGAGGCATCTTTCCAGTTTAAAGCCTAGGCCCTGGCCAAGCCTTGACTTTACCTGGACAGAATGTTTGCCAACAGATCCAGATGTTTTCTGTACCAAATCAGTATTTGAGTCACTTTTTAACTTGGCAATTTGACCCTATTAATATGAGAGCTGGATCAATTTTGAAGTGGGTTTGGAGAATCATTTCCAGAGGTGGTCATCCAATCTTTCACTAATTATTTTTGTTTGCAAACTATGGCTTGCTGGTGCAATGTTTTAGTGGTTAGTGGTAGTTTTATATTACATATGTTATTAATAATGTTTATTATTTGATTGATTTTTAACTGCTATAAGTTTTTTCTTATTCATTGTGTATATGGTGTTGTGTAGATATTGATGTTTATGACAGAAGTACATCTCATTTTTATTTTTTTTTAAAAAACGGGGGAAATTGATGCCCTAAAAGCATTTGATTAGTGTAATTCACTAGCTTCAAGGGGAGATGTGCCTGTGTTTTGTTGACAGGTTCAAAAAGGTCACCTGTTCATCTGACCAGACTGTCTGCCTCTGAAAACATGAGATCCAGTGAACAGACATCACCACACAACGTTGGTACTCCAGACAAGATCAGAAGTGGACCTGTCAGGACACAGTTGTGTCGGAAAACTACACAGCCAGTTTGCCAACAGAACTTTTATGTTGTTATTATGATGCTGTGTCTCTACCAATTGTTTCAGTTATTTTCTGTTTTAAGATTTAGAAGGATGTGAAGAACAACCTAAACATCAAAGCCCTCAGTCACCGATCAGCTGCCAGCTGACATCATGAGAACAGCAGATGTTTCAATACTGAATCACTTTAAATCATAGTCTGCTTGTGAGGGAAATTCAGTAGAAGATCTAAAAGAGTGTAGAGACTCCATCTAAATGTATATAAATGAAATTGTTGTGTGTTTACCCTTTCAGCAAATTGCTTTCACGCTTAGACGACATATATACCAGAGCATGTGTGTTAAAAGTAGTTAGATAATAGTTTAAGATAAAGAGTTTAGCCTGCGTAGTAATTGTTATATTAGTATAAAGTATAAGCATTACCCCTTCAAGAGTTAGTGTAAGCATATTGAAAATTCATTTAACATTAAAGCCTTAACTGTGATTCTGCAAGCATGGTGTAATTTGCATGGAACAAACTGCTTATGGTAATTGTGCTGTGTATAGTCCCAGTCAACTGTCTGCTAAACTAACATCCAAAAGTGACAGAACATATGGGTCACTCTAGCACACTTGACAGGCCAAAAATCAATGTGTCTAAGCCTAGCCACACCTGGAGATCCTTTTCGCACCTGTCTCATAGGAGTCCCTGAATGGGATCCTCCAGCATTTAAAAGTTTAGTTAGTAATGAGACTTGACTGAATCGATTAGCAGTGTTGCAAGAGTGCAATCACACTATTGGCCTCACATCAAGACAACTTAAAGCCTGCTGGCAAGCAAAAATTACCAAAGTTCTCAATGTTACCATAGGGCCCCCAGAAGAATTGGATTTGTTAGGCTCCACCAATACCTCAGGTGGATGGATAATGTTTGAACTCCTGACAAAAAGCCATTCTAACAAAGTGATGCAACACTGTGTTACAGTCAACCCTATAGTTGATCTCATTACTAAGACTGAAAGTAAATATTTTTATTCATGGTGCAATATCACGGGACGATTACCAAGGTGATTTCCTAGTTCCATATTCCTAATCTGTGGAGATAGAGCATGGAATGGAGTTCCTACTAGTCCACATGGAGGACCCTGTTATCTTGGGAAACTTACTTTGTTCCATCCAAGCTTACATCAATTGCTAAATGTAGCTAACAAAATAAAAAACATCAAACGGTCAAAGCGAAGCCTGAATGAATTACAATGTAATGATGTTAGAGACCCAGACTTTTGGAATAGTGGTATAATATGGGCAGACTCCTTCTTCATTCCAGGAGCAACTGCTGCTAAAGGATTAGTAACTCTAAAAAGGCTTGCTTGCTGGACTAGGAGAGAATTGAACTTAACATCCACAATGTTAAGTGAACTTTCAGCTGATGTGAGTAGTGTACGTCATGCAGTATTGCAAAATCGAGCTGCAATTGACTTCTTGCTCTTAGCACAAGGACATGGTTGTGAGAAGTTTCAAGGCATGTGCTGTTTAAATCTTACTGATCATTCAGTTTCCATCCACAAGCAACTACAACAGCTACAGGATGGGTTACATGCCCTGAGAGAAGATAGTGACCCCATTGGAAGTTGGTTGGCCAGCTGGGGTATCACTGGATGGTTAAGATCTTTTGTGCTCGAAGGGGGACAGATTTTCCTTATGGTGTTAATTGGGATGATGCTTTTAAGTTGTATGTTATCTTGTCTTCGCAAAAATGTAGAACGAGTCGCATCCAAAGCCTGGTTTGTGCAAAAAGAGAAAGGGGGAATTGTAGATAATATTTTAACAGAAGGTGGACATGATATATTAGTAAGGGCCTGTCTGCACAAACCAGCCTCTGGAATAAGTCGTGATATTAAAGACTAAAGTCCTTGGAACTTTCCTGCAGGAGAGAGAATAAGGCAAAACAATATCCTTGTGTACAGGAGAAAAAATGTAAACCTGTGTGAATTAGTGTCCTGGGGTGACTTTATGATACTGGTATCCCAAATCCTCTGGTTTATGTTATATATTAAGTTCTGCACCTTTAAGACTGGCTTTGAGAGCTAGAGAGGAGGAAGAAGAAGCGTGCAGTTTGTGTTAAAGAAAAACATCACTCCCACACATCCTGCTCCTGGACTGTGGTGTCTGCAGCACGGACAGACAGCGGGACAGAGCTTCTCTCTGGCTTTTAGTTAGTTTTAGCTAGCTGAGGCAGAAGAGTTCCCTGGACCTTTGTTTTTTTCCCTTTTTTCTTGGATCTGTGCAAGCCTGCTCTGGACTGAACACCCAGCCAAACCCTGGGAGCTCACGCCTGTGGCCCACCGGGGCCTGGGCCTCGGCACTTTCCAGTGCCAGAGGGACTGATAAGAACCTGAGCGAGCCGAGCTACTCCACATGAAAAGGACTTTTCTTCCTAGATTTGCCACCCCATCAAGCAGCAAGAGGTTTTATTATTTAATATTATTCAATTTCTGTTAAATAAACAGCTTTTTCCACTTCTCTCCGAAGAATTTTTTTTTTTCCTTTTCCCGGACCAGTTGGTGGGGAGGGGGCATTTCCCTGGGGAAATCCCCATTTGGAGTTTTCCTCCCTAATTTGCCCTAAACTAAGACAATTAGCCAATAGTAACTTGCTTAGCCTGCGGACCCTGTAAAACCCTATAAAAGGTGTGCTAAAGATAGAAATAAACGGCGTTCACGTTTACTTCTGTGAAGACTCGTGAATAAGCTGGCCGTCTCTCGATATCCAATGGAAAATGTGTCTTGAACAAAGGATGTGCCGGATAATGATTGTCAACTTGACTGTCTTGAATAGCTAATGCTAAGGAAACATTTGCCAAACATAAGTCTGGGAGGAGTTCCAAGGATAATGGTAGCACAATGTAGTCAGCCCTCCTTCCTGACATTGTTATTAATCAATTCTTTGCCTTTAGCAACTTGCTTCCAAAAGCATCATAACGGGTAGTAAGGGTTCCATGTCCTTTTCGGGACAAGAAGACCCATTCCAAAATCCATAGTGGATCAATCTGTTCTGGAATCTGCTCTCCTATAATGGCTGCAACTTCTTTGTCTGTGTTTTGCACATAAATGGTAAAAGGGTTGCTCAAACACCAGTCCATAAGCACAGGTTGTAGAAATCTTAACCTCAATGTTTGCTAAGCCTTTTTTGCCACTGGGGTCATTACTCGAGGGTCTTGTTGGCCATCTTGCAACAATTCAAAAAGAGGAGCGAGGTCAGCATTAGTAATGCCACATAAGTTTCAAATCCACTGAATATCTCCCATGATTTTTTGTACATCATTAAGGCACACAATTTCTTTCCGAATCGTCAATTTCTATGGGTGAATTTCTGAGTTAGAAACAGTCATACCAAGGTATTTCCATGGTCCTTGCTTCTGAATCTTTTCAGGGGCTATCACAAGCCCCCAAGCTTGCAATTGACACATTAATTCTTTTAATTCATCTTCCTGAATTGGCGTGGACTTGCATAGTAATAAGTCATGCATATAATGATATAGAATGATAGGGTGTTGTTTTCTCCATGGCTCCAAAGCAAGGTCCACATACCACTGACAAATAGTGGGTGAATTCTTCATCCCTTGAGGCAGTACCACCCATTGATACCTTTTCGCTGGTGCAGCACGATTTATGGTGGGCACAGTAAACACAAATTTTTCTCAATCTTCAGGATGCAAAGATGTCATGGAGTTACTTTACCTTTAAGGAAAGTTGGAGTTGCTGGGGACTGCCTGGAGTCTTTCTCATGACCAATTATCAGTCATTGCTGAGAATTGACAGCAGTTTTAGCCATTGAAAAGTGGGATCAACTTGTGAACTCCACCTTAAAGTAAAAAACCAGAACTCTCTTGTTCTCTTTGTTGCTTGGCTGTGAAAAGTAGCAGACCTCTGGCTGGCCTCCGGTTCCCTGCCCAGGCCATGCGGCCGGGGGGGGGGCCGGGCTGGGCCTGCCGTTCTCCCGGCCGGGAGATGGGGCCTACGGGGGCTTGCCCCGGGCCAAGCCGGGCCAGGCCGGTTCCTGGCTTGGCTGCAGGTTTTGCTGTGATGGAATTTATCAGAAACTGCCGAGTAAAGAAGGAGAAGAGCTCTAAGCCTGCTGCAAGCAGAGACGGTGACCATGCTCTCCAGAGCAGCTATGAGGAACTTTTCATCGCAGACAGCTCCAGCTCCTGTTCAGCAGAGATCACCGAACCATCTACAAAAGCTTGGGCAAGATTTTAACTCTTTCTTATCCAGATGAGACTTGCGGATTAATCTTTTTATCCAGAGAGAGAAAAAGAGAGTGATCAACATGAAAAGAGACTTTATAAACTACTAGTGGCAAGAAAGAAAAGAAGCTTCAAGAAAGGTAGAGAATTAAGAAGATGCTTTAATTAAGCTGAAATATCTTTCTGTTAAAACTATGGGGATGGACAATGAAGTCCTGAAAAGAACTCCTTTAATTCATGACAGAGTATGGGGAGGAATAGAGTGTTCAAAGTAAAATTTGAGTAAAAAGTAGAGTAATTATGGTATAGTGAAGTGCTGGGAGATTTGAAGCCTTGAGAGGCAATGAGAAAACTGTTTTCTAGTGAAGCTCACAGAAACAGATGAAGAATACTTTTTGCCTTTGAATAACTTATCCTTAAAAATGCTATCCCTAAACATCATGACCCATAACACATTTCAGAGTGATGTGGAATGGGAGGGGTGGGCTCTAATAACAGCAGCTCTAGGCAGCTGATATCAGAGAAACGGAAAACTATAACAAAAATAGTTTTCTTGTGAGAAACTCCATAAATTAACAGAAAAGAACTTCTGTTTCTCTACAGAAACTGATGAAAAGACTGTAGAAGGAATTGAGACTGTTTAAACCATCAAAGTTCTAAAGTTTCTGTCTCTGTTGTCATGTGAACAAAAGAATAGTGGGCAGTAAGAAATTAAAAGGTTTTTCTGGAAGTTTATTTTGGTGTTCTTATTATTGTAGTTTGTCAATAAACTTTCTTTATTCCTTTTAAAATTTTATGCCTGGTTTGCTCTTGTTTTAATCCATATCTCACAGCAAGAAATAAGTAATTCTTTTTCCCCCTTTTTGTTAATTACTGGTTTAAAACCACGACAAAAGGTATAGTAAAAAAGCGATCTTTGAGATCAATTACTGTTATGTCCCAGTTTTCTGGCAACATAGACGGGGAAGGCAAGCCCGGTTTCAGACTTCCCATATCTTGTATAACTGCATTCACTGCTCGTAAGTCTTGTAATAGATGCCACTTGCCAGATTTCTTCTGTATGGTAAAAACAGGAGTGTTCCAAGGACTCGTGGATGACACTAAATGACCAGCTTTAAGTTGTTTATCTACTGGTCGCTGCAGATGTACAAGCTTCTCTTGTGGTAGCGGCCACTGATCAATCTAAACAGGTTGATTTGTAGTCCAGGTTAATTTCAGCACAGGTTGGGCAAAGCTCGCATCAGCAGCCGCTATTAAAAAGGCGTCACCAACTGACAGCCCCATTGGGAAAGAACATCTCGGCCCAGAATCCAAATGGTAGTATTGAGTACATAAGGTTTTACTGAAGCATGCAGTCCTTCTTTGAAATCTGCAATAACTACAAAATGTTCACTAATATGAGTCGGTGTTGTTCCACCAATTTTGGTGACAGTGCCCGAGGCATTAATCAATGGCCAATAAGGAGGCCAATCCTTTCGTGGAATAATTGTAACATCTGTTCCAGAATCCAACAGCATTCGTTTATTTTTTAAGGCAATTTGTCCTGGTCCAGTGATATCCACAGCATGCAATGGTTTTTCCATTGTCAAATTTTGAGCAGATGCTACCAAGGGACTTCCTGTCAAACCAAATCCTTCTTCTCCCCTTATTCAGGATTGTGCCCTGGGCATGGCTGCTGTGAATGGAACCAATTGGGCAATAACACTTCCTATTGGTAATGTGTCAGGGGGATTATGCACTTGTACCATTATTCCAATAGGCCCAGTATAACTGTGTCTATGACTCCGGGGAGTACAAATATCCCTTGCTTTGTTGCAGAGGATCTTCCCAATAACAATGCTGACAGTCCATATCCTAAAGGTCCTGTTGCTGTTGAAGGTACAATGTGCACTTGTTTGTCATTGATTATTGTGAATTTTCCCACAGCCAAATTGACCCCTGCACTTCCTCTTGTTGCTGCAGTGAGTTCACTGAGACAGCTGCTGCTGTGGGGTATTGGTGTACAAAATGCTCACTCGCGGTGAAAGACTTCTCCAGGGTTAAGCTGTTCAGGTATAAGCAATTTATTATAAGGGCAAAGAGAGGGAGAGACCCATGTCCGCCGCCAGCCTTGGCATCCACATGGTCCTGGGGGCAGGGGAGAGACTGCGGTAAGAGAGGGAGAAAAGAGGTTGGAGATGGGGAGGGAGGAAACGAGCAACAGAGGGAGAGCGGGGAAAACCAGGGAGGCTTAAGAGAGAAGGGGAGGATGTCATAGAATTACTTTACCTTTAAGAAGGTTAAAGTTGCTGGGGGCTGCCGGGAGTCTTCTCTCCTGACCAATTATCGGTCATTGCTGAGAATTGACAGCAGTTTTAGCCATTGAAAAGTAGAATCAACTTGTGAACCCCACCTTAAAGTGTACAACCAGAAGTCTGTGGCTCTCTTTGTTTTCTGGCTGTGAAAGGTAGCAGAGCTTCGGCCTCTTGGGCTCTGCCCGGCCACGTGGCTGGGCGGGGGCCGGGCCGGGCCTTCCGCGTCTCCCGGCCGGGAGATGGGGCCTGCGGGAGCTTGCTCCGATCCAAGCCGGGCCAGGCCGGTTCCTGGCTTGGCTGCAGGTTTTGCTGTGATGGAATTTATCAGAAACTGCCGAGTAAAGAAGGAGAAGAGCTCTAAGCCTGCTGCAAGCAGAGACGGTGACCATGCTCTCCAGAGCAGCTATGAGGAACTTTTCATCGCAGACAGCTCCAGCTCCTGTTCAGCAGAGATCACTGAACCATCTACAAAAGCTTGGGCAAGATTTTAACTCTTTCTTATCCAGATGAGACTTGCGGATTAATCTTTTTATCCAGAGAGAGAAAAAGAGAGTGATCAACATGAAAAGAGACTTTATAAACTACTAGTGGCAAGAAAGAAAAGAAACTTCAAGAAAGGTAAAGAATTAAGAAGATGCTTTAATTAAGCTGAAATATCTTTCTGTTAAAACTATGGGGATAGACAATGAAGTCCTGAAAAGAACTCCTTTAATTCATGATGGAGTATGGAGAGGAATAAAGTGTTCAAAGTGTAAATTTGAGTAAAAAGTAGAGTAATTGTGGTATAGTGAAGTGCTGGGAGATTTGAAGCCTTGAGAGGCAATGAGAAAACTGTTTTCTAGTGAAGCTCACAAAAACAGATGAAGAATACTTTTTGCCTTTGACTAACTTATCCTTAAAAATACTATCCCTAAACATCATGACCCATAACACATTTCAGAGTGATGTGGAATGGGAAGAGTGGGCTTTGATAACAGCAGCTCTGGGCAGCTGATATCAAGGAAACAGAAAACTATAACAAAAATAGTTTTCTTGTGAGAAACTCCATAAATTAACAGAAAGGAACTTCTGTTTCTTTACAGAAACTGATGAAAAGACTGTAGAAAGAATTGAGATTGTTTAAACCATCAAAATTCTAAAGTTTTTGTCTCTGTTGTCATGTGAACAAAAGAATGATGGGCAGTGAGAAATGAAAAGGTTTTTCTAAAAGTTTATTCTGGTGTTCTTATTTTTGTAGTTTGTCAATAAACTTTCTTTATTCCTTTTAAGTTTTATGCTTGGTTTGCTCTTATTTTAATCCATATCTCACAGCAAGAAATAAATAATTCTTTTTTCCCCTTTTTGTTAATTACTGGTTCAATACCACGACAGAGGACAAGAGAAGGGTGAGAGGGGAAAAACCAAGAGGGTAAGAGTAAGAGAGGGAAAGAGGGAAAAACCAGAGGGAGAGAGCAGGGAAAACTAGAAAGGGGTAAGAGCTAAGAGGTGAGAGCTAAGAGAGAGGGAGGAGCAGGAAAAGCAAGAGAGCGAAGTTCTTGTTACAATACAATATATCTTTTTCTATAGTGAATATTCTAATTCCCAGGAACCAATCACTACAAGATACACCCACTAAAGATTTTACATACAGCCTATGAGCATTCCCATATTAACATACAGTGTTGCATTTTAAACTCTAAAAGCTTTACAAATTCTTCCCTTGCTTCCTGACCTTTGGATTCTCTATCAGCAGAAGGACATTGTTTCATCATCAGGGATTCTCCTTTAGTGTTGCAGTCAGCAACCTCAGGATCTCGTCCAGAGAAGCAGCAGGATTCTGGGGACCAGCATGAAACACCAACGAGACGGGCTCCTGGTTCACGAAACCATTTATTCAGCATGGGAACAAAGTCAGGTCCAGAACAGAGAGCTCTGAACAGAGGCACAGCAGGGGTTTTTGAGGGACAGAACCCCCGAGCGTCTCCACCCTTGAGGGTGGAGTTCAGGGTCAGGGACCAGTAGAAGCACACCAAGGGAGAACCCCCCAGGGACTCAAACCCAATCAGAACTCCTGGGCCGCCCTTCACAAGGGGTTTGGGGTGGGACAATGTAACTCTTTGTCTCCCCTGAGGCCACCGCCACACTTTAGCTGGCTAGGCTATTGTTCTTTGGTTATATAGTAACTAGTACTCAGCATCATGACTCAAAGCAGGCTTTCATTTCTACTTCGATTCTAGGCTTCATATTTTCAGAATCTTCTGCCAAACAATCACATTCATAAGGTTTCCCTGTTTCATCCTCCCCAACAGTGGGGTATTTGAATGTCGTTGATCCCCCCATCTTGGTGCTCATTTTGTCATTTCCCGAAATAGGGGTACTGTCCTTTTTAAAGCAAGATTGACATTCTGCAGCTTGGTGACCAAACTTATCGCATTTGTGACATACACCTCCAAAAGAGGAAGCCTTGACTTCCTTAGGTGTCTCACGCACCCTTTGTGGGCACTGTAGTTTAAAATTATCTTTACTACCACAGATGTAACATCCTTGTTGGCTTGCACTGCGGTCTCCTTTTCCCTGTATATTTGCTGAGCAATCGGCAACAGCCATGGCTTGAGCATGAATCTTTTTGCTTTTTCTCGTTCTTCTTCTAGCCATGGCAATCGAGAGCAAGCTTTGACCATTTTTTGCTAGGGAAGCTCCTGCTGGGAGTGATGCAATTATTTGTTGACACTTAGGGTTGGCATTTTGAAAAGCTAAGTCCTTGCCAAACACTGCTTTTGCATCTTGAACCAGGTTTGGTGCACCCTCTAGAGCTTCTTTGAGGTGGTCCACAAAGGACATAAAAGATTCAGTAGGACCTTGCACCACCTTGGTATAGGGGAGAACAGGTTTTCCTATTTGTGGAAGCTCTTGTAATGCTGCCAGTGCAAGAGCCTGTGATTGCTGTGTAATTCGTGGGTGAAGAGCAGCTTGAGCAGTGCCGTCAAGGTATGATCCAGTCCCTAAGAGCTGATTGAGAGTAGCTAACCACAATGGGTCACCAGGAGCAAGTTGAACATTGAGCTCAATTGAGCTAATTCAAATTTTTCTCTCTACTTGTCTTTAAACATCATAAATGCAATAGGAGGCAAAACTAACTCCATCAAAGCCCAAATATCAGCTGGAACTAATATCTGATTCTTAAAAAAGGATGATACAAGGGTCATGACTTGTTTGTTATCATAACTGTAATCAATTACAGTCCGCTGCAGGTGACTGACAGTTTTCCAATAAAAGGGTTGCCATTGTCCTTGACCCCCAGTCGTATATACTGGCATAGTCGTAATACTTCCTGGGAGCATTGCTCCTTCAATCACAGCATTTTCAATTACTCCTTTCCACCTTTGACCTTGGTTGTAATCAAGATCTTTCAAGGGTGGATTGTCCACGGGAGCTGAGCCAGTGAGAAGCGATCTGTTTAATGGGGGTTCTTTGGTCTTATCGCTTTTCCCTCTTAGCCAGGTGGGGAACTGTTGCATTGAGTTAAGAGGCATGGTACATTCTTGGAGGGGCTCTCCCCTTGATCCATAGCTTTTTGTTCCTTCCCCCTCCAACTCCTCCCTTGCAATTTTCTCCTATTGGTTGCAACATGTATCCCTACCCCCTTCTCCCTCGGTTCAAAAGCCAACACAGGACATGATTCTTTCTCTTTTCCTCTTCTCCTGCCATGGACATCTTCTAATTAAAGCCAGGACTCAAGAAAAGAGCCTTGTTTACCTCTAGTCCTTGCTATATATATAACTTCCCCCTCCTCTGGGCCGCAAATGGGAGGACCACAGCCTATGGGGAGTTGGGGGATTTTAAAATAGCAGTTGGCAGCGAAAGGTGGGGCTTTCAGAGCCTCCCCATGAATGGCTGGAAGCGCATGCATGGGTTTCACAAGCCTTGAGGAAGTCAACTACCTTGGGAGCTACACGCTGTTTTCTGCACAGCCAAAGCGCACAAGGGAGAGACTGGCAGCTTTCTTAGGCCCTGAGAAAGTCGGTCTCAGGAACAGATGTCTTCTTACACTGCCCGAGACACCCGGGGACACAAGAAGCGGTAAGTGCGGTGGCTGGGGCGGCATGGCCAGAGCGTGTGGGGTGTGCGACTGGGGTGGCGTGGCTGGAGCGCGTGGGTATTGAGAGACCACCAGCTTATTCACGACCCTTCACAGAAGTAAAACTGAACGCCGTTTATTTCTATCTTTAGCACACCTTTTATAGGGTTCTACAGGGTCTGCGGGCTAAGCAAATTACTATTGGCTAATACACACAGGTTTACATTCTTTCTCTTATACACAAGGATATTGTTTTGCTTTACTCTCTCTTCTGCAGGAAGGTTTCAAGGACTTTAGCCTTTAATATCACGATGTATTTCAAAGGCTGGTTTGTGCAGACAGGCCTTTACTAATATATAAAATATATCAACACATGGGGCATGTTGCTGGGGCGGTGCGGCACCGCACGGTGTGGGGCCAGCGGCGTGTGCGTCAGCGAGTGTGCAGCCAGCGTCAGCGTGGTGCAGGCGAGCGGCTCAGCAACGCGGGGGGGGGGGGCCCTGCATGGCGGCAGGGTGGCCCCAAGCATGCAGATTTGAGCAATGGCTGTCTGCACGGGGTGGTCCACGCGGGCAGCAGCAGCATCGGCGGCGGTGAGTGCCGCAGGATTCAGTGGCTGTGGCCCAGACGTCCTGGGAGCTGCGGGTGGCCTGGCACGGTGTGGGGGAGGAGTGGGTCCTCCCCCCTCCCATGCGGCTGACGGTTGAAATTTAAAGAGACCGCGAGTTCCTAGCAGGCAGCTAAGCCTGCCACTGCTGGCTGTCCTCCTTTTTCGCGGTGAAAGGAGATAAAAGAGTTGTGCTGACAGCTTTTTAACATCAATAATGGGATCACAACTGTCAGCACCCTACAAAGATCTTGAATACAAATTTCAGGATCTTTTGAGCACTACAAATGTTAAGATTTCTAGAAATAAGTTGAAACAGTTTATTTTGTGGCTGTCTCATCATCTACCACAGCTTGATCTCCCGGATGGAAATTCTGTCCCTGCTTGGGAGAGAATCGGAAACGTTTCAACCCTTAAAGTAGAACAGGGAGACAAATCTGCTTCAAAGTATCTCCTGTTGTTCCTCTTAATTCAGAAAGAACGGGTTAACAAGGAAAAGAAGGTAAAGAGACAGCCACCGCAGTTTCCATTGGTTTCCCCTAACCCTCCCTCCAAAGCCTCTGCTCCTGAGCTGAAAAAGATGCATAGAACAGCCCAAGAAATGCAGGAAATGCAGCCTGACAATGCCATTCCTGGTCCCATGTGTCTTCTTCAGCCCCCATCTCGGATAGTGCTGCACAGGCTATCAGAGATCTTTCCCTGTACCCATTTACCCCAGTTGTTAAAGGTAATGACACCCCCATCCCCATGTGGCTGGAGTCCAAGATGGCTACGTGCCAGCTGGCCACACGGTGGGACATCCATCATACTCCCCTTCTCTTCCCAATAACCCCTTCCGCCCACCTGTTCCCACCCACAACCCTTACCCCACCCACAACCCCTTCCTTCCCTCAGACTTTCCTCCTACCTCCCCATGCTCCTGCCCTGCATGACATCACCCTGTGGCCCCACCTCCATATGTTGCACTCCTGATTCCCATGCCCCCTCTCCCTGTCCCCACAGGAGGGGTGGGGGTGGGAGATATGGCTCTTCCCCCTGCTCCCACGGGGTGACCCGGCGCTGCCCCCCAGGTGGGAGGGAATGGGTCCCTGCCCAGCTCCTGCAAGGGTGGGGCTGGGCCCCTCCCCAAACCCAGTGGTGGGGCGGGGCCCCCTGGCCCCTGCAGGGGTGGGGGTGGGTGGGGAAACCCAGGAGATACAGGCCTGGGGGAGGATGAAGATATGATTTCAGCTGCTCCTGTAATATATACTGGTAGAAAAAGAATTAATATACATTCCCAACTCTTCTCCTACCAAAATATAAAAGAAATTTGCAAAGCACAAAGAGAATTCGGTAGAGATAGTGAAGTACTGTAAGGAATGGTAAGGGGTACATTAAAATCTCATGAGTTAGTTCCTGATGATCTCAAAGAGCTCTTCCAGTGTGTCTTAACTCCCTCTGAGTTTGATCTTTGGGAAAGCTCATGGAAAAAGTGCTTAAAAAACCTCCTAGTGGAGCTTAAGCAGAGCACCCAGGATGCAAAAGATACAGAAAATAATGAAATCACTTTGGAACATCTATGCAGGGAGGGAGTGTGGGCTAAACATGAAGACCAAGTGCAGGTACTAACAAAATCTATTTTAGATAATATCTGTGGTTTAGACATGGCTCAAAGAAATGCCAATGAGGCCTGTCGCAGAGTGATCCTGGGACTGCACATTAATCCTCCACTCAATATAGCAGAGATGATAGAGGCGTGTGCCAAGAAGGCAGATCTGTATAGTGCACAAGACAGGAAGCCAGGACTGACAAACCCAATGACTGTGGTAGTAGTAACACCAGGAATGAAAGGGCCACAGATGTCATCAGAGCAGCTCCAGTATATCATCTGCTTCCAGTGCAACAGGCCAAGACACTTTGCCAGAGACTGTCCTCAAAGTCAGCACCAAAAGAAATACCAAAAAGAAGCAGTAGTCAACCAACAAAAAAACTGCGAATAGAGAGCAGCCCCACCCAGTGCAAGGATATAAATGCAGCAGGCTTTTGACAAAAAAAAGACTCTCTTTTAATTGAAAAAGGTTAGAAAAGGAAGTGTTAGCATTAAGGAACACACATAATCACGAATGATTATATGAAGGTGCTTTATTGAAGAGCTCTGGGTGTCACGGGTACACATAGCCAAGTCTGACCCATCTTGGTTTTGAGTTGAACACATTTTTATACTCTATCATTATATAACTTACATATAAATTATTAAACTTACATTGATCTATTGTATGCATTGTTTTTACCCAAGCATGGATTTCTCATGATCCCCCTCAACCCCCTAACATTGTTCCTCATGTTCTTTAAACAATAATTATATCTAATCACATCTAACAATTGTATAATTTACCATATACTGATTACACAGGTGCAGTTTCACCTGATCTTTAGCAAGCACAAGGCCTAACATTTCCCAGGGCCTACTTTTCCCAGGGCTTTCCAAGCTTAACTTTCTAAGTCCCCAAATTTTCTATGATTTTAAAACCTTTTACTATCAGAAGCAGGGTGTGGGACTGTAGAAAATTAACTGTGGGGAATGTGTGCCTAACAAAGTCTGGCAGCCTCAAAAGCAATCCAGACTTTTAACTGCTGAAGCTTTTCTTTTCAGGTCTACTCATTGGACAGTCATTGGAGTGGACCTGCAGGACAATTCACAAGACATGGCAGGACTGGATAGTAGGAATTTTGTTACTGGAGACACAGAACACACACCCATGGAGATTGAGGTGGCTCCCATCACAATTAAAGGTGGCCTAACACATCTCACTCTTTTGGCACGTTGCTCTCAGCCTCCCTTCTATTTGACCAAGGGGCAAATCATAGCCCAGGTGATCCCTGTTCCAGCAGAGGTTCCAGTAGATGACAAAGCATCAGAAGTCTACTGGGCAAAGTGGTTGGCGAGTATAAACCCATCATGGGATGCAACCTAACCCACGGATCAGATGACCTCCATGTGGAAGGATTGATTGACATGGGGACAGATGTGACTAACATATCTGAAAGGGTGTGGCCTTCACATTGGGACTTGCAACCTGTAGAGAAACATTTTAATAGAGTAAAAGCATGATATTTTAGTAAAAGCCTCTCTGCTCAAGGCAGGTTTTAATCCAGGCAACAATATTAAAGGCAGTGTTCTTGAAACTCTCTTGGAGCAGTGAGAATAAAGAAAAACAATGGCTTTGTGTCCTGAGAAAAGAATGTAAATGATATGTATTAACCAATAGTAACTTGCTAAGCCCGCGGACCCTGTCGGACCCTATAGAAGTGTGATAAAGACAGAAATAAACTATGTTCGCCATACTTCTGTGAAGACTCAGTGAATAGTCTGAGCGGATTTTCAGTAACAACCCGTGGTAGGCAAAATACAAGGTGTTGGAGGGGTAAAAATGGCAAAAGTCTCTAAGAGCATTGTTCAGATTGAGGGCCCGGACTGAAAATTGGCTAGTGTCTGTCCATTTGTCACCGACTATGAGTGCCCCCTGTGAGGGAGAGACACCATGTCCCAGTGGGGAGTCAAACTAACCATCCCTGAGACACCCCAGGATTTTTAGAAGCGGCCGCTGTTGAGCGTCCTACACAAAACTTAACATGCCTGCATGATAATCCAGTCTGGGTAAATCAGTGGCCACTCAGTAAAGAAAAGCTCAGGGCACTTGAAGAGCTTATGGAGGAACAACTAGCCAAAGGCCACATAGAAGAAACAACTAGCCCTTGGAATTCCATGGTCTTTGTAATAAAGAAGCTGGGGAAGGATAAGTGGCGTCTCCTTCAGGATCTGAAGGAGATAAACAAGGTAACTGAGGACATGGGGTCACTCCAACCAGGGATGCCCTTCTCCAAAATGCTCCCACAAAATTAGCAGTTGGCGGTCCTAGATATCAAGGACTGTTTCTTCCAAATTCCCCTACACCCAGCAGATGCACCACGGTTTGCTTTCTTGGTCCCCACAGTCAACTGAGAGACCCCAATGAAACGGTACCACTGGAGAGTTTTGCCTCAGGGGATGAAATGCAGTCCTTCCATCTGCCAGTGGTATGTGGCTTCATTGCTGTCCCCTGTACGCACTGAAAAAAGAGAAGCCATCATCTTACACTACATGGATGATGTGCTAGTGTGCTGCCCCAATGACACTATGCAGCAACACACACTTGACCTAGTGGTTAAAGTTTTAACCTCTGCTGGATTCCAACTGCAAGAGGACAAAGTTCACAGGATGCCGCCTTGGAAATACCTGGGCCTGGAGATCACCGCGTGGACCATTGTTTTGCAGAAATTGGAAATCATTAGTAATCCCAAAACCCTAGTGGACCTCCATTCCCTGTGCGGGTCATTGAACTGGGTCAGACCTTGACTAGGTCTCAGAAATGAGGACCTAGGCCCCCTGCTCAATTTATTGAAAGGAGAAAGAGCACTGGTTTCTCCCAGGGAACTGACTCAAGAGGCAAAAACCGCAATTGAAAAAGCACAAAGAGCTTTAACAGAAAGACCGGAGCACTGCTATAAGCCTGAGCTGCCTTTCAAATTCATTGTCCTGGGGAAACTACCACACTTACATGGGTTGACATTCCAATGGGCTGAAGGGCAGAGAGATTTACTCTTAATCATAGAGTGGGTCTTCTTCTCCCACTAACGACCCAAAACCATCACCGAGCCACAAGAGCTGATGGCTCAGCTGATCCAAAAGTCCAGGGTGAGGCTGCAGGAACTGGCTGGTTGTGACTTTGTGTGTATTCACCTCCTAGTCAAACTTTCTGAGGAGGAAAAGCACTCTCCTGAGAAATTGACCAAGGAGATGTTTGAGCACCTGCTGTAGAGAAAGGCTAACCTCTAGTTAGCTCTGGACAGCTACAGTGGACAAATATCAGTCCATGCGCCATCACACAAATTGTTTCATGAGGAATTCCACCTCATTCCTTGTGAGAAAAGGAGCCGTAGGCTGCTCATAGGTCTTGCAGTGTTCACTGATGCATCCAGGGCATCCCACAAGTCGGTGATGACTTAGAGAGATCCCCAGACTCAGCATTGGGAAGCTGATGTTGAGTTTGTGGAGGGGTGACCCCAGGTAGCCGAACTGGCTGCGGCTGTGAGAGCGTTGAGAAGTTTTTGAAGCTAGTCAATTTGGATACCAACTCAGCCTACGTAGCAGGGGTGGTGTCCAGAGCAGTGCAGGCAGTTCTCAAAGACATCGAGAATGGGCGTCTCTTAAGGTTGCTCTGAAAAATAATTTATTTAGTTTCAACTCGAGAGCATCCTTTCCTATGTGATTGTCCTGGGGTGACTTTATGATACTGGTATCCCCAATCGCCTAGTTTATGTTAATATATTAAGTTTTGCACCTTTAAGACTGGCTTTGAGAGCTAAGGAGGTTAAAACTGCTGGAGGCTGATGGGAGTTTTTCTCCTGGCCAATAACTGGCCGTTTCTAAGAATTGGCAGTAGTTTTAACCATTGAAAAGTGAGATAAATTTGTGAACACCACCTTAAGATCTAAGCCTGAGACTTTCTTTCTCTCGTTGGTTTCATGCTTCTGAAGAGGTAATAGGGCTCTGGTTCAGCCTCCTAACCCCCCCCTGCCACCAGGCCGGACAAGGCCACGGGGGGGGGGGGGGGGGGGGGAAGCGGGGCCAGCCGGGCCAGGCTCGGCTGCAGTTTTTGCCGCTGCTGAGTTTTAATAGACACTGCCGAGTAAAGGGTTGGGGGGGAAGCCATTGACCTGCAGCATGCTGAGACAGTGGCCACACTCCTCCAGAGCAGCCATGAAAAAAATCTTCCATTGCAGACAGCTCCAGTTGCTGGTCCGGGAGAGATCACAGAACCAGCCACAAGCCCTGGGCAAGAGATTAACCCTTTCATTACCCAGATGAGACTTGCAGATTAATCTTTTTTTTCCAGAGAGAGGGGAAGAGAGAGAGTGATCAACATGTAAAGAGACAACATAAACTATCAAAAACAGTAAAGAAAGGAATTAAGCTTCAGATGGGGGAGAGAAATAAGGAGATGCTTTAATAAGCTGAAATATTCTTCTGTTAAAGCTATGGAGATGGACAATACTGTTCTGAAAAAACTCCTTTAATTCATGACAGAGTATATTGGGAGGAATTGAGTATTTCAAAGTGTGGATTTAAGCAAATGGTGAAGTAGTTGTGATTTTATGGGATGCTCAAAGAGAAAAAGAGAGAAGTAATAGTTGAAAATTTGTAGCCCTTAAGAAGCATCAGTTCCAGCTGACATGGCCATTGTGGCCACCTGTCCCAGTTGCCAGCTCTAGGCTGTGCCATTGTTGGGTATCGGGGTTAACCCCCAAGGTCTTTGGAGCTGTGAAGTGTGGTAGACAGACATCACACACATTCCTAGTTTTGGTTGCCTTAAGTATGTACATGTGAACATTGACACATACTCAGGGGCAGTTTATGCCTCTGCTCATGCAGGAGAAAAATCTGTACATGCCAAACAACAATTAGTACAGGCCCTTGCAGTGCTGGGTATCCCTTGGGAAATTAAAACAGATAATGGCCTATAGAGAGTTTTTTAGCAGATGGGGGGCACGATATATTAGTAAAAGCCTGTCTGCACAAACCAGCCTCTGGAATAAGTCGTAATATTAAGGGCTAAAATCCTTGAAACTTGCCTGCAGAAGAGAGAGTAAAGCAAAACAATATTCTTGAGTACAAGGATAAGAATGTAAACTTGTGTGTACTAGCCAATAGTAGCTTGCTCTGCCCGCAGACCCTGTAGAACCCTATAAAAGGTGTGTTAATAATAGAAATAAACGGCATTCACGATTACTTCTATGAAGACTGGTGAATAGCTGGCGGTCTTTCAAGATCTGGCGCTCCGACCAGGGACCTCCTGCGGGCAGAGGGGCTTTGGAGTCAGTGGAGCGGATCTGGGCGCGGGAAGCCGTGGGCTTGGATCGGCACTGGATAGGCAGCCTGAGCGCGGCAAGACGTGGTGCGGTAGGACTTGGAAATTCAGGTTGCTGGGGGAGACCGAGAGACGGGAGAGTAGTAGAAGGGTCGCAACCTTCCCTCCCGTGGTTTGCCACTAGCATGGAAGCAGAATTTGCGGCGGCTAAAAAACTGCTTCTTAGCATCCTCGTTAAACGAGGCTAAGCAGCCAGGGAAAAGGACCTGGATAAGCTCATTATATGGGCGAAAAATCGTGGGCATTTTGGAGTGCCCTCACTGCTTTTTGCGGTGGAAGAATGGATGGATGTCGGGAATCTGATGTGGGACACGGCAATCACGGGAAAGAGTAAAGACGTAGTAACCCTCCGTTCAGTATGGAAAATTGTGTTAAATGCCTTAAGGGATATGAAGGCAGAATCCTCAGTAGCAGCAGCTGCCATAGACGCCATGGCGCCGTCCGAGACGGACAAGCCGCAGCCACCTCCTGCCGAGTCCGCTAGTTGTTTGAGTGCATTTTTCGGGGTTGGGCATGTCCGGCCAGCGAAGGGGCTCACAGGAAGGCCGTGTAGCACCGTGTCGGAACTTTTAAAATCCCAGGGGTGCTCCGACGCGGCTCCAACTGTGCCGGCAGAGCCCTCTGCGGCTCTGGCCGCGCCGGCGGAGCCCTCTTCGGCTCCGGCCGCGCCGGCGGAGCCTAAGCTGGAAGTTACCCTGCCGAATGCAGATGTAGAAATGACGGCTCCCCCGGAAGGAGCGGGCGCCAGTTCCAGCCAGGCGGAGCCTGATACGTCAGCAGAAACGAGAGCCACAAAGTGCAAACCAAAGATCTACCCTTCGATGCCATCTACTGTTCACTGGGGAAGACCGCAGGACATCCCTCTCCCCTCAGACAATGATATCTCTATGCACTCCGATGACAGACGGCTTGCAGCAGGAGCAAAGCCAATTGATGACAACGCTACATCAAACAAAGAGCTACTGGGATGACAACAACAAATAGAGCAGCTCGTGCAACAGCTTCAAGCTCGAATTGAACAAACCCTATGTGCGAATAAAGCACAGCCTCAACAAGAGAAAGCAGCTCTGCAGCAAACACCCAGACAAAGAGCAGAGTCAGTCCAACAGCTACAGGATATGCTGCGTCCTGAACCATCTGCTCCACCTTTGGAAACACTGTCAACACCACAACCTTGTTCTAGCTCTATCACCTTGGAGGAAGAGAACAGAAAACACAGAGCACAGCAGAGGTGGTCCGGCATCATTCGAGATGCAATTCTTGAGGGAGAATGGCAAGCAGCAGGGGCAGTCGCTTGTCCCATTTTATATGATCAGCAAAATCCACGTTATGAACAGCACGACTGGAAGATCTTGCAGCAAGCCAAAAGGACACTTACTAAGAATGGCATTAAATCCGAAGCTGCAAACACTGCATTGGATTGGCTGTTCACCTCTGATGTTAACAGTCCCATAGACAGCCAAAATCTCCCATGTCTGCTTTTAACTCCATCACAGCTTATGGTGTGGGAGAAGGAATGGAAAAGGTTAGCAGTTCTAGAAGCCAATCGACCTCGAGATCAAAATGATGTATTATATGGACTTAATCCTGACATGCTCACCGGTTCAGGAATCTACAGTCATATGCCTGTACAGTTAAACTACCCTCTTGCAATGCATCATTTGTCTGCACAGCTCGTTCGTCAAGCCTTTAATGCTGTGCCTGATTCTAAACCTCATCCTTCCTTTACAACAGTACGGCAGGGCCTCATGGAACCGTATCCTCATTTCATCGATCGTCTGTCAGCAGCCCTAAAAGCTCAGAATGACATGACTGAAGAGGCAAAACAGAACATGTTTAAACTGTTAGCTTTTGAGAATGCCAACTCGAAGATAAAGCCTATCCTTGCCACACTCCCAAAACAAGCAGATGTGGGAGACATGCTAGATATTGCCCTGCGAGTAAATCAGACACAACAAGGACAGCTAGTAGCCAATGCTGTTGCAGAAGCCATCAAGCCAACCACAAGTCTGATTGCTGCTGCCGTCAGTAAACTGGGAAGCGGATGCAAACCTTCCACCACACCTTCAAACATCTGTTATTGATGTGGCAACAGAGGGCACTTTCGAAAATCCTGTCCAGCTACTGTGTGGTGTGATCACTGTCAGACAGGCAGACATCCTACTTCTGTATGTCGCCTCGCAAAAAACATGTACAAGAGCGCGAGGAGCCGCCGCGCGGGGACACAAGTTGCCGGCCCAACTCTATTCAGCAGCTCAACCCACCAGCAACCCGGGGAAGCCTGGGAATCAATTTGGCAGCATCAGTAGATGTCACACTCATCGACAGCACCATCCATAAAATCCCAACTGGAGTTACAGGACCTGTTTATTCTTCCACCAGTGCACTTGGTGCTTTGTTGATTGGGAGATCATCTGCTGGAATTGCAGGACTTATTGTTCTCCCAGGAGTCATCGATGCTGATTATACTGGCGAAATCCAAGTGTGTGCCTACACCCTAGCTCCTCCACTTACAATCAAAAAAAGAACAAGAATTGCTTAATTGGTGTTATTTCAAAAGGTGGCAACTGAGAAAGACATTTTTCGAAGTGCTCCTAGACGTGGAGCCAGAGGATTTGGATCTACAGGAGACACAGTGGTGAATCTCGTTCAACAAATGAGTCATCGGCCAGTAACTGAGATCACCCTGTGCCACGGGTCAAAGCAGCAAAGAGTCAAGATGATGCTAGACACAGGAGCTGATGTTACCATCGTCAGCCGAGTTTGGTGGCCAAGAGAATGGCCTCTCAACAGAGCATTAAGCTCAGTACAAGGTGTAGGAGGATACTCCACGCTGCTGAGAAGTGTACACCTGATCCAGTTTCAATTTCCTGAAGGACAGACTACCTACCACCTTATGTCCATACGTCATGCCTTTGCCTGGAAGCCTTGGAGGGCTCGTTGGTCGAGATGTTCTCAGCCAGCTCGGGGCAACACTAACTCTTCCTAATCAATCGCCTTTTCAGTAGTCGCCACTGCTGACAGGCCGCCAACCCCAAGGATTCAGTGGAAATCTAATGAGCCTGTGTGGGTTGAGCAGTGGCCTCTATCCCAGGAGCGGCTAGCAATTGCACATGAACTTGTTAAAGAACAGCTACAAGCAAAGCATATCCAACCATTGCTCAGCCCATGGAATACTCCAATCTTTGTCATTCCAAAGAAGTCTGGAAAATGGTGATTGCTGCATGATCTACGCAAGGTAAATGACCAAATGTGGGCAATGGGAGCATTACAACCAGGGATGCCCTCACCCACAATGCTGCCACAAGAATGGCATCTTCTAGTCATAGATTTGAAAGACTGTTTCTTCACAATACCCCTGCAGAAAGAAGACACAGTGAGATTTGCCTTCACTTTGCCATCAATCAACAAAGAAAGTCCGTCTCAGAGATTTGAGTGGGTGGTCCTTCCACAAGGGATGAAAAATTCTCCAACAACGTGCCAACTGTTTGTACACTGGGCATTGGCACCTGTGCGTGCAAAACTCTCCCAGACAATTATTGATCATTACATGGATGATATCTTATTGTGTCAGTGTGATCCATTCCAAGATGAAGGTCTCACATTTATCACCGCCCAGCTCGCAGCAAAAGGCTTGGTGGTTGCCCCAGAAAAAATTCAAAAACAAGCCCCATGGAAGTACCTAGGGTGGATTTTGACATCCTCATCAGTCCACCCGCAAAAATTGGAATTAACCACTGAGATCCACACCCTTAATGATGCCCAAAGGCTTGTTGGAGATCTGCAATGGGTACAACCCATTGCCGGTATCTGAAATGATGAGATAGCACCCTTAATGAGCCTTTTGAATGGTACAGACCTGCAAGCTCCGATTACCCTTTCTGCAGATCAAAAAAGCTGTCTCATTTATCTAGGGAAGAAACTGCTTTCAACACTAGCAGACAGAAGATTGCCAGATGTGCCTTTGGGACTTCTGATTTGTAACCACTCTGTTGCACCATGTGCTATCATATTCCAGTGGCCTGCTTGCAAAAAGAGAAAGGGGGAGAAGGCCCATCTAAGAGCTGTCAAGATGCCAAGCAGCCTGCCAAGAAGCTACAGTTAGTGCAATTAGCGAAGAAATGTGCAGAGCCTTCAGCGATCCTTGAGTGGATTTTTACACCATATACGCCACCAATGAGTATCTGGCAGAGGACAGAAGCAATTGCTTATCTCATCAAAAAGGCGAGAACACGAATTGTGGAAATTAGTGGTGCTGAGCCGGAACATATCAGTCTGCCAATAACGATAGAAAATTTTGAGTGGATGCTGAGACACTCAGAACCAATTCAATTAGCGCCGCTCAGCTATCCAGGAACTGTACACAACAGGCAACCTAGAGATCCACACCTGCAGATCATCTTAAAACAGCGGTGGTTGCAACAGCCCAAAGTCATGAAGCAGCCGGTAAAAGGCCTTACAGTATATACGGATGCAGGAAGTCGGCGGAAGAAAGCAGCCTGTACCTGGCAAGAAGACTCGAGTTGGAGAAGTAAAACTATAGATGGAGATGCACATGACTCACTGCAGACATTAGAACTTACAGCCGTCGCATGGGCACTGTCTCATTGGTGAGACAGTAAGCTAAACATTGTATCAGATTCATTGTACGTGGTAGGAGTGGTACAACATATTGAAGACGCCCTCATCAAGCCACCAGATAATAAGCGGTTGTGTCAACTATTTTTTCAAATCAAAAGAGCTATAGAGGACAGAAATGAGCCCTGTTGCATCATTCACATTCGCAGTCATCAAACAGAATTAGGTCTCGGAGAAGGCAATGCAAAAGCTGATACGCTTGTCAGTCCTGTTGTAGCAGCACCAAGAGACTCTTTCGCAGCTGCAAGAGAGAGTCACACTCTCTTTCATCAAGCCGCAAAAGCCTTACAGGGACAATTTAACATCAGCTTAACAGATGCACAAGGCATTGTAAAATCCTGTCCACAATGCAGTCAATATGGAACCACTCTAGGCTTAGGTGTTAACCCTAGGGGTCTTCAAGCCTGTGAGATTTGGCAAATGGATGTAACACATGTGCCTGAATTTGGTCGCCTCAAATACGTACATGTTACAGTAGATACCTTTTCAAAAATGGTTTGGGCCACTGCACAAGTAGGAGAAAAAAGCACACATGTAATTCGACATTTGGTAGCATGCTTTGCTGTAATGGGAGTTCCGAAAGAAATAAAAACAGACGATGGGTCTGCATATGTAGGAACACGAGTTTCTCACTTCTTACAAAAATGGGGAGTCAAACATGTAACTGGAATTCCCCATGTGTCAACTGGACAGGCCATTGTAGAGAGAGCCCATAGGACCCTAAAAGAGTATTTAAGTAAGCAAAAAACACCTGAAAAATTAGACCCTACCATTCGATTGCAGCAAGTGTTATTCACTCTAAATTTCCTCAGTTTAGTTGGAGATTTAGAGCAACCCCCGGTGGTCATTCACAATAGTCAAGTAAAGATGCAAGCTACCCCAGAGGTTAAGTTATACTACAAGAACCCAAAGACAGGTATCTGGGAGGGACCGAGTCCATTGCTATTTAACAGGCATGGTTACAGTTGTTTTTCCACAGATGCTGGACCGCTGTGGGTGCCTAGCCGATGGACCAGACCAGCCACGAAGGATCTGAGGAACAATCAGAACGTTGATGCCCTCAGTCAATCCCTGATCGGCTGCCAGCTGACACCACGAGAACAACAAATGTTTCAGGACTGAATTGTGTTAAGTCATACTCTGTTTGTGCGAAATTCCTGTGAAGATCTGAGAAGAGTGCAGAGACTCTATCTAATTGTGCACGAAACAAATTTTAGTTGTGTGTTTACCCTTTTTGCAAATTGCTTTCACGCTTAGACTACATATATACCAGAGCACGTGTGTTAAAAGTAGATAGATAATAGTTAAGGAGTTTAGTGTGTGTAGCGATTATTATATTAGTATAAGGTATAAGTATTCCCCCTTCAAGAGCTAGCATAAGCATCTTTGAAAGTTCATTTAACGATTGAAGTTTTAGCCATGAGCTTACAAACATTACGCCATTTGCATGGGACAAACTGCTTATGGTAATTGTGCTGTGTGTAACCCCAACCAGCTGTCTGCTGACTAATATCCAAAAGCGACAGAACATATGGGTCACCTTAGCACACCTGACCGGTCAAAAATCAATGTGTTTGAGCCTAGCCACACCTGGAGATCCTTTTCGCACCTGTCTCATAGGAGTCCCTGAATAGGATCCTCCAGCATTTAAAGGTTTAGTTAGCAACCAGACTCGACTGAATCGATCGGCAATGCTGCAAGAGTGCAATCACAACACTGGCTTCATATCTAGACAGCTTGAAGCCTGCTGGCAAGCAAAAATTATTGAGGTTCTTAATGTTACCATGGAACCCCCAGAAGAGTTAGATCTGCTAGGTTCCACCAATACCTCAGGTGGATGGATGATGTTTGAGCCCCCGACGAAAAATCATCCTGAAAGAGTAACACAGTGCTGGGCTACAGTCAACCCCATAGTTGATCTCGTTACTGCCATTGAGAGTAAAGCTTTTTACTCACAATGCAATCTCACAGGATGATTACCAAAGCAATTACCTAGTTCTATCTTCCTAATCTGTGGGGATAGGGCATGGAATGGAATTCCTGCTAGTCTACATGGAGGGCCATGTTATCTTGGGAAACTTACTTTGTTCCACCCAAGCTTACATCAATTGCTAAATGTGGCTAACAAAATGAAAACCAATAGACGGTCCAAGCGAAGCCTAAACGGGTTACAGTGTAATGATGTTAGAAACCCAGACTTTTGGAATCGCGGTATAATATGGGCAACCTCCTTCTTCATTCCAGGAGCAGCCGCTGCTAAAAGTCTAGCCACCCTAAAAAGGCTCGCTTGCTGGAGTAGAAAAGAATTAAACTTAACATCCACAATGTTAAGTGAACTTTCAGCCAATGTAAGCAGTGTACATCATGCAGTATTACAAAATCGAGCTGCAATTGATTTTTTGCTCTGAGCACAGGGAGATGGTTGTGAGGAATTTGAAGGCATGTGCTGTTTGAATCTTACTGATCATTCAGCTTCCATCCATAAGCAACTACGCCAGCTACAGGATGGGTTACATGCCCTGAAGGAAGATAGTGACCCCATTGGGAGTTGGTTTGCCAGCTGGGGCATCACAGGGTGGTTGAAGTCTCTTGTGCTGGAGGGAGGACGGATGCTATTTATAGGGTTAATGGTGATAATGCTTGTAAGTTATATGTTATCTTGTGTTCGTAAAAGTGTAGTACAAGCCACATCCAAAGCCTGGTTTGTGCAAAAAGAGAACGGGGGAATTATAGAGAGTTTTTTAGCAGATGGGGGGCACGATATATTAGTAAAAGCTTGTCTGCACAAACCAGCCTCTGGAATAAGTCGAATTAAGGGCTAAAATCCTTGAAACTTGCCTGCAGAAGAGAGAGTAAAGCAAAACAATATTCTTGTGTACAAGGATAAGAATGTAAACTTGTGTGTACTAGCCAATAGTAGCTTGCTCTGCCCGCAGACCCTGTAGAACTCTATAAAAGGTGTGTTAATAATAGAAATAAACGGCGTTCACGATTACTTCTATGAAGACTGGTGAATAGCTGGTGGTCTTTCAAGAATGGCCCAGTGTATAAATCCAAGGAGTTCCTAGAATTTGTCCAGCAGTGGGGGGGTGGAACACAAAACCGGCATCCCCCACTCCCCCATAGGTCAAGCTGTGATTGAGTGTACCCACCAGATGCTCAAACAAGTCCTAGCCAGGCAGGGCAGTGGGACAGTGTGGGTGTCAACACAACAAAAGCTTTGCAAAGCCATGTTTACCATCAATTTTCTGAACTGCTCTTTTTAAAACGTGAGTCCCCCAGTGGTTTGGCATTTTAACAGTAGTGATCAATTTAAGTTGTCACAGCGTCCACTGGTCTTAATCAGGGACCCAGAAACCTGGCAGACCAAGGGCTCCTGTGAACTTGTTACCTGGGGGTGCGGCTACGCGTGTGTGTCCACCCCTGCAGGCCCACGATGGATAGCTCAAAAGTGGGTAAAGCCTTTTGTTCCCTGTCATGGAGTTACTTTACCTTTAAGGAAAGTTGGAGTTGCTGGGGACTGCCTGCAGTCTTTCTCATGACCAATTATCGGTCATTGCTGAGAATTGACAGCAGTTTTAGCCATTGAAAAGTGAGATCAACTTGTGAACCCCACCTTAAAGTGTACAACCAGAACTCTGTGGTTCTTTTTGTTTTCTGGCTGTGAAAGGTAGCAGAGCTTCGGCCTCTCGGGCTCTGCCCGGCCATGCGGCTGGGCGGGGGCCGGGCTGGGCCTGCCGTTCTCCCGGCCGGGAGATGGGGCCTGTGGGAGCTTGCTCCGAGCCAAGCTAGTCCAGGCCGGTTCCTGGCTTAGCTGCAGGTTTTGCTGTGATGGAATTTACCAGAAAACGGTCGAGTAAAGAAGAAGAGCTCTGGGCCTGCTGCAAGCAGAGACGGTGACTATGCTCTCCAGAGCAGCTATGAGGAACTTTCCATCGCAGACAGCTTCAGCTCCTGTTCAGCAGAAATCACCGAACCATCTACAAAAGCTTGGGCAAGATTTTAACTCTTTCTTATCCAGATGAGACTTGCGGATTAATCTTTTTATCCAGAGAGAGAAAAGGAGAGTGATCAACATGAAAAGAGACTTTATAAACTACTAGTGGCAAGAAAGAAAAGAAACTTCAAGAAAGGTAGAGAATTAAGAAGATGCTTTAATTAAGCTGAAATATCTTTCTGTTAAAACTATGGGGATGGACAATAAAGTCCTGAAAAGAACTCCTTTAATTCATGATAGAGTATGGGGAGGAATAGAGTGTTCAAAGTATAAATTTGAGAAAAAAGTAGAGTAATTATGGTATAGTGAAGTGCTGGGAGATTTGAAGCCTTGAGAGGCAATGAGAAAACTGTTTTCTAGTGAAGCTCACAAAAACAGATGAAGAATACTTTTTGCCTTTGAATAACTTATCCTTAAAATGCTATCCCCAAACTAATGACCTATAACACATTTCAGAGTGATGTGGAATAGGAGGGGTGGGCTCTGATAACAGCAGCTCTGAGCAGCTGGTATCAGAGAAACGGAAAACTATAACAAAAATAGTTTTCTTGTGAGAAACTCCATAAATTAACAGAAAGGAACTTCTGTTTCTCTACAGAAACTGAGGAAAAGACTGTAGAAAGAATTGAGATTGTTTAAACCATCAAAATTCTAAAGTTTTTGTCTCTGTTGTCATGTGAACAAAAGAATGGTGAGCAGTGAGAAATGAAAAGGTTTTTCTAAAAGTTTATTCTGGTGTTCTTATTCTTGTAGTTTGTCAATAAACTTTCTTTATTCCTTTTAAGTTTTATGCCTGGTTTGCTCTTATTTTAATCCATATCTCACAGCAAGAAATAAATAATTCTTTTTTTCCCCTTTTTGTTAATTACTGGTTCAAAACCACGACATTCCCAAAAACGCAGCACCAGCAGAAGGAGATGGAAAACAAGTGGCAGTGGCTTCCAAAAGAAGACGCCACCGGAAAGAGCAAGAGGAAGCCTTCCTGGCCTCTGGTTACTCTCTGACCTGCACACCCAGACTGTGAACATGCTTTAAAAATGCTTGTTTCTTTTATTTTAGAGAAAACCTACCTCCCACTCAAACCCATGATGAGCCTGACCCCAGTTGTCATCCTGCTCATGCTGAGCAGTCTGACAGCTGCTTGGATCATCCCTCAGCCACGACAGAACATCTGGGTGACCCTAGCACAGACACTCCAGTGAGAAAATATCTGCCTGTCCACTGCAGCAACAAAGGACCCTATGTCCACCTGCCTGGTAGGGATTCCACTGCAGGCTGGAGACTTTCCAGCCAGCTTTGACACTCCCAGGCCTAACACAGCTCCCAAAACACAGAGCATCCGATCACCTGAAAATCGTTGGCAGCTGGCTGTAATGATTAGGAACCCTGTGGAGGAGTGGTTACCAAAACTGCCCAAAGCAGATAGGGAACCCCAAGAATTAGAGCTATTGAGTTCCTCCCCAGAACCTTATTGTGTTCACTTCACTTACAACTTGTTGTCTAATACTAAACTCTTTAACAACATATTACGGTTTTGAGAAGAATTCACAGCTAAAAAATGGTGTAGTATTCTAGGTCACGTTACAGCAGACAAACCTCTCCACTCACATCCTAAAAATTATCCTAAAGGTTTATTCCTAATTTGTGGAGACAGAGCATGGGCAGGAATCCCATCTCGGCTTCCAGGAGGTCCATGCATCATAGCGCGATTGTCCCTGTTAGCGCCCAACCAAACCCAAATTACTAAATGGATTCAGAAAGACAATTTGACCCACAAAGTTCACAAAAGAAGCACTGATATTTTGAACCCAAACTGTGATTCTGAAATTTTTCATTGGGCAAAATGAAAAAGAATTGCTGCATCCATATTTCTTCCATGGGTTGCAGCTACCAAAGCACTAGGTGAGTTAGTACACCAAGAGTGCTGGGTAGTCAAACAGGCCAACTTAACATCCACCGCCCTCAGCTCCCTCCTAGTAGACGAGGAGATCACCAGACAGGCTACGCTCCAGAACCGGGCGGCCATAGATTTTCTTCTGCTGCTGCATGGACACTAATGCCAGGAATTTGAAGGACTTTGCTGCCTAAACCTGACCTCAAAAGCTCCCAACGTCCACGTAGTCCTCCGAGAGATGAAGAACTTGATTGGACAAGTGAAGCAAGAATCCGAGGACTGGTTTAGTGAACTGTTCAAAGGCTGGGACTCACGGGATGGTGGACTTCGATAGTTAAATCAATCCTGTTGTTTTTTGTTTTTCTTCTCCTGATAATTCTAGCATTAGGGATTATTCGTTGCTTGATTTTAAAAGCCCTCAGCAGTTTAATCCCCTCTACCTCAGAAGTCAACCACATAGAACTAGCAGACCGAAAGCAACCTAACCAGTCTGCCAATCACGAGTGGTGGACAAACTCGTGTTCTGTATCAGGATAAGCCCAAAGCCCTTCTTTTAATTTTATATAATTAAAAAGGGTGAGGTGTTGCATTATGTTACGAGACATGGTACATTCCAGGGGGGGGCCTCTGCCCCGATTCATAGCTGTTTGTTCCTTCCCCCTCTGACTCCTCCCTTGTAATGTTCTTCTATTGGTTGTAACATGTATCCTACCCCCTTCTCCCCTGGTTCAAAAGACAATGTAGGACATGATTCTTTCTCTTTTCCTCTTCTCCTGCCATGGACATCTTCTAATTAAAGCTGGGACTCCAGAAAAGAGCTTCGTTTACCTCTAGTCCTTGCTATATATATAACTTCCCCCTCCTCTGGGCCATGAATGGGCGGACCACAGCCTCAGGGGAGTTGGGGGATTTTAAAGTAGCAGGGAACCACCCAGTGGCTCCTGTCTCTTCATTACTGTCTGTCATCCATTTCGACTCCAAGTCAATGCCAAGCTTTTCCCAGTGGGCTAGTATTTCACTCTTTTCACTTTCCGACAGAACTCCTGCGGCCCCAAATTTAGATTGTAGATAATTTTCTGCTTCCTCAATGGACATTTCTCTGTCCATAAGACAATGTTTTAGCCATCTGGCCACTGTCTCTCTCTTGCTCAGGAGATGCCTCAGAACAGTGGACAGTATTAGGTTTATTGGCATTACTTGGGGGTCCACAAAACTGCTCCTCTACTGCCCTTAGCCCTTCAATGGCCTCATGAGCTTTTTTATATGCTTCTTTAACTGCTTGCTTTGAGGACCCCTTATCAAGTCTTTGCATCTCTTCTTATTAGAAGTCATTTTTTTTCTTTTGTTCTTCCAGCACCTCCCAAGAGACGGCATCACGGAGGTTGAGATATCGAGTGACGTCTGAGGGAGCATGATTACCAATTTCACTTGGTTCTATCTCCATAGGGAGAGGCACACTCTCTGGGCTCTTCTGTCTGCTATCTGCGTACGGCAGAGGAGGTGCCAATGCCTCAGCAGGGGGCTCCCAGGGACCGGGATCTAATTCATTTCCTCCCCAAAATTCTTTTTCAATCTCGAAGACAGGGAATGCAACAGGGGGGTGCTGGCAAATCAGGGAGTAAAAGCTTTTTCTCTCTTTTAAGCTCTGGCTCGGAAGCATGATTTACTACCCTCTTCACTGCTGCACTGACTTTTGCTTGTCCTTGCATGTTTTCTATCATCATTTTTACTGTCTGCCAGACAGGAGCCAGCCTCTGTGCCTCTTTGTTTTCAACAGTAACAGTCACACAATGTTGTACCAATATAGTCCCATGCTTCTGTACTAAATAACTCATCTGGCTCTTCTAAAAGTCCTCTCCGCCGGCACCAACATAAGAGTGCCGTAAGGTCTCCTTCCAGCAGCTTAGTTTCAGTCTGTTTAGCTAGCTGGAGCAGGCTCTGTGCAGCTGCCTTTTCTACTGCTGATGCAGCAGCTCCCATCCTGCTGAAACACCAGAGTCCCAATAACTCTGAGCACGGATCTGCTCCTGTCACTCTCAGACGGCCTGGCTTACCTCGTTGCCAGCCAGCAGGAACCTTGCCTTCTCCCAAGTCCTGGTCATGTCAGGGTTCACCAGGATGCTGGGGTAGTTTTCATCATGTGAGACAGGAACAACACGAACACCAATATGATGCAGAAGTCATACAAAGTTTACTTGCAGGTGATGGTTATTTATACAATTAGATTTCCGCTTACATGCCTAGCTGCTGTCATCTAGCTACGTAATTGGTTGCATACATTGTTCACGTGCCATCCACACACAATCATTCTCCTTCTTATTGGCTGATGTTATCAGCTTCGTTTCCCCCCACTCCAGGTGCACATCATCTTTTGCTGGCTAAATTCCCTAATTTTTTGCCACATCAGCAAAACTTCTTTACTGACCTCATTCATGTCCTTGATTCATTTCCAACTATTCTAAAATAGCCCAGGCCTCGAGATTAGAGACTATGGAAACCATTTATTCCAGCTGACTAGACCTGAAAGAAACATCTCTGGAAGATGTTGAGGAAACATGTGTTATAAATGCAAAGGCAATTTTGGGATAAAATCAAAGAGAAATTTATTAATAAACAATAATAAACAGAAACAGCGATAAAAACCCACAATAAAAAGAACAGCGCAGCGCTGGGTGGACAGGGGTCTACACCGGAGGTATAGGTTTCCCAAATCCACGTCTGAGCATCCTCAGGATTGGGGTTTTATAGGATTTTTAAGTCCTCAGGCCAAAATTCCAGGCAAGTTCCATTCACCAAGTGTCCTTGATTGTCCAGTGAATGGATTTCCTGACATAGAATGATGACATTATTTTCGTGTCCGGCCAGATTCTCCTCTCATGCAAAGGAGACTCTGTGTGTTGCAATGTTAAGTCTTTCATGACAGGGTGGTGGAATCCGGGTTGGTGCCGATGAGTATCTCGGCCGGGTTTCCTCCTTTGTTTCCCCTGATTGCTTTTTCAACACAGAAATGTTTGAGTCTGGCGAAGCCTTTCTTTTGGAATTTGTCTTTTTTCTATTGATCGGTTTCTCTACCCACTGGAATCCGCAGGGCGTTGCTTGGATCCGGAGGTAGATAATTTCCCGAGCTAGTGTCATTGTTTTCCTGATGATCCGTGTCCTGTGTGTTTGTTTGGGTTGATGGGCCGGTTTTGGTTAGTTATCTTGGGCGTTGCTGGCAATCAGCAACTCCTCGGCAGAAAGCCTCATCCCACTTGGGGGGGGAGGCTTTTCCATGTTTTATATTTTGTTTTGTTTCTACAAAACATATCTTTCTTATACACTCCGAATTTTTAATACAACCATAATTTATTACAGTCCCCCACCTAATAATTTATCACATTTAAAAATTCGTTATTTTCACACTCTCTTTTAAAGAAAAGTATCCTTTTCTTACTCTTTTTCCATCATTATTTTTTCTTTGTCTAATTGTCAATTTTTGGTGGTCAGCATATGTTCGTTTTCAAACCTTTCTAAGGCCCTTAATGCCTTATTACTCTCTTTCTCTTCTTCTAAAACCAGTAATTTAGAAAGAAGGGCATTTTTATCTTGTGATTTTTCCGGATCTATTGGGAGGGCGGCAATTTGCATTCCTTGCACTACAGATTGTATTAGCCTAATCAGGCAAGGAATTAAACAAGGCAAAAAGATGATTCCGGCTATTGAACATCCTATAAAGAACACTAGCTTTTTCCACCAAGCCCCTTGACCGAAAATTTGGTCCCACCAAGAGGCTTGTAGAATAGAATTCCATTTTTGAACTGGCACATGTGCCACTTTCTTGATTTCCGCAGCTAGTCCCTTTATAGTTTCGCCATAATCATCTATTTCCATGCAACACTCAGATTCATTGAATCTCCCGCACACCCCTCCCTCCTCAGCTAGCAAGTAATCGAGGGACAGTCTGTTCTGGTAAACAAAGGCCCTCATTTGAGAATGTTGCCTTGCTAGGAGTTCCAGGGCTTCTGAGGTGTGATTGGAAACTACCTCCATTACCGCTTGCAGTCGAATGAGCCGATTCAGAAGATAAATGGGGGTTCTATAACCCCAACTGCCATCATTCGCCCAAGTGGCCGGACCATAGTATTGTATGATTCTCTCGGCCGGCCATTCCTCCTCGTTCCATTTCTGGCTCCCTCCTGCTATCGGTAATATCTTTTTTAGGTCCCTCTTTTGTCGAGCTAATGTTTCAAAGAGGGGAGCCCCTAGGGATTTACTTTCATCTTTTGGTAGGGTGAAGAAAAAAGGCCGAATTAGTCCTGGTGTGCATGACCCTTTCCATTTCCGAGGTAATTCACTGTATGCCTTTTTTCCCGCATATCCAGTAAATTCCATCGGGAGCTTCCCAGTTTTTATTAGTTTTTGCCGGATCCTCCCAATAATCCCTCAGGCCTATGAAAACATGGAAGGGATTGGCCCCCGGCTTCTTGTTCCAACATAATCCGATAGTCTCTACCCACTCGCAATTGTTTTCCCGATAGGAGATCCAATATCCTTCGGGTGATTCCGGGTGCCAGATTTTTGTTTTCTTTTCTGAGTTTACTGTGAGTGTATTCACACACGGAGTGTATCCTACCAAATCGGTAAACTCTTTTCCCTCCCGGCTAATGCAAAACGTCCCAATTATTCGGTCATCTATGACCCATCCTTCTGGCCTCCGGGTAGTTTTTGAGAATTTTAATTCTGTCCCTTTTAATATTTGTTCCGGGGTCAATCCCTCTCCTTTCCATGGCCACCTCTCCGCTGATTTTAAACCACCGCATATCCAGCAGTTGGATATACCTAATTCAGTGGCTATTTCCTGCATTAGATCAACAAACAAGTTTTGGTTAGGGCTGGGTAATTTCCAATTATCGTATTGTCTTTCTAATAATTCATATTGTTCGCTGAGAGAGTTTAACCTCTCTTGCTCCAGCCTTTTCTTTTTATTTTCCATTTCTTTTCGTTTTAAGTCTATAGCTATTTGCTTTATTTTACTCTCTGGATCCAATCCCTTTTCATCCTTTGAAAAGCAGAACACTGGGTCAAATTGAAGACACGAGTTCTCATCATCTGACTTCAATAATTCCAAAATTATGGGTTCATTATTGAATGTCAGCCTTGTCTCGTGTTTCACATTTTTCCCTTCCCAGTACAGCTTTCCCCCCATCATGCACGGTTTTAAGCTTGCTTCATTGTAGCAGGTAGGGTTAACTCGGTGGTATGCCAAAAACGTCGAATGCTTCTTTCCCCCAATCCAGACAGTCTTATTACACTGTCCACAGACCTCGATTGGGGGAATTCCCTTTATTTCTCTTTTGTTTCGGAAGCGGGTCTCAACAGCCCCTATTTCTTCCAAGTTCCGAATAGGTTTTTCCTTGATACTTACTCTCGAGTTCGAGCACCAGATTTTCTTTTTTTGATTTACACAATTCGAACTGAGTGCCGTTTAACCAACAAATACCTGCATGTAGTTCTGAAGGGCACTTGGTCAAGAGCTCGTTTTCTGGGGCAGTCTGACACTGCTCACACTTCCCCTGGGGAGCCTCCCCTAGGGGGGCCTCGGCCTCTATTCTCTTGATCGAGTACATGACTAGGCTCAGGGACATCAGGATTCCCCACAATTGCATCCCTCTGCCATTCCCTCCGCCCGTACAAAAGTATACGGCGGGGATAACCATCTTCCCGGCAGCAAGGACTGTCTTCAGGGGCCCTTGATGTCCTGATGGCAAACCTCCGCTTGAAGGTTGCCCACCGAGATGCTTTAACTGGTTCAAATCTACAAGGTACTTTTACGGTCCTCCGGCACTCAATTTCCAAGGGGTCTGCTTTGCAATCAAGCTGACCCCTTAATCCTTTTTGGTAAAACAGGAACCACTCCGGAGAGTCAAGTTCCAAAAGGCCCGCTCGAGTTGCAAGTATCAGGAATCGATTGGTCTGGTCTAACTCCTTTTCGTAGCACCTAGTGCACAACCCCCTTGGTTTATAACCCCTTATGCAATGAGTTACCCAAATCTGCTTACAATAAGCGCACTTAAAATGTATAAACGGGAAACAATAACAATCGCGGATATTGCAACTTATCCTCTCACTATTGTTCATTTGTGGTGCCTTCGGAGCTTGATTTTCAAATCTCCTGGCGGGGTGGTGATCTTCCACTCGGGGGCTTGGCAATCCGGAACCTTCTTGGCCCGAGAGAAGTGAGTCCACCCTTTCTCGGCCGTTCGCACAGCAGTGTCCGTGGTCAGGAGAACGAGGAAGGGACCTTCCCAATGCGGACTGAGGGGAAGTTCCCTCCACACTTTAATCAATACTTTGTCGCCCGGCTGGATTTTGTGAATTGGAAATCCCAATGTTGTGCTCTGAGGAATCAATCCTTTTTTCCGGAGTTCCTGTAGATTTTTATTTATAGAAATGAGATAAGGTTGTAATTGCACATCCTCTATTTGAGGGTGTGCCACCGGCATCCCATGCCTATATGGCATTCCATATAGCATTTCAAAAGGGGATAAACCGGTTTCAGAATGAGGCATGGTCCGGATGTTTAACAAAGCTAAAGGAAGACATCGGACCCAAGTCATTTTTGTTTCGATTATTAATTTGGATAATTGCGATTTTAAGGTTTGATTCATCCTTTCCACCTGTCCCGAGCTTTGAGGGTGCCAGGGGGTGTGATATTGCCATCTGATTCCCAATGCTTCTGACAGTTGTTTGATGATTTTAGAGGTGAAGTGAGTCCCTTGATCAGAATCGATATGGTCTATTATCCCATATCTAGGAATTATTTCCTCTAGTAGAATTTTAGACACGGTTTGGGCCGTAGCCTTTGCTCTGGGAAATGCCTCGACCCAATGTGTCAGTTTATCCACTATCACTAATAAATATTTATTTCTCCCAATCTTTGGTAGTTCCGTGAAATCTACCTGGATTCTCTCGAATGGCCTATACGAAAGTGGCCGGCCACCCCAATTTGTTTGTTTTGAATTGGCACGATTTACTTTCTGGCATATCACGCACCCCTGTACCTCTTGCTTGGCAAGTTCAAAGATTCCTTTACATCCGAAAAATTTTAAAAATTGTTCAGCCAGTGCCCTGGTCCCCCAGTGGGTTTGTTCATGCAATCTCCTGAGTATTCCTCTCGCTATACTTTTTGGAACCAGCTCCCTCCCGTCTGGCAACCACCATTTATTTTCTTTAAAATATCCACCTACCTTCTGGAAATCTTCTTGCTCCTTCTCTGAAGGAAGCACGGACACTTCTGGGGTTTCTTTGGGACTGATCTCGGGAATACTTACCGCCAGTAACGCAGCTCGTTTCGCCTCTTTGTCCGCTAGATTGTTTCCCCTGGTGTGAAACCGCCACCCAGTTTGGTGTCCTTTTACATGGACTACTGATATCTCCTGGGGCTCTCTGATAGCTTCTAAGATTTGTTTAATTATTTCTCCATGTATTAATCTTTTTCCCTTGGTGTTTATTAAACCTCTTTCTTCCCATATTTTTCCAAAAGTATGCACTACCCCAAATGCATACTTCGAATCTGTGAAAATAGTTCCCCTTTTTCCCTTCAGGCCTTTGAGGGCTCTTAAGAGTGCAAACAGTTCACAGGCTTGAGCCGACCAACATGCCTGCAAGGGACCTGATTCTATGATTTGTTCGGTCTTACCATTTATGATGGCATAACCTGACTTTCTTTTTCCTTCTACCATTTTTGATGAACCATCAATGAACCATTTTTCCCCCCCTTCTAACTCTTGATCCTCCAGGTCCGGTCTTACCTTTGTTTGCAATTCCACTGCTTCAATGCAATTATGCAACAGCTCACCTGTTGGTTCCCCAAACAAAAACTGCGCCGGGTTTTGGGCAGTAGTTGTCCTCAACTCGAGGCCTGGCGAACTAATTAGCATGGCTTCATATTTCAGAAGTCTTGAATCAGTTAGCCATTTCTCGGCTTTTTGCTGTAAGATATTTCTTACATCGTGTGGGGTGTAGACTGTTAAAGAGGCTCCAAAAGTTATCTTTTTTGCTTCCCCAACTAACAGAGCTACTGCAACAATTGCTTGCAAGCAAGTAGGCCACCCTCGACTGACTGGATCTAGGATTTTTGATAAAAATCCTATGGGCTTTTTCTTTTCTGCCCACTCCTGGGTCAGAACTCCTTGGGCTGTCTGTCCACTTACATCAACAAATAGTTGGAATTCTTTATTTGTGTCTGGCAAGGTTAGAACCGGGGCAGTTATAAGTGCAGTTTTCAATTCCTGAAACTTGCTTTCATCCTGAGTGGTCCATTTCACTCTATCTGTGTTTAATCTTTCATACAAAAATTTTACTTTTTCACTGTATCCTTCAATCCACTGTCTGCAATATCCCAGGAGCCCTAAAAATTGCCTGATTTGTCTTTTTGTTTTTGGGGCTGGGAGTACCAGAATCCCGGCCACTCTGTCAGGATCTAGCATCTTTTTCCCCTGAGAAATCCAATGTCCCAGATATTTTACCTCGGGCTCCGTGAACTGCAGTTTGGATTTTGATACTTTCAAACCCTTTTTTCCCAGAAAATTCAACAATGAAATTGTACTTTTTCTGACTTTTTCCTCCATGGTTCCAGCAATTAATAAATCATCTACATATTGTAAGAGCTTTGTCCCTTCCTCTGGAATGAATTCAGTAAGTAATTGTTCCAATGCCTGTCCAAATAAATTGGGTGATTCCACAAACCCCTGTGGGAGGACCGTCCACCTTAACTGTTGATTTCTGTTCGTGTCCGGATCCTCCCATTGAAAGGCAAAGAAGTTCCTACTCCCTTCATCCAAAGGACAAGTCCAAAATGCGTCTTTTAAATCAATTACACTGTACCATACATCCTCAGGTGAGAGTCTGTTAAGTAAAGTATAAGGATTTGCCACTACCGGAAACCTGGTTCGGGTTCTAGCATTTACTGCCCTGAGATCCTGCACCAGTCGGAAGCTCCCATCCGCTTTCTTCACTGCCAGGATGGGGGTGTTATGTTGAGACATGCAGGGTTCGAGGGTACCTCCTCTAAGGAGGTCATCAATTACTAGTTTCAAACCCCTTTTCCCTTCTATCGGGATGGGATATTGTTTTACCCTTATCGGGTCCTCTGGGTTTTCTATTTCAATTTTGATGGGGGTGATATCTAATTTCCCCACCTCCCCTTTTGAATGCCACACTTTGGGATCGATTTCCCTTTCATCTTTCGGAGTCAAATGAAATATCTTTATTACTAATTCAGAATTCTTTACAACAATGTTTATACCCAATGAGACAATCATATCTCTTCCTAACAAATTGTAATCGGCTTCTTCTACTAATAACAAATTTCCTAGGCATATTTTATTTTCAGACTCTATTTCCACATTTTTAATTACAGAAACTTTGAAGGGATCTCCCTTCGCACCGATTACCACTACCTTTTCCTTACTTGCTACGCATCCCCGGGGTAATTTTTGCAGGGTGCTTCTCTCAGCTCCCGTGTCAACCAAAAATTCTATTTCCTCGCGATGGGGACCCACTTTTAATTTTATCAAGGGCTCTTTAGCTGTTATCGTCCCCATCTGAAAGAGCCCAAGACTTCCCTAATCTTCCTGAAATACCTTTTCATCTTTTATTTTCTGGCGGCAATTCCTTTGTATGTGTCCTACTTTCTTACAGTAAAAACATTCTGGGGGATCTTTCCGCGGGGCGGAGCCATTCTTCTGTGACTCCTGCGGCTTTTTCGGCGCTGTTTTAAACTTGCCGTGCGTCTGTTCTTGTTTCTGAGCTTCTTTTACTGCGGCCACCAGTATTTTGGCCTGAAGTTTCTGTTTCTCGTCTTCTCTCCTCATGTAAATCTTTTGAGCTTCCCTCAGAAGCTCTTGGAGACCTTTCTCCTGCCACCCTTCAATCTTTTCTAATTTCTTTCTAATATCCTCCCATGATTTCGCCACGAATTGCGTTTTAAGTAACACTTCTCCCACCGGAGAACTAGGGTCTGTCCCAGAATAGATCTGCAGACTTCGCCGCAATCTCTCCAACCACTCGGTGGGGGATTCCTCCTTCCCCTGACATTCCCCAAACACCTTACTAATATTTTGGCCTCGGGGAACCGCTTCCCTTATTCCTTGCACAATCATATTCCTTAAATCATTCATGCTCCTTCTGCCATCCTCTGTTTGGGCGCTCCAACTCGGGCTTACGCTCGGCCACTTTTGGTTGCCCGGCGTTCCCTGAGGGTTTCGCCGCTCCCAGTCCCTGATACCAGCCTGTTTAATCATGTCTCTTTCCTCTTGACTAAACAGAGATCTCAAGATTGCCATGAGATCCTCATATGTATAAATACTACTGCCTAAAAACTCATCCAATCTCTCTGCTACTCCAAACGGATCATCCAACAATCTTCCCATCTCTTTCTTAAATGCTCGCACATCCCCTGAATTTAGGGGTACATTCACAAATCCAATCACTCCAGGAGCAGTAGGCACTTCCCTGAGAGGGAACATTCTGTGCCTACTCTCATTCTCTTCCCATCCTTCACTCATCTGTCTAGACTTAAACCGAGTCCTGCTTGCGGGAGGGGAATAGGGGTTTTTAAGATTTTGTTCCTTTATTGCTGATGAACAATCAGTCGCCACTAGGTTATTATGAAGGATTCCCCTTGCCAAAGTCGGGGAATCTGGCTGGGGCAGCGGGACGGGCAATGGGGGATACGGAGATCCCCTACTTTGCGCTACCATGGTTTCTTGGGAAACCGCGGTGGTTGCGGTTCCCACAGGAGGAGCCAGGGGAGGGGCCACCGGAACCACTGCTGGCGCCGGTTCCCCTGTTCGCGATGTGTGTGCTTCACCTGGTTGTGCCAGCGAGCTCGTGGGAGCTGATGGCACCACTTGGTCCACCACGGGAGATCCTGCCGGCCCGTGGTATGGAGGAGGTAAATGATCAAGGGGCTCCCAGGTTTCTGTTTTTGTTTCACTTTTTAGTTTCATCGGAAATAGTCCTACTCTGGCCTTTAGCCAGAGTCGGGCATATTCCGGTTCCTCGGAGTCCGAGGAAACCTTGCTCTCTACATACGAGAGTAACTCATTGCACGTCCACTTTTCAAATGTTCCTAATATTGGCCAAGTGAGATGGGGCCTCAGTTCCTGTCCACCCCAAACCTCGGCACAATAGTGGATCATTTTTGCCTTGGACTTCTTTTTCCTTTCAGGGCAATTTTCCCACTCTTTTAACAACCAACCCAAAGGACTTTCTGGTGGGATGTCTAACAATTCCTTCGTTTCTATGGAAGGGTTTTTCGTGTCTACTGGCTTTTGCATTTTACTCTTTTTCTGTCCCATGGTGAAGAAAAAACCAAAAGTCTTACCTAGTATTCTGCGTTGTGTTTGTAGTTTGAGAGTCAAAAAAGTCTGCTAATACTCACCTTCTCGGATTGCTGTTCCGGGGTTTTTCTTAGCGCTTTGATCTCTCCTCCGGACCTCTCCTGGGTCCTGATTGCTAGAAGAGTTTACTCTTTCCCGAGCTCTACTGGACGTCCTCTTCCTCTTCCAGCCCTTTTTGATCGGTCCCCCAGAGCACCCCTTTGGCCCCAGGTTTTACAAACGCGTATAGAGACCCTTCACACCGATTCGCTTCCTCCGTAGCCGGCCAATTCCCTCGCGGGAGGATGGAACCGCGGCTTTGGAGTCCGCACTCGCTCCGTGATCAGATCACGTCTCACACACGCTTGTCCAATCACCCCGCTCAACCTCGCAATACTTACAGCAATTTTCCTGCGAGGATGTCTTCGTGCACAACTGACTTTTTATGAGCTACCAAGCCGCGGCTTCTCTTCCCGAGCTCTTCCTGGATCCGTATTTCTCTTTTATTGTGGTTTTTACCTCAGCCTAAATTTGGTTCGGGTGTCGGAGTGAACTGCGGAGGTTCTCGGCTTCCCAGGCCGCTGAAATCAGCGGGGGTACCCCCCTGGATAGCGAGGTTCTCCCACAGTTTTTCCGATCCGAGTCACGGCACCAATCTGTTATAAATGCAAAGGCAATTTTGGGATAAAATCAAAGAGAAATTTATTAATAAACAATAATAAACAGAAACAGCGATAAAAACCCACAATAAAAAGAACAGCGCAGCGCTGGGTGGACAGGGGTCTACACCGGAGGTATAGGTTTCCCAAATCCACGTCTGAGCATCCTCAGGATTGGGGTTTTATAGGATTTTTAAGTCCTCAGGCCAAAATTCCAGGCAAGTTCCATTCACCAAGTGTCCTTGATTGTCCAGTGAATGGATTTCCTGACATAGAATGATGACATTATTTTCGTGTCCGGCCAGATTCTCCTCTCATGCAAAGGAGACTCTGTGTGTTGCAATGTTAAGTCTTTCATGACAGGGTGGTGGAATCCGGGTTGGTGCCGATGAGTATCTCGGCCGGGTTTCCTCCTTTGTTTCCCCTGATTGCTTTTTCAACACAGAAATGTTTGAGTCTGGCGAAGCCTTTCTTTTGGAATTTGTCTTTTTTCTATTGATCGGTTTCTCTACCCACTGGAATCCGCAGGGCGTTGCTTGGATCCGGAGGTAGATAATTTCCCGAGCTAGTGTCATTGTTTTCCTGATGATCCGTGTCCTGTGTGTTTGTTTGGGTTGATGGGCCGGTTTTGGTTAGTTATCTTGGGCGTTGCTGGCAATCAGCAACTCCTCGGCAGAAAGCCTCATCCCACTTGGGGGGGGGAGGCTTTTCCATGCTTTATATTTTGTTCTGTTTCTACAAAACATATCTTTCTTATACACTCCGAATTTTTAATACAACCATAATTTATTACACATGGTATACAGATGGTAGCAGCTTTGTTAAAAACAGGACCCAGAGGGCCAGATATGCAATCACCACTACTAAAATGGTAATCAAAGCTCGTCCCCCTTCCAGCAGGAACCTCAGCTCAGAAAGCAGAAATCATAGCTTTGATCCAAGCATTAGAACTGGCAAAAGGGAAGATTAAGACATTCTACTACTTCTGGAAGCCATCAATCTACCCTTATGAGTGGCAATCATGCATTGCAAAGGGTAACACAGAACAGGAGATGGTAAACAGGTAGGCAGATTTAGAAGCCAAAAAGGTGGCAGGAAAAGAACAGGTTGGCTCTGATACCAGACAGTAAGCCCATAACTTGGGACACTAATATACCATATTCAAAAGAAAACCTTACAGTATCTAAATGCTCAGTTGAAAAACAACTTTTACACTATTTCTAGTGGGAAAGCTATAGTATCAAGCAGAGTATTGTGAAAAATTGTACAAGGGGAACACAAAGCAATGATATAAAGCAGTGCTCATCCCTGGGTATGTACTTCTGGTGCAAAATGTAGTGTTGTAGTTGGGGTGAGGAAGGGAAAAGCTGGTTGAGAGGTGCTGGATTCTTTGTACAGCTTCTGTGGCTGTTTGGTAGTCTGTTGCTGTCTAGCTTGAAAAAAATTGCCAGGCTCTTTTTTCCCCATATAGTATACATAACTGTGCTATTAATTTAATATCTTCTGCTAGCTGAGTAACAACTTCTCCGTTATCATCAATTTGTAAACAACATTCAGACATGTTAAACTTCCCACAAACTCTACCTTCCTCAGCTAACAAATAATCCAATGCCAAGCAATTTTGGTACACTGCTGCTCGGGTTTGAGACATTTGTCTAGTTATTAATTCTAAACCTTGGGCCTTTTTATTGGTTATTATTTCTATTACTGCTTGAAGTCTGATAATTCAGTTAAGCATATAAATGGGAGTTTTATATCCCCAACTGCCGTCTTGTGCTCAAGTAGCAGGTCCATAAACTTCTATTATCCACTCCGGGGGCCACTCATCATTGCCCCATTTTGGGTTCCTCCGATGAGATCTCTCTTTGAGCATACTTCTAGCTGCCCATACAAAAGCGTCCCAAGGGTGTTTCCTTCTTTTCTTGGTAAGAGAAAGAATCCAGGTTGAATCATTCCTATGGTACAGCTGCCTTTCCAATTTGAGGGTAACTGACTATATGCTCTTTCTCTGCAAATCCTAAACATTCTGTCTGGGACTTTCCAATACCCTACAGTGTTGTCGTGGTTTTAAAACAGTAACTAAAAAAATTTCTTATGTTTTGCTGTGAGATATGGATTAGAACAAGAGCAAAACAGGCTTAAAACTTAAAAGGAATAAAGAAAGTTTATTAACAAAACTACAAGAATAAGAACACTAGAATAAACCTCCAGAAAACCCCTTTATCCCCCACTACTTAACCTTTCCCTCGTTCACATGACAACATAGAGACAAAAAACTTTGGAACTTTGGTGTTTGAAACAGTCCCAATTCCTGTTAGAGTCTTTTCATCAGCCTTTGTAGAGAAACAGAAGTCTTTCTGCTAATTTATGGAGTTTCTCACAATAAAACTATTTTTGTTATAGTTTTCTATTTTTCTGATGTCAGCTGCCTGGAAATCTTGTCATCAGAGTTCACTTCTCCCATTTCACATCACTCTGAGGTGTGTACGGGCCATGAGTCCAGGGATGTCATTTTAAGGATGAGTTATTCAAAGGCAAAAGTCTTCTTCATCTGTCTCTGTGAGCTTCCTTGGAAACAGTTTTCTCATTGCCCTCAAGGCCTCAAATTTTCCCTTCACTCTGTTCCAGCACTTCACTGTATTACAATTACTTTCTCTTTTGCTCAAAATCTACACTTTGAACACTCAATTCCTCCCAATATACTCTGTCATGAATTAAAGGAGTCTTTTCAAATTACTATTGTCCATCTCTATAGCTTTAACAGAAAAATATTTCAGCTTATAAAGCATCTCCTTATTCTCTCCTCATCTAAAACTTAACTCTTTTCTTCACTGTTGGTGGTTTTATGATGTCTTCTTCATGTTGATTATCTCTCTCTCTCTGTCTCTCTGGGAAAAAGGAGTAATCTGTACGTTTTATCCAGGTAGTAAAAGAATTAAAGCCTTATAAAAGCTGCAAGAGTTCATGGTGTCAGGTTTCAGACCAGCAGCAGAAACTGAAAACTAAGCCCAGCTGGCCGGCTCTGCTTCCCCCCCCCCCCCTTCTGCGTCCTTGTCCGGCCTGGAGGGGGGGAGGAGGCCAAGACAGAGCCTTGTTACCTTGTCAGAAGCCGGAAACACAAAGAAGACAAGAGAGCTTTGACTGTACATCTTAAGGGGGTGTTCACAAGTTGACTTCACTTTTTAATGGTCAAAACTGCTGTCAATTCTTAAAAATGACCGATAATTAGTCAGGAGGAAAGACTCTCATCAGCCACCAGCAGCTTCAACTTCCTTAGCTCCCAAAACCACCTTAAAGGTAAAGCCACCCCATGACAAGTGTCTTGGGGGTTTTTCCAGAACCTTTTTTATGCTTCTATTCCTTTAAAAAGGGTTAGCATCATTCTCTTCACACCAAAAAAAATTTCTCTATTTCTTTAAAGGTACCGTTAGTATTGTTTTACATGCTCCAATACCCCTTTGGGCTTTGCGGCCACCACCAGATAGTGCTCGAATTTGTGGTATATACCCTTTTGCATGGGGTTTTACCTACCCTTTTAAAATTTCTTGATTTCCCTTCTCTATCAATGCATTCTTGACCCACAACTATGTTTACTAATTGTTTTTGAAATTCGTCCTGCACCGCCCCCCCTTTGTTTGTCAGGCTCCACATCCCTTTATTAGTAAAGCACATATATTCTTTTCCCTTGGGACAAGGCAAACGCAGCCACGTTCCTCCTGGTGCAAGATTTCAAGCTACCCAAAATGATCATGCAGCTATGTCACATGAAGCTAATTTATATTGGTCATAACATACAGAATTCATGTGAGTGGTGGCTAGAAATGCATATTGGGTGTGGCAGCCAATACATACAAGCTGGTAGCATTTGGAGCAGTCTCCATTAGCTTGTAGAGGCATTAAGCACATTAGTATCCACCATTTAAGAGGTCTGGTATGATTTAGTCCTCTACCTCCCCAACCTACTGGGTTGCCACCAGCAGTTGGGTAATGCATCTTTGTAGCAAGAATGGAGATCAGTCTGGTCTTGCCCTCTTGTAATTTATAATGTGCTTTAACTTTTTCTGTTGCCGCTTTTCCCACCGGGTTTTAACCTTGTCCCAATTTTTAGCCTTAATATAAAAATATTCAGGTACCCAATTGTTTAAATCACACTCTATTCTTTCAATTTTTACTGGTTGTTGGGAAAAATTGTTTATCCTGAAATGAAAAATCCTCCACCATTCTTCACTTTCTAGTAAAAGATGCCCCATCTGAACTGCAATCTCAAGTGTTTGCCTAGTCTGCTTTCTTTCTGTTTCCACACATTCACAAGAGGGGATTCCTCGGTTTCCTAGCCCATGTACATCTATACCACAAATTCTCACATTTAAGACATCAAAAACACACCCAAGGTTCACAATTACAATTAGAAGTTTGACAAATTACTTCCCTGGAGTATCTTAAAAGCTATTTAACTGGTTGCCATGACATAAGCCAACTTTATCAAGGTTGTTTCTGGAGTTCTTACTCATAGGTCCCCCAGGGTGGAAGCAATTTTCTATATAGGTTCAGGTGAAGGTTGTATTGGTCCTTTAACTCGAGAGGCATGTGCCCATCCCTTTTCAGCAGTCCGCACAGCTGTTTCTGTAGTTAAAATAGTTAAATATGGCCCTTCCCATTTAGGGGTTAAGTTTTCTTCTTTCCACCCTTTTATCAGTACCCAATCTCCTGGTTGGATTTTGTGAACAGCAGAGTCCAAAGGCAGGGTCTGTGCCAGCTGAGCTTTGTGTCAAAGACATTTCACAGGAGACAGTATCCGGGCCACATATTGTTTCAAACATACATCACTTATCTCTATCCCCCCCCCCCCCCCAAGCTGAGAATTACAAGGATAAGGAATTCAAATTCACATCAATTCAAAGGGAGATAATTGAGTATCCCCCCTGAGTCTGGCTCTTATTCTTGCTAAAGCCGGTGGCAAGAGCCGTACCCATGGCATTTGAGTTTCTATCACCAACTTCAGAAGGTGTTTCTTTATTTCCCCATTCATCCTTTCAACCCAGCCCGAACTCTGAGGGTGCCAGGGGGTATGGAGGTTCCACTGTATTCCTAAAGCAGTCATAACTCCTTAAAGAATTTTTCCTGTAAAATGAGTTCCCCTATCTATTGCTTCCACAATCCCATATCTGGCAATTATTTGTTCCAAAAATACTTTAATAACTGGTCCTGTAGTTGCTGAAATGCCTGAAAATGCTTCTGGACACCGTGTTAACTGACGTACTATTACCAGAAAATATTTAAATCTTGCCACTCAAGGAATTTCAGTAAAATCCACCTGGCATCTCTGGAAGGGACATACAGCCCAAGGCCTCCCTCCCCAGGAAGTTTCTTTGTAACTCTGTTATTGGTTTTAGCAAAAATCAAAAAACCATCAATAGTTCCCTTTGCTAGAGTAAAAAGACCCACAGCAGCATACATTTTGAGGAAGGCTTCTATCAGTCCCCAGGAGCCCAAATGACTTTCTTCATGAAGTTGTTTAAACAACTGTAAAGCCAGAGCTTTTGGTATCTGTCGCTGTTGGACATGATGGAGAAGTGTGGATTCACAGCACACACCAGAATGAGTTGCTAGGAAAAGGGCCTTTATTCTCTGAACTTTTCAGCTTTTATAGGGTTCTTACACTAGAGGTTTAACACGATTGATCAAGGGAACACCACTTCTTGTCCCACTGGTGGGACAAGAGAAAAACACTATCTACAGTTATACAGAACTATTTAGAGAAAGTAAAATTGTTTACAAAGATCGTCCCTGAGCGAGAGAGCTCCCAAGAAACTTTCCCTTGGGAACAGATCAGCCACTGACAGGCTGTAATTCTCTCAGGCTCAGAGAAAATCGGGTCCACGGGTATCCACTGTTTACCATCTGTGAAAAACGAGATTCACTTAATAAATTATAAAAAAAATTAATATAAACAAAAAGACAATTAGGAGACAAAGGAAATAAAGCAAAGGGTTAAAATGGCCTAGTGCCCTGGCGCCTTGCCAGGAACACCCCTGGTATCTTGGGAACATCCTTTTTATCCCCTCCTGCTGTGAGGGTTTAATGCATATTCAAACTTTTCTAAGAAGCATTTTGCATGGTTACGCCCTGAACCCCCCTCTTCAGAGCATTCTTCATATGGTTTTTATTTTTGCTGATCATCATTTTATTTGAATTTGATTTCCTTTCTTTGCAAGTGGTCAGTGCTGATAACAGTCTGGGCCTCTTGTCCTGCCACTGGTGACAGCTGGGCTTCACGTCCGTCCTTCCATCCTTCCATTGCCAACGGCCTGGTCCTGGCTGCTGATAACAGCCTGGTCTCCATTGTCCTTCTGCTGATAACAGCTTGGGCCCCACTGTCTTTGCCCTCTGGGGTTTCCTTGCTTTGTACCACGAAATTCCTTTAAGCTTAAAACTTGTTAGCAAGAGAAAAAGTACATACATAGCCAAAAAGTATTTAGCATATAATATTCATCTTAATACTTGCGAAAGCCAATATCACAATACAGATGGACACAGAGTGAGGAAAAACATGAGGTAAAAATGGAGCCTGGGGCTCATGCGGGCCGGGGCCCATGTGAGCAAACCCGCTGCGGGGTAAGCAGCCAGTGGGCAGCGGGGAAGGGGGAGGGGCAGGGTGGCAAAAACCCCAGCCGCGGCCAAAGGGAAAAAAAAAACCCACACAAAAGCATCCAACCTAGCTGGCAAACTAAAAAGCCCACCACAAAAACCAATTGCTCCCTGTTCCAATTTTTGCATCAAGTTCACCCTAGGTGTAGGGAGGTGACTAACAAATTAACCAAGGAAAGATAATAAAATACTTTCCCCAGTTTTCCTATAGCCTCCACAGAGGAAGCTGCATGATAAATACCTAGGCCTGCATAGACATAACACCATCCCCACAAGGCAGCAGCTGCAGAATTTGCCTCAGGATTAGAACCTGGCAATTCTAGCTCTCCACAACAGACCACAGACTGGTGGGGGGGTTCCCCACAAGATAGGAGTTGCAGAATTTGCTTCAGGACTGAAACCTGCCAATTCTGGCTTTTTACAACAAAACACACAAAAAGCCGAGGGGTGTGGTCCCCTCCAAACTGGAGCCTTTCAGCTCTGCACAAAACTTCATGTAGACAAATTAATTAAATCCCCAAATTCATTTACTACAATTTCCACAATTCTCTCAGAGAAGAATGCATTCACACTTCTAAGCCTACAGAAGAAACCACAATTTTCACAACTCTTTTGAGCAATCAAAGATCTTTTTGACAATTTCCCCCCCTCAGGCATAAAATTTAAGGTGGATCGAGAGGCCTCTGTGTTTACCAGGACACACACCTCCTCTCAATCTGGACCCACCTTAAATTTATAAAAAGCTCCAGGGTGGTGGGTCCCACTGCCTCTGCCCAGGGCCAGTGGGGTCAGGCACTGCCCAGTGCTGAGTCGCAGCAGCCCCACAGGCCCCCAGCCTGTGCTCCCAGTCCTGCACCTCCACGCCTGGTCCTGCCGTTCTTTGCCTCAACCATATCTTTCCACATTCCCCTTCAACCAATTCTGTTCCAACATACCAACATGCTGCATACTCACTTTCTTCTTGATTAAAAGGTTTTTTCTTATTTATGTATTCATTCAGTGCCTGACATATCCAACTCTCAAAAGACCCATACATGTGCGAAAACAAATTGTCAGGTCTTATAATTTCCCTGGTTCATCTAACCATTAAGTATTGGATCATTTTTTCCTTACTTTTATCTCTTCTCTCTTCCCAATAATCCCAAAATTTTAACATAATCTCCAGGGGACTGTCCTGAAGAATATCTGGTAATGTGCTCCCTTTATTCTTTGTACCCCAGTTCTTATGTGAACCCTGGTTCTTTTCTGAACCCTTGGTACCTGGGTCCTTAGGTATTCTAAAAACCTGACCCATTCCCGACTGGTCTTTCAGTGCCTCCGGCCCCCGACTTTAAAATAAAACCCCTTTGACAAATGCGTCCAGTCCCTTCAACAAGCACTCCTAGCCCCCAATTTTATTTAAAAGTCCCCTTTTCAATCACTTCATCTTTTTGCCTGCTGATCCTCTCGCGAGAAGTCAGAACCAAGGCTAGAAGGACTTTGCACTTGTTTCGTAACTATGCTACATCTCAAACATACACCAGTCGCACACCACCCAACCAAGCGATACTTACACCGCGGTCTTCTCACCTGGATGTTTGTGCACAAGAAATTGAGGGCAATTTTATTGCAGTTTTCTTCTGGGGGCTCAAATTCCTTGCTGGTACCTTATCTTTTTTTATGAATTTCCTATCCCAGCAGAGTCCAATTGTCATCTGAGGCCACCAAAGGTGGGGCGCCTCCCCAGGATCAGTTGTTCCCCCCCAAAAAATGGAAATTCATCACGTCGGAGTCACCAAATTTCTTATAAATTGCTCACCACAATCAAGTTGGTCAATCAATAAGGCAATTTATTAATTCATTGATAAGGGATGAGCAAGCAACACTGGGGACGCAGGGAGTCTCCGCTCTACCAACACATTCGAATTACCCCTGGTGTCTGCCTCTTTTATAGGCAGTTTCTTGTTGGGCTATGCCATGCCTACTGTACTGGGGTACAAGTCCAGGCAAGCCTGAACATGTTGGCTGTCTCCCACACAGCAGTGGCTGCAAGCTCCCACTAGGTCTGGACAAAGCTCCAACATGTTGCCAGGTTACACTCCTAGTAAACAAGTAACAGCAGTAACACATTTTTACACATTCACACAAGCCTGCTGTTTTCTTTATACATAAAGAATGGATACAATTCATAATTATTTGCTAAACAATTACATAGTGGCAAAAATACATAACAGCAAAAGCTAGCAATTCACAGCAAAGGGATTTAAACAAAAATAATGAACTCACTATATTTTCCTTCGTCTCATGTCCATGTTTTACTTTACATCAGTATTTTTGTTTATACTGATCCCATGGTGCTTCCATAATGACACGAATCACTATGTAACATCTCACAAGAATATGTTGTCTGTATTTCTCCTGTGCATCTAATTCAGAATACATGAAACATGGTAAGGCTTTTAAAGCGTCTCATTGAGTGAGTTTTGTGGCCTTACATTTTAATTGGCACAGTTGAGCAAGGTACTCTTGGGGTGACCAAGAGGTATTTTATTTGGAGATAACTGCTCATAGCAGATTAAAGGAGAAATTAATTTTGGGTTGAAACTTGCTGCAATCCTCCTCCCCGATGGGGCCCCTCTGTCCCACCCCCCGTGGTGAGAGCCTGCTCGTCTCTGGGCACAGGTGGCGGAGGGGGTCCTGGAGTGGATACAACACGGACTCAAAGTATCTAGACACAGGAGGCTCAAACTTGCTGGAATAATCCCGGGTTTATTGTCTGTCGTCCATCCGGGGCAAGAGAGAGAGTGAAATGCTCTGGGTCTTATCTCTTATACCAGGGGGCAGGGGTGATTAAGGGATGCAGGGAGGTCACAGCCAATGGGAAGGGGGAAGGGAAAGAAGGTTTTCAGGTAGGAACTAACATTACACAAACCAGAGGTGAGTTTTACCCATGGGAGGTACCAAGATTTTTAGATGCACTACAACAGAAACTGATATTCTCCAGAAAAAAAGGTCATGGAGTCCTGAGTAAAACTTGACCTGAATTTCTCTCCACTTATAGAATTGCTAAAAGTTTATAAAGATAGTCCAGACCCAAGCAGAGAGATGTGGGCTGTGAGGAATTGGCACAATCTGCAGTTGTTTCCTGAGAAAATGTTTGCCAACAGAAAACAAAAAACGTTGTAAAGGGAAATTTTTGGTTTGTACATTGCTGGGGGTGTTGTTAATGGCTGCCCAGAAAGAGCAGCACAGCTTCCAAGTATTGAGAGACCGCCAGCTATTCACCACTCTTCACAGAAATAAATGTGAACGCCGTTTATTTCTATCTTTAGCACACCTTTTATAGGGTTTTACAGGATCCGTGGGATAAGCAACTTACTATTGGCTAATACACACAGGTTTGCATTCTTTCTCTTATACACAAGGATATTGTTTTGCTTTACTCTCTCTTCTGCAGGAAGGTTTCAAGGACTTTAGACTTTAATATCACTACTTATATCAAAGATTGGTTTGTGCAGACAGGCCTTTATTAATATAAAATATATCAACAATTCCCCCCTTCTCTTTTTGCACAAACCAGGCTTTGGATGTGACTCATTCTATACTCTTATGAAGACAAGATAACATATAACTTAGACTGTCATCCCGATTAACATTATAAGTAAAGTCCACCCCCCTTCTAGCACAAGAGACCTCAACGATCCAGTGTTGCCCCAGCTGGTGAACCAACTTCCAATGGGGTCACTAACTTCTCTCAGTGCATGTAACCCATCCTGTAGCTGTTGTAGTTGCTTGTGGATGGAAACTGAATGATCAGGAAGATTCAAACAGCACATACCTTCAAACTCCTCACAACCATGTCCTTGTGCTAAGAGCAAAAAGTCAATTGCAGCTCGATTTTGTAATACTGCATGACGTACACTGCTCACATCAACTGAAAGTTCACTTAACATCGTGGATGTTAAGTTCAATTCTTTCATAGTCTAACAAGCGAGCCTTTTTAGAGTTGCTAAGCTTTAATTCATTCAGGCTTCACTTTGACTGTTTGATGTTTTTTATTTTATCAGCTACATTCAGCAATTGGTGTAAGCTCGGATGTAACAAAGTAAGTTTCCCAAGATGACAGGGTCCTCCATATGGACTAGCAGGAATTCCATTCCATGCTCTATCTCCACAGATTAGGAATATGGAACTACGTAATAACTTTGGTAATTGTCCTGTGAGATTGCACCACGAATAAAGGCTTTACTTTCAATGGTAGTAATGAGATCAGCTATAGCGTTGACTGCAGCCCAGTGCTGCATTACTTTGTTAGAATGGCTTTTGTTGGGGGTTCAAACATTATCCATCCACCTGAGGTATTGGTGGAACTTAACAAATCTAATTCTTCTGGGGGCTGTATGGTAACATTGAGAACTTTGGTAATTTTTGCTTGCCAACAGGCTTCAAGTTGTCTTAATGTGAAGCCAACAGTGTGATTGCACTCTTGCAACATTGCCAATTGATTGAGTCGAGTCTCATTACTAACTAAACTTTTAAATGCTGGAGGATCCCATTCAGGGACTCCTATGAGACAGGTGTGAAAAGGATCTCTAGGTGTGGCTAGGCTCAAACACATTGACCTTTGGCCAGTTCAGTGTGTCAGAGTAACCCATATGTTCTGTCACTTTTGGATGTTAGTTAGCAGACAGTTGGTCGGGACTATACACAGCACAATTACCATAAGCAGTTGGTTCCATGTAAATGACACCATACTTGCAAACTCACAGCTAAAACTTTAACGTTAAATGAACTTTCAAAGATGCTTACACTACCTCTTGATGGGGGGGGAATGCTTATATTTATACAAATGCAACAATTACTATACAGGCTAACCTCTTTATCTTAAACTATTATCTAACTGCTTTTAACACACGTGCTCTGGTATATATGTAGTCTAAGCATGAAAGCAATTTGCTGAAAGGGTAAACACACAACTACAATTTGCTTTATATACAGTTAGATGGAGTCTCTACACTTTTCTAGATCTTCTACAGAATTTCCTTCACAAACAGGCTATGATTTAACACGATTCAGTCTTGGAATGTTCACTGCTCCCGTGATGTCAGCTGGTAGCTGATTGGTGACTGAGGGCTTCGATGTTCAGGCTGTTCTTCACATCCTTCTAAATCTTAAAACAGGAGATAACTGAAAAATTGGTAGAGACACAACATCATAATAACAACATAAAATTTCTTTTGGCAACTGTCTGTGTAGTGTTCAGACACAATTGTGTCCTGACAGGTCCACTTCTGATCCATGTCTGGATTACCAAGGCTGTGTGATGACTTCTCTGTTCACTGGATCTCGTGTGTTCAGAGGCACACAGTCTGGTCAGATGGACAGGTGACCTTTTTGAACCTGCCAACAAAACACAGGCACTTCTCCCCTTGAAGTTAATGAATTACACTAATCAAATGCTTTTAGGGCATCAATTTCCCCTGTTTTCTTAAAAAAAAATAAAAATGAGATGCACTTCTGTTGTACACATCAACTTTAACACAAAACCATATACACAATGAATAAGAACCTATAACAGTTAAAAATCAATCAAATAATAAACATTACTGATAACATATGTAATATAAAACTACTACTAATTACTAAAACACTGCACCAGCATCCCATAGTTAGCAAACAAACAGAAACAACAAAAATCATCAGTGAAGGATTGGATAACCACCTCTGGAAATGATTCTCCAAGCCCACTTCAAAATTGATCCAGCTGTCATATTAATAGGGTCAAATTGCTGAGTCAAAAAGTGACTCAAATACTGATTTGGTACAGAAAACATCTGTATCTGTTGGCAAATATTCCATCCAGGTAAAGTCAAGGCTTGGCCAGGACCTAGGCTTTAAACTGGAAAGACGCCTCTTAACATATTTCTAAAACAAGGTTCTCAATAGTAGCAGCTATGAGATGCTTACAGCACAGCAAACTGTTGAAATGCATTTGTACAGAGCAAATGATCAGAAGCCTTAGGTAACAGACCAATTGAACCATGCAGCAGCTGGTTTAATCTGAAGCCTCTCCCATGGCAGCTGATCCTCAGCAATGATACATTTCCTTGAAATTCTGGAAACACTGAAAAATAAGAAAGCTATAAAAACAAAAACTGCATAGATTGCAAGAACCAATAGAACTCCCAATGAAGTCAAGGGTGTCACAGACTGCATTCACTTCTGTCCACAAGCAGGTGTTCATCAGCTTTCCGTCACAGCTGTTTCAGTTGTAGCTATCTTCATCTCTCTAGGAAAATAACTATACTTTGCAGTTTAAACAAGTGTCTCCAATAAAACATAAAACAACTTAAATTAAACAATATCTAAACCTAACAATAATTATTTATGACAAAAGGAAATAACAAAACTTAACCTTAAAAGAATATCTAAGTTATAAAATTTAACTTAAAAACATTTAAGCTTAAACATAATAAAACTTAACTCTTCTTAATTCTATTAACACTTAATCTATGTTAAATAAAAACGTAACAATCTTATTCTGTTACTACAAAAAGGCAACTGAAAGTTTGATATATACCTTTTAAACACCATATAACAATAACATGTATTCACTATAAAGATTATAAAAATGTAACAAATACATCACAATTCTATGTAATCTAGCTTTGAGAATAACTCACAATAACTGTAAATGTTACTAAAAATACTTATTCATAATAGGAATTTGCCTAGTATATGTCTAAATTGGTTAGGATTTTACAGTGCAGTTTTTCTAGAGAAAAACCACAACAACACAGGATTTGGCAAGTTGCCATTCAGCTTTTGTAGCACTTTTCAGGAACATCAAGTCCAATTCTTAAACTAAAATCCAAAATCCAAATTGGTATATATGCAGTTATATGTGTTTTATATAACAAAAGGACTCACATTGAAATTACCTTATTAAAATTATGGCAAAAACAAGCAAATGGATAATACATGCTCTAACTTAACTTTGTCTTGTACAGTAAAGTTCTCTTAACTAATTATTTTTTAAATCACAAATCTCTTCTATAGATAATGTTAATTGGAGTGTTTTCCTAGTAGCTGTAAATCATACCAGATTTTAACCTTAGGTTCTAAAACCAATTATTGCAAGGCAACTTCTGTTAATATTCACCTTAAACACTTTTTTCTTTTTTTTTTTTAACTTTCAAAGAATGACAATAATTTTTCTAGTAAAACTCTAAAAACTGCAACTGCATAAACTCATAACTACTTAAAACACAAAATTAACTTTAAAAGGGTATATTAAAACATTTTGAAACCCCAATAAATCATGACTTTTTAACAAACTGGGTATTATCCTGGTGCTTTTTCTTAGAGAGGGAGCGGGGGGGTGGACTCCCCACCCTGCTGCTGCTGCAGCTCTGCTGTTATTTTTCTTCACATTCTCCACATACTCTCGCAGAGAGGAAAAACGGAGAAAAAGAAAAAAAAAAACCTCACAAAGTTAACTTTAACAAATGCAGTTGTTTCTCTCAATTTCTCTCTCGTTGTTTGCAGATAGAGGAAAAAGTGCACGATTTTACAAAAGCAGGTGATGTTACACGAAAAGTCTCTCACGGCCAGGTGCTAACAATGGTGACCATTGCAGCTTATCAACTTCTAATTACAGTGATGAATTTTGAACTAGATACCATATAGTTCGTGATTTTTTGGCTATTTTGTCTCTCTTTGAAGCTGTTTGAGCCACCTGTTTCTCTTCAACTGCTTCTGTAATTGTTCAGCGTGGCCTTGGAACTTTTCTTGCACTGCTTCTACCCCGAGGGTGCCCCCGCTCTCTGTGCACACCTCAGTGCTCCCCCCTGTCCCCCTGGTTCGGGTGGAAACCAATCTAAATTTGGCTTCTTTTCTTCCAGGGTGGTAAAGTTGGAGCTTAAATAGGATTGTAGTGTTAAGAGTGACTCCAAAAGTGAAGCAAATAGTTCAGGATGTATCACATCCTGCCGTAACTGAACAGATTCTGTTTGTTGTTTCAGCATTTGCTGTGGAATTTCTTTCTCATTATTTTCTTCTCTCTGACTCTCCCTCCCTCTTTCCATGGGCAGCATAGATAGGAGTGCTTGCCCAGCAGTGGGAGGTAAAGGCATCTGCTGCTGTGATGCAGGTAGAATTACGGGGCTCACAGCCTCAGCATATCTCGCTTTTCTGTTTTTTAAGGTATTAATTACAATCTGCCAAGTTCTACCGAGAGACAGAGTGTCCTTGCTCTTTTCCGTGATTGCCGTTTCCCATATCAGAGCCCTTATTTCCGTCCGTTCCTTCACTGCAAAGAGCAGTGAGGGCACTGCCAAATGCCCATGACAATTAGCCCTTATAATGAGCATATCCAGGTCTTTTTCCCGGGCTGCTTCGCCTCGTTTAACGAGACTGCAAAGAAGCAGTTTTTGCGCCGCCGCAAATTCCACATCCATGCTAGTGGCAAACGATGGGGGGAGGGGGGGGGAAAGGTCGCGACTCCTCTACTAGGCCCCCCCACCGCACCTCGGTCTCCCCCAGCAACCTGAATTTCCATGTCTAACTGCACCGTGTCTCACCGCACTCAGGTTGCCTATCCGGTATTGATCCAAGGCAGCATCTATCTGCTCTCAGATCCGCTCCACCAACCTCTGTCGAAGGCTCCGTCCCACTGTGCGTGGACCCACTGAAGCCCCCCTGCCCGCAGGGTGTCCCGTTCGAGGGCCAAATATTGTGAGACCGCCAGCTATTCACCACTCTTCACAGAAGTAAATGTGAATGCCGTTTATTTCTATCTTTAGCACACCTTATATAGGGTTTTACAGGGTGTTGGAGTCTGAGATACAGACTGTGTGCCCTTGTTTTTAATTTTTAGTTCTAAGATTCAAGAAAACACTGAATTTCATATAATATGAAATTCATGAGCATGTTTTCATGGTGATACATGAAAACAAATGTTAAAGTTAGATGAAAAAAGCTAAAAGTGTAGGTGTGTAGATTAGAAAGTTTCTTAAATCACTGGGTGAAAAAAATAGTTTAGAGAACAGGAGACAATATGGAAGATTTAGGGTGTTGTCCCTTGTCCCTTCTTCTTTCTTCTTCATGTTCTTCTCCTAGAGGTTTTTGGGTAATAGTTAGTAATTAGATAAAAAATGCCGCAGTGCATCACAGAGGTGATATGTCATTAAGTCATTAAGAAAAATAATATACGTGTCTATTGTTAATTGGATAAAAATAGGTATAAAGATAAAAGAACTGCGTAGTTCGGGGCCATTTTGTGTATCAGACACAGAGTGTGCCACAAGGCCTTGTTTGTACCATCAGAAGAAAGAAATGTGCCAAATTGCAAAGATTAACCTTGTAACCAGCCTGGAGAGACCTGTTAAGTTTTGTAAGGATCCTTCAATAAACACGAGAAACAAGATTCTAATGAGCCCGGGAGTTTTCTTCGAATAATAAGGACTGAGATAAGTGGAACTCCCCACAAGGGAGGATCCCAGAAGAATTCAGCCCAAAGAAGGCTGAGAGACTAGAGAAAAGTTATATCCACAGAGAATTGAGCCCAAAGGAGGCAAAGAAAAAGAAAGGGAAATTACACAGGGTCCACGGGCTAAGCAAATTACTATTGGCTAATACACGCAGGTTTATATTTTTTCTCTTATACACAAGGATATTGTTTTGCTTTACTCTCTCTTCTGCAGAAAGGTTTCAAGGACTTTAGCCTTTAATATCACGACTTATTTCAAAGACTGGTTTGTGCAGACAGGCCTTTACTAATATATAAAATATAGCAACAGCCAAGCAACAAGACAGAGGTGATTGCCTCATTGACTGAGCTAACTAAAACCTTAGAAACTAGCCTGAAGGCAGAGACCACTGCCCGAGTATGGAGGAGATACAGGATGGTGAAAGGAGGGTTATTGTGAACCTAAGAAACCGGCTGAGTCTTACCAAGGACAGAAAATTACAATTGCAAATTGCCCATGTGGCTGGAAAGCTGGAGAATGAGGTAGGGTTTTCTAACCTCAATAGAGGTGTATCTTCTTAATTGTGATGTTACCTCCCTCCTCTCCATCAAGGAGTTTTACTCTGTAAGGACAGCCCTCCCATCAACCCACCACTTGTAAAGACTGAATTTGTATATCAAGGGGAAGATGAGGAGGTAGATCCCACTGTAACAACTGAACAGTTACCTTAGAGCACCGTGGACCTGGCTAACCTGCAAGAAAAATATTGTAAACATGCAAAACAAACTGAAATGGAGTATGTTTGGAGAATTTTTCTCACAGGTGAGGGTAGGATTAGGCTTTTGGAGGAGGAGTTCCATGACTTTTTAAGCTGTGCTATATTTTTAACAATGCAGGTAGCAGACAGCCTTGGTCTCTCACTCAAAGGGCAGCATATTGGGCTGGAGACCTGTTGGAGAGGGGAAAATCCATCTCTATCCCCATCCCAACACTGGGTAAACTCACAGTGTGCAAAAAGCTGGCTGCCTCAAATTAATACACAATATGCAGTCAGTAACCTGTCAGACATCCCCCCCCCCCCCCCCAACCCATGTTGTTGCTCAGTAACCCAGATAGGAAGAATCCCATCATCAATGGTCTGCCTGACTTGTGTTGGCTTGAAAGTAAACTGGTGGGAGAAATAAACCCTGCTCAATTGCCTTTGGAGAGATTTCTGACTGGAGTTACAATTTAATTAAAAAGATTACAATAAATGCAATGATACACAGAAAACTGGCTTAAACTCATAAATTCAGAGTACAACCTGGCACCCTCTTGGTCAGGGTGGTGGTTGCAGTTCTTTCAAGTGGTGGTTGCAGTCCTGTTGAAGTGATGGTTGCGGTTGAAGGCAGTGGTCTTGTAGAAGTTCTGGTCCTCTTTTGGATCCGTCGAATGGTGAAGATGTGTCCCAAGCCCCCAGTTATATACACTTAGGTGTGGAAGATCAGACAGCTACAGAAGCTGAGCTGGGTAGTGCCGCAAACATATTTGCCCTGGTACAGTAGAAGCCATGGGAGAGAGAAACTCAAGGCAAGAACAAAAGTGAGACATCATGTCTGGTCACTCTCACCGCTCTGACGAGAGACGATGTAACAAGGACATTGCTAGTGCAAGAATGTAACAAGGACTTGATAATCAAAAAGATTGTATTACTAAGGGAACAGGGGCAAAGAGGTCTGAGAGGAAAATTTTGTGCAAAACTGTCTTGTTTTGGAAGACAGGTGTCTGGTAGGGAGGGCAGGAGTCTCCCTCAGAATGAAAATATAGACCCCCTACCTCTGAATTATTATAATTTTGAAATCAAGGGGCTCTCAGGCAAAGATCTGGGATAGGAATAACAGTTCTTTACTAGTATTTATAACAAGGCAAACAACAATAACTACAGCATTAACAACAAAACAGAACCAGGGACCCCATGACAGCCTTCACAGTCGAGACAGGAAAGGATGGAGAAGAGGCTTTGCTTCACAAACCCCCCTGGGGCAGTCAATCCCGATGGTCCTGCGGGACTCTGTGGAAACACCCAGCTGGAACAGCAGGAATGAGCAGAAATCCTGGGTCAGTGGATGAGGTGTATCAGAAGCTCCGTGGTGATGCCTGGCACTGCAGCACGTCCCAGGAGGACAGGGGGTGCGAGGCCCACCAATGAAGAAGGAAGGAGAAGAAGAAGCAGCAGCTCTGTCTTTGTGATGGCAAATTCCCTTCTCCCAGCCGCAACAGCTCCCAGCAAGTGTCTCACTCTCAAGCCCAAGAAACCAGACAGCCCACAGCTTCCCCCACCCTCCCCCTCCCCCCTTCCCCCCTGGGCCCAGACAATCCCTGTGTTTCTCAAGCACCCAACAAGTACCAGCAATCAGGTTTCCCCACAACTAATGGCCAAAAAATTCAATAGGTGAGAAGGAACAAAAGGAAGGACACCCAACCCCCAAATGGAACTTAGAGAACTATAAATACAGGTGATTAGTGTAAAATACTTGCTTTGCTTGCATAGCATGGTCAGTGTCTCCTGATCACTGCACTTAGGCTCAGGGAGGAATGCTCGATACCTCTCTCAAGGTGGGGAGTTTCACAGTGCAATGATGTAATCTTATGAGTCATAGGATATTTTTGGGAGTTTTTGATGGTCCAGTTTGTTGCAGCTGCCCATTATGGTGGTGCCATTGAATCCATTATGGCCCATTAGCAGAGATGAACCCTTTAGGATGGGTGGGACTGTGCTGATTATTTCCCAGAGGGGACTTATCACAGCTGAGTCATTGGTGTGAAGAAAAAGAACCACCACCCTGCCTATCAGGGTTTTCCTCTTCTTCCTTATGTCATTTAACATCCATCTTGTAGCCTGAGGTGTTGGGTATGCACTGGGCAACTACTGCAAATGACCTATCATTAACAGTTGGTCAGAAATTATGTTGAGGGGAGTAGAACACGCAGTTTGGTTGCACCCACATTGGCACTCTCCTTTTGTAACCAGGGCACTCATTAAAGCTTTATGTCAACCAACTGTAAGAGCTGCTCATACAATGGGACCACAAAGAGGACCTCATCCTATGTTGTGGGGTGTGGCAGGACGTTCCCCTAACACAGAAGAGCTTATCTGTTCTGTCCATCAGCTGGTGCAATAATTCCAGGCATTCTCCCCCTTCACATGAATAGGTGAATTAACCCAGGCTGGATAAGCATCTGGTGAAGGTGTTATCTCTGACACCAGAGAGATGGGATACATTAAACACCCCCACTGACAAGGAACAGCTTGCTTTGAGAACATGATGTGGGGAGATAAGATGGAATTTCTGACTGACAGACACTTCACTTTACAAACAATAAAAGATACACAAATTTTCACAGGGGTAGAAGTCTCCTACACACACTGTTGGAGTCTGAGATACAGACTGTGTACCCTTGTTTTTAATATTTAGTTCTAAGATTCAAGGAAACACTGAATTTCATATAATATGAAATTCATGAGCATGTTTTCATGGTGATACATGAAAACAAATGCTAAAGTTAGATAAGAAAGATAAGTGTGTAGATTAGAAAGTTTTTTAAATCACTGGGTGAAAAAAATAGTTTAGAGAACAGGAGACAATATGGAAGATTTAGGGTGTTGTCCCTTGTCCCTTCTTCTTTCTTCTTCATGTTCTTCTCCTAGAGGTTTTTGGGTAATAGTCAGTGATTGGATAGAAAATGCCGCAGTGCATCACAGAGGTGATGGGTCATTAAGTCATTAAGAAAAATAATATACGTGTCTATTGTTAACTGGGTAAAAATAGGTATAAAGATAAAAGAACTGCGTAGTTCGGGGCCATTTTGTGTATCAGACACAGTGTGCCACAAGGCCTTGTTTGTACCATCAGAAGAAAGAAATGTGCCAGATTGCAAAGATTAACCTTGTAACCAGCCTGGAGAGACCTGTTAAGTTTTGTAAGAATCCTTCAATAAACACGAGAAACAAGATTCTAACGAGCTCGGGACTTTTCTTCGAATAATAAGGACTGAGATAAGTGGAACTCCCCACAAGGGAGGATCCCAGAAGAATTCAGCCCAAAGGAGGCTGAGAGACTAGAGAAAAGTTGTATCCATAGAGAATTGAGCCCAAAGGAGGCAAGGAAAGAGAAATTACACACACCCTGGAAATTTGTAGGATTTCTCCCTGAAGTTTGGATGCAAATTTCATGGTTACTTTTCTGGAATTGAGAGAAAGGACTTTATGTGTACGCCATCATCAATTAGGTGGTAAGTCACATTAACTCTTAATCTATACTATTTCTATTAACTCTTAATCTATACTATTTCTTTGCTAGTTGTAATATAGTAATATTACATATGTAATATATGTGTCTACATATGTAATATATTCTTTTATTGTGCACTGTATTTTTTTATCTATTAGTAGATCTTTTTGTTTTCTCCTGTGTAGTAAGTAGCCTGTTTAAAGTAATCTGTCTGTTAATCTTGTGTCTCTTCAATAAATAATTCATTTTGGAAAAGCCCTAATCAACCATTCTTAAGAACTTGGGAGCGAGAACCATTTGGGGTGCAAGCTGCCTCAAACAGAGTTACTGCCAGAAATGTGAGTCAAAGACAGGACTTCTCTAAACTCTCACTCCACTTGTAACAAGAGGAAATAGCAGAGGAATTGGTAACTTATGGAAATGTGAGAAACAATGCTCTCTACCCACTTCAGGGACCACTCTGGATTAAGTAATAGCCTTTGGATCCCTTCCTTTTTAATAGCATAAGGTCTAATCTTGGTGATTGAGTTATATAGTAATCAATTCTAAAAGCTTTGGTTTCACATCACTCTATTTTAAATCTGAATTCAGAACAGTTATCTAAGCATGTGTCACAACATTCCGTACCAATTCAGATGGGTTTTATAGGTCTTTGATGGAATCCATCCTGAACGAATACAAATTTGCATCCCAAGACATTTCTCCTTGTCCAGACAGTTGCATTTGTGAGTTTTAACACCTGCCACAAAGACCTATGAAAGTTAAAGTCAGAATCTCTTCCCTGACAAATATAAATGCCAGTCACATTGGGTATAAAAGACCTTGCACTGGCATCTGTTGTAGCCATAGTCATGACTACGATCATGAGAGCCAAAGTTTTCCAGGTTGTGCCTGCTTGATTCTCCATGGTGACTGTGAAGTCTTCTTAATCCTAGTGTGATGTATCCATGCCACTTGTTCTCTGATCTTGATGGCGATGAAGGAGGTAAGGAACACCTGGTATGATCCCTCTCACTGTAGTTCCAGAGTCTTTTCTGCAAAAGACTTTACATATACATAATCTCCAGGTTGCATATTATGTACTGGCCCATCCAATCCCTTACAACGAGTTCTTAATACATGTTTCTTGATATTATTGTTTCATTAGGGCCACCGTATATTCTGTTATAGTTTCTTCCTGCATTCATGCTGATGTTTTACAATTTGCTGTTTGATCAGATGGTTGTTTTTTTTTTCCTAATTGTCCACTTAATTGGGGACAATATGGGGTATGTAATTATTGAGAGACTGCCAGCTATTCACGACTCTTCACAGAAGTAAAAGTGAACGCCGTTTATTTCTATCTTTAGTATACCTTTTATAGGGTTCTACAGGGTCCGCGGGCTAAGCAAGTTACTACTGGCTAATACACACAGGTTTATATTTTTTCTCTTGTACACAAAGATACTGTTTTGCTTTACTCTCTCTTCTGCAGGAAGGTTTCAAGGACTTTAGCCTTTAATATCACAACTTATTCCAAAGGCTGGTTTGTGCATACAGGCCTTTACTAATATATAAAATATTCTCTACATGCAATTGCCAATCTATACCCAGAGTATTGTTAACTTGTACCATCTGTGAAATAAAATGGGGTCTTCTGTCTGAGTAAATGATGGCCAGAACCCTAAATTGTGGTACTATTTCTTTAACCAATACTTTGACCACTTCTCGAGCCTTAGCGGTTCTGGTGGAAAAAGCCTCAGGCAATCCTGAAAATGTATCAGTTAATACCAGTAAATAATGAAACTCCCCCCTTTTCTTGGGAGTTTGGAAAAATTAATTTGCCATTGTTGGATGGGTGTCGCCCTGAAAACTCAGCTTCTGAGCTTGCTAACATTAGGATTCCCGTCCTGCAAGCTCGGGTTGTCCCCTGGCAGCGGAGCGGGACGGTGCCGCAGCTTCCCCGGCTGTGCCTTTACCGGCACCCCGGCCTCCCCCCGCGCCGGGAGCGGGCTGTGCCAAGCTGCCTTCAGCCCCCCCCGCCTCGGGTTCCCAGGCATCACCCGAGCCTGCGGCTGGAGCCGGGCCTCCCCCGTCGCCTCCTGTGGCTGTGGCAGACCAAGGTCCTGAGCTGTTTACCACTGGCTCCGGTGGTGCCGTGGGGGAGAAGGCGGTGGCCTTGACGGGCCAGGGGTCCCAGGCTGCTGGAGCTTCTTCAGCTGGCCTGTGGACCTTGTCCTCCTGCAAAATGACTGTGCAGCTGAGCGTATCAGGCATTCCATGTGCTTTCGAATGCTTTGGTCCAGTGGGTGAGGGCATGAGTGCTTTTCTTGTGGCGTGGTTGAACACCACTGCTCAAGGCACCATTGTTCACCTAGGGGACGTTGATTCGGATTTCCTGGGGTGCATTTCTGCCATGGGTTTCACACTCCTGCCTCCTGTTCCTATCCCTGCGGGACCTGGATTTGCTCACCTTGTGCCTTTTGAGTTTTATGTTCGCAGAGCTGAGAATCAGCTGCGGGGAGATGGTGGCTTCGGGTTCCCTGGACCTCCCTGGGTCACTGGACTGCTGTTCTGACAGCCAGGGATCATCCTGAACAGGTCTGCACCCTGTCCATCCTTGGTGAGATGCTGTCAGAGATTAGCTTCCGCGGGTTCTTGACACTGGCATGGACATCACGACTGTCAGGTTTGCTGATGGGCCCCGGAGTGACCCTTGGACCCGATGCTGTGACACTCAACACAAAGAAGAACTTGAGACTGACTCTTTGTTCAGCAGATTCTGTTGTCTTCTTTCATGATAGACTAGTCACCCTCCGTGACTGGATGCAAGAACAGTTGGATCACAGTGATCTGGAGTTTCAACCAGTCCGTGGGACATTCCTGTTTTCTGTATCAAGAAGAAGTCTGGGAAATGGAGGTTGCTACCACACCTCCAGAAAGTTACTGCTATGATGGAAAGCATGGGGATGTTGCAGGCTAGCATGCCTTAACCTGCCATGCTTCCTGCTGATTGGCTAGTCCTCATTGTGGATCTGAAGGATTGTTCTTTGCAATTCCTTTGCATCCCGATGACAGACCGAAATTTGTCTTTTGGTGCCAGCTATCATTAATGCTGAGCCCACACAGAGATATCAATGGAGATTTGCCATAAGGCATGCAAAATTTGCTGGCATTTGCCGATGATATGGGGCTCTAGCCCTCTCTGGAGTTTGCAAGCAGTTTCCTGCTGCTCGTCTCTACAACCTCCCTGAAATTATTTGAGGGTCAAAAATAATTTTGGGACAAACAGTCCTGCATTTGGAGGTGCAATTATTTATTTTTTAATTCAGTGCAGACACTGCATGAATGATGTCCAAATATTAATGGACTTTTATATGGTTGTGTCCCTATATGGGACTGACCACGACAGAACTGTCTCCCTTGTTTGGTCTATTAAAGGGGGACTCTGACTTTAAAGTCACCTCTGACACTGACCCCACAGGCACAGTAGATGCTGGAAAAGGTTCTGCGAGCAGTTTCTGCTCCTCAAGTTTATTATATTAATCTTTCAATTGATGTCGCTGTTTTGTTTTTTGTTTTTTTTTTTAGAGAGTCATGAGGCTGGATCAGCCCAATTGATGGAATTACAGGCTGCTGTCATAGCATTTCATAAGTTTTCCCAGGCACCTTTCAATTTGGCCATGGATTTTGCCTCCGTGACCAAATTGAGAGCCATCCACAAGCAGGTGTTGATGTTGGACATTTGTTTAATTTAATTTTTTTTTTTTTGAGTTTTGTTGTTTTTCTGGTTTTTTTAAAAAAAAAAAAGAAAAAGTTTTTTTTGTAATAACGAAAGGGTGAGATATCACCCTGAAATTACAGCCTTCTGATTGTATGGAGTATTGTATTTTCCTGTTATTTATTATTTTGATTGTTTATAATGTTGTTAGTTTCTTTGTTCATTTTTCTTTTTTCTTTTCTTTTTATTAAACCGAAAAGGGTGAGATGTCGCCCTGAAAACTCAGCTTCTGAGCTTGCTAACATGGTTTTCTAAAGACTTTCCCAGGACAGTAACTATAAACATAGATATGTGTACATTCTTTCTGTTAGACGTCTTGTGATGGGCATCTCTCATGGCCAGTGCAGTGAGAAAGTGTTATCCTGACCATCCAATCCCTGGCTGTGGTCAGGAGCCTATAAATCCTGGGGGGAAAAATAAACTTTCTCTTCTCTTCACCACACCTCGACCTGTGTCCGTGTGATCTATTCATCTTCAGCGGCAATAGGCTGGGTCCATTTCTTTTCTAAATTTGACCCATTTCTCTTTTTGGGGTGCTTTTGGGATTAGTCTGGGGGCAGAGATCACATTGTTGGATATACAGGGCCTCTGTTCCGTAATGCATCTTTCTATGTTCTTCCCTTACCACACACCATATTAGATCATTGATTTCTCCTTTTATGGGAACATCAACTAAAAGTAAACTTATTATTGAAATGTATTGTTGAGCATCTACCTCCAGAGTAATTTCCCCTTTTTTCAAATCTGCTGCATTTAATTGTTCAAGTAAATCCCTTCCCAGGTGTGCATGTGGTGAGTTAGGCATATATAAGAATTCGTGTATACCTATTTCCTTTCCCAATTTATATTTTAGTGGTTCACAAAAATAATCCTTTTCAGCTTGGCCAATGGCTCCTTTAATCATAATATAGTTTTCTCCCTCAGGAGTTAAAGCTTTATTTAAGACTGAGTATGTTACCCTTGCATCAACAAGAAATTTCACTTTTTTTTCTTTCTTCTTTCCTTTAATTTTCACCCAAATCTTTGTTTATACTGATCTTTTACTTTTTCCTAATCATCTTCAAAAAACATTCCAAATCTCAGGGACCAAATGGCTCTTTTTACAGATCAAGTTTACTATTTCACATTTAGCATGAGCTAAGTCCCAATTATAATATTGTGGCAGCTCCGGGGTACACCTGGAGCATTTAAGCTTTTGCCTATTAGATATACAATACCACTTCTTTTTACACTGTTTACACTGGAGGAGAACCCAGGCTGGATGCCAACTTGATTCCTAACGAAATATTGTCAGTTCACACATAAAACAAGAAATTACTCTTTTGTCCCTGTATGTTAGGATTTCTAAGTTCCTTCTCAACTTGAAGTTGTTCCCAGTCGAAAGCTAGATAACGACCTGCTGAGTCCGAGTATATTCCTCCTAAGTACACCTAGTCTGCTGTTCCGTCCTTTCACCTTACAAAGGCCCAGTGCCTCCCCTCACTCAGAAACTCGCTCAGTTTGAACTGAAACCATAAATCACAAAACTACTGACCTGTTGTAATTATACCTTTTGGCAGTGTTGCTACAAAAATGAATACAATAGCTGTTAAACCAAACTTAAACAGAACATTTAAAACAGTAAAAGTTATAGTAACAGAATAATACCAATAATACCTTGGTTTCTGTTCAGGTTACTCCTAAACTTGCCAGTGGCCACCCCATGTGGTCAACAGAAACCCCTTTTTTCGGCTTCTAAATATCCTGCTACTTCTGTATTCCTCTTGGTCAGTTATTAACAAAACACTTATAGCTTTCTGAGTAGTTGTGATAGGTTGGCATTTAAGAAAACAAAAAGAAACACCTAAAGAAGTTAAAACTGCTGGAGGCTGGTGAGAGTTTTTCTCCCGGCTAACTACTGGCCATTTCTAGGAATTGACAGAAGTTTTGACCATTGAAAAGTGAGATCAACCTGTGAACACCACCTTAAGACCTAAGCCTGGGAATTTCTTTGTCGCTTTGTTTCTTGGCTGTGAAAGGTAACAGAGCTCCAGCTGGCCTCCCGTTCCCCTGCCCAGGCCATGCAGCCCGGGCAGGGGCTGGGCTGGGCCTGCCACGACTCCAGGCTGGGAGATGGGGCTTGCGGGGCTTCCCCCCAGGCTCTGGCCAGGCCAGGCTGGTCCCTGGCTCGGCTGCAGTTTTTTGCCATGACTGAATTCACCAGAGACTGTCGAGTAAAGAAAGAAAAAAGAGCTCTTAACCTGCGGCAGGCTGAGACAGTGACCACACTCACCAGAGCAGCCATGAAGAATCTTCCATCACAGACAACTCCAGCCACTGCGCCGGCAGAGATCACAGAACCATCTACAAAACCTGGGAAAGATTTTAACCTTTTCATTACCCAGATGAGACTTGCAGATTAATCCTTTTTTCCAGAGAAAGAAAGAGAGAGTAATCAACATGTAAAGAGACTTTATAAACTATCAGAGACAGTGAAGAAAGGAATTAGGCTTCAGAATGGGTAGAGAATAAGGAGATGCTTTAATAAGCTGAAATATTTTTATGTTAAAGCTATGGAGATGGACAATAGTGTTCTGAAAAAACTCCTTTAATTCATGACAGAGTATATTGGGAGGAATAGAGTAGTTCAAAGTGTGGATTTTGAGCAAAAATTAAAGTGATTGTGATACAGTGAAGTGCTGGAACAGAGAAGAAGTAATAGTTGAAGATTTGTAGCTTTGTAGAGGCAAAGAGAAAACTTCTGTTTCCAGGGAGGCTCACAGAGACAGATGAAGAGAACTTTTGCCTTTGAATAACTCATCCTTAAAAATGACATCCCTAGACTCATGACCCATAACACACTTCAGAGTGATGTGAAATGGGAGGAGTGAACTGATGACAGATTTCCGAGCAGCTGGCATCAGAGAAATAGAAAGCTATAACAGAAATAGTTTTCTTGTGAGAAACTCCATAGATTAGCAGAAGACGACTTCTGTTTCTCTACAAAGGCTGATGAAAAGACTCTAGGAGGAATTGGGACTGTTTTAAACACCAAAGTTCCAAAGTTTTTTGTCTCTATGTTGTCATGTGAACAAGAGAATGGTTGAGTAGTGAGAGAAAAGGGGGTTTTCTGGAGGTTTATTCTGGTGTTCTTATTCTTGTAGTTTTGTTAATAAACTTTCTTTTTCCTTTTAAGTTTTAAGCCTGTTTTGCTCTTGTTCTAATCCATATCTCACAGCAAGAAATAAGTAAGTTTTCTAGTGATTTTTTAGTTGCTGCTTTAAAACCACAACATAAGGTCACCTCTGAGTCTTCTTTTCTCCAGGCTAAACAACCCCAGCTCCCTCAGCTGTTCTTCATAGGGCTTGTGTTCCAAACCCCTCACCAGCCTTGTTGCCCTCCTCTGGACACGCTCAAGCATCTCAATGTCCTTCCTAAACTGAGGGGCCCAGAACTGGACACCGTACACCAGGTGCAGCCTCACCAGTGCCGAGTACAGGGGAAGAATGACTTTCCTGCTCCGGCTGACTGTTGGGGGCAGAGATGCAGGATATATACCATTATCTGTGATGCCTAACACTGACACCCAAGAAAGCACTGAATTTCACATAACACCATGGAGACAGCTGTTAAAGTTAAGTAGAGAAACTGAAAATGTGAGTGTGTAAATCAGAGTTTTCTTAAGTCACTGAGTGAAAAGGTAAAGTTTAAGCTAGTTTCGAAAATAAGAGGCAAGATGGAGGAATTAGGGTGTTGTCTCTTTTCCTTCTTCCTTCTTCCTTCATCTTCTTCTAGAGGTTTTTGGGTAGTAGTAAGTGATTGGATAGAGAATGCAACAGTGCAGCACACAGCTGTTGAGTCATTGGGTCACTAAGAAAAATAGTTTCCTTGGCATTTGTTAATTGGGTAAATAGACATATAAAAGACCTTGAAGAAGTTCTTTGTTAGCCATATTGTACCTTTCTGTCTTAGTGCATGTAGCTCCTTGTACCCTGTATACATGTAATATAGATAAGAGAAGAATAAACAACCACGTCCAAACAAGAGAAAACTGCCTCTCTCTCATCAATCTTGGTCCGAGGGGGAAAAATAATCCAGCCACAAGTGTCCCATCAGTACAAAGTGGCGCCCAGCGTGTGGCACCTTGGACTGAGAGCCCCTTTTGAAAAAGACAGCAAAAAGCTGGAGAACTCCCCAGGGAGAAAGAAGAACTCAGTCATCCCTGTGTGCTGGTGAGAGCAGGAGAACACCAGAGCCAGACGTCTGTGAGCTGCGGGACAGACCACGGACAGAGGAGCCGAGATATAAGCTGACCCTGAGGTCAGGTAAGACGTCAAAAGGGAGCACAAATACGGGAAACACTATGTCCAAACCTGATAAGGAGGTATTGGCTGTCTTGGAAACTATGGTCAAGGAGCACCCGATCCCTATATCTGTGGATGGGCTTAAAAGCCTTTATCCTGGATATGGGCAGAATTCCCTAACATGGATCCAGATAAATTTTTTACTCCAAGCCTGTGGGATAAGATAAACATGAGAATATATGAAAAGGCCACCCTTAAGGACCAGGAAGCAGCTAAGCTTCTGCCGACTTCTAGAGTGATTTATGAAGTCATCTCCACTAAGTGGGACTTTGAAACCCAGGCAGGGGACACTATGGATCCAGACACAGGAAGGGACACCCTGATGAATATGCCAGAGAAAGCTGGGTTTGCCCTTGACCTCTATAATTCCATGGGGATCGGGACACCTTTGGCTCACAAGACAACACCCAGAGTGTTGGAAATCTTTTCAAAGGATGAAATTACGGTGGTAAAAGCCACACAAGACACTGTATCTCCTATGAACATGGCAGAAGTGGGAGACCGGGGAGGAACAGAAAATACAGACTCAGATAAAGAACAGACGGGCTTATCTCAGCTGTGGAACTCTCGCAGGCTGCAGAGTTTGTACAAGCCTCCCTGAACTCTATCTTGGCAAAGGGAGTGTCTCAGCCCAATGAAAGCCCAGAGCAACAGCCACACATAGCCGTGGGGGCGATTCCAAAACGCCGGCTGAAACTGCAAAGAAGGGGTTCCCATGGCTCAGAGCTTTTGCAAGTGTATCTGAGCTCTCTTGGAGCTGTTCCAGCACTTGGCATGCTGTTGGAGGCAGAAGAGGAAGGGGAAAATCCCTTAGTCACTCGCGTGCCAGCAGCCGAGTCCTTTTCCGGCCCTTGGGGGGTGGAGTGGATAAAGGAGTGGATGGCCTTGTCCCCCTTCCTGGGAAGGCACGGGGTGGTTCAACCCGACCCAGAGCGGCTCGGGACCCAGACGAGCATAGCAGCCCTTGCGCCCCGCCTACCAGGGGTGTGCTTTGAGCCACAGCTGCCAGTCAAAGTGACGTCAACAGTGACACAAGCACAGCCTGAGCTTTGTTCCCCTATCGCGTCACCGCCCCCAGGCCAGCCCTCGGCAGGGGCGTTCCCTCCAACCTCCGCAGTGCCTCTGCACTGCTCACTGACGACAGCAGAACTTCCCATTACATCAGAGGCAGGCGTGGTCCCTTCACTCCATGCTCAGCCCAGTGTGGGGGGGCAGACGGGTGGACAAGCGGAGCCGCGGTGTACGCCGACTGCTGCAGCCCTGTCACCATGGCAACTCATGCTGAAGCAAGCAGCAGCTGCAGCTGAGCAGCAATGTCGGCAAGCAGCAGCCGTGGCTTTGCAGCTGAAACTGCTTTGCAATACAGCTGCAGCAGAGCAACGACAGCTTGAAAAAACAACAGCTTCACCACAGCAGATGGCTTTGCCGGATACCACACAAAGCCAAAAGGCTTTTGGCCACAGCTGTGCTAACACACAATCTCTTCAGTCTACAAATCCTCCTACAAGCATGGACGCAGGGATACGGGACATGTCAGCACAAAGTCCAGCATTCCTAGAATTGTTTCAACAAAACAGCCAAAAGGCAGAAATCAAGCAACAGGAAAGAGAAAGCCCATAAGCAGATAATTTGAGCTTGTCATTCAAAGGTGCAAATGCTGAGGATATTAAAGAAATCTCAGCTGGTCAAGGTGTTTCTATGAAGACACTCTTTTCTTCTCAAGTCACAGCATCTGGTACAGCTGCTCCAAGCGCCTGGTTTGGCCCTTCATCCATAAAGCAGCCAGCCAACTCCTCATCTCATTCAGCTCCAATGCCTACATTTCCAAAATAATTCCTCTGGAACTTTTTTCTTCAGTTGAAGGACTGTTTGAGGGACTTTTTTATAGCTTCAGATGGCAACTCAACCTCTGCAAATAATACCTATAGTCCTCTGCCAGCACCACCTTGTGGTCAACAAGAAGTTCAGCCTCCTATTGGAGCGCCACCTGTGGTGAATTCTCATACTACACCTTCAACATCACCTAATATGAAATAAATTGGTCAGGAGACAGACTCCTGTTTTATGCCTTTATTAGGACTCAGCCTTGGGGTGGGGGCTCGAGGGGTCGCTTGCACCATGGCTGCTTCCACACTGGCAGCTCCAAGGAGGAGGCACAATTCAGCTTTGCAGCACACACTGCAGAACTGGGGCTTCCATCCTCATGGGAGTAGCCAGAAGGCCTCTCATTCTGGCTCATTGTCTAGAGTGGTCAGTCCTTTCCAGTCCTCTTTAGGCCATGGTGATGCAAGAAGATGGTTTTTAAGCAGGCTTAGGTGATGCAGGAAGATGACCTTTCATCATAGCTTGCTAGGATATGTCTCTTTGTTCTTTTATTCCTTTGTTAGCTCCTTGTTTTGGTGTCTGGCGTGCCTTAGTTTGCATATGAATCAGGTGCACAACCCCCTGGGAGCAGCATTGTTACATAGTAACAGGGAAGTAAGGGAGAGGGGGTAGAGGTACATCTTATAAGAGAACTCTTAAAACACTTCAACAACTGGTAAGTAATTAACATTACTAACAACTATCGGGGTAAACAAGGGGTACAACAAACAAGGTTTACAAATGGGACAAGAACATTAACTGTACACAACCAAACACAGTATTTTAACCGGGGTGGATTTCTTGAGAGATTTTATTCATGACAATTCCCCCCTCTATTTATTTGATCAGGTTTTTCAAACCTGCATCAATTGGCGGTTTATGGTTCCTGGGGGCATAATTCTCTTAGCTTTTGGTATTGGTTATACATTTCTTGGGCTATTCTATGGTTGGACCCTTGGGTTTCTAATGTCATGATTTTAGTTTGTTTCTGGCCAGCTACTTCTGGGATTTGGAGACTGGCTTACACAGTCAATGTTATGGTTCGAATTATACAGGGAAGGAGACATGGTAAAAATAGAAGACTTAAAAAGGTACTGGCTGCAATGAAGGCTACTTTTTTCCACCACCCCTTATTTGAAAGACCAAAAATCATACCATCAATTAGAATTTATTAAGGGGGTCCACTCTTGGGTGCCTACATATGAGATTTTTCTTATTTCTTTAGAGATGTTTCTGATGACTTCACTCTTGTCATTGATCTCCAGGCAGCACTCTGATGAGTTAAACCTCACAAATTCCTCCCTCATCAGCCAATAGGTAGTCCACAGCTAGTTGAATTTGGTATACTACTGCTCTAGTTTGAGCCAATTGCTTGCTGATGTGATCTAGGGCTAGAGCTGTTCTGCTGGACAATTTCCAGCTATTGAGAAGACCCCCGAGCTGTTCACCACTCTTCACAGAAGTAATCGTGAATGCCAGTTTATTTCTATCTTTAGCACACTTTTATAGGGTTCTACAGGGTTTGCGAGCAGAACGAGCTACTATTGGCTAACACACACAGTTTACATTTTTTCTCTTACACACAGGGATATTGTTTTACTTTACTCTCTCTTCTGCATGAAGGTTTCAAGGACTTTAGCCCTTAATATCATGACTTATTTCAAAGGCTGGTTTGTGCATACAGGCCTTTACTAATATATAAAATATAGCAACAAATCCCCCTTTCTCTTTTTGCACAAACCAGGCTTTGGATAAGATAACATACAACTTAGACTGTCATCCCAATTAACATTATAAGTAAAGTCTGTCCCCCTTCTAGCATAAGAGACCTCAACCATCCAGTGATGCCCCAGCTGGCGAACCAACTTTCAATGGGATCACTATCTTCTTTCAGGGCATGCAACCCATCCTGTAGCTGTTGTAGTTGCTCATGGATGGAAGCTGAATGATCAGTAAGATCCAAGCAGCACATGCCTTCAAACTCTCCACAATCATGTCCTTGTGCTAAGAGCAAAAGGTCAATTGCAACTTGATTTCATAGTACTGCATGATACACACTCACATCGGCTGAAAGCTCACTTAACATTGTGGATGTTAAGTTTAATTCTTTCCTAGTCCAGCAAGCGAGCCTTTTTAGGGTGGCTAAACTTTAATTCATTCAGGCTTCGCTTTGACTGTTTGATGTTCTTCATTTTGCTAGCTACATTCAACAATAGATGTAAGCTTGGGTGGAACAAAGTGAGTTTCCCAAGATAACAGGGTCTTCCATGTGGATTAGCAGGAATCTAATTCCATGCTCTATCTCCACAGATTAGGAATATGGAACTAGGTAATCGCTTTGGTAATTGTCCTGTGAGATTGCACCACGAATAAAGGCTTTACTTTCAATGGTAGTAACGAGATCAGCTATAGGGTTGACTGCAACCCAGTGCTGCATTACTTTGTTAGAATGACTTTTTGTCGGGGGTTCAAACATTATCCATCCACCCGAGGTATTGGTGGAACATAACAAATCCAATTCTTCTGAGGGTTGTAACATTAAGAACTTTGGTAATTTTTGCTTGCTAACAGGCTTCAAGTTGTCTTAATGTGAAGCCAACAGTGCGACTGCACTCTTGCAACACTGCCAATCGATTCAGTCGAGTCTCGTTACTAATTAAACCTTTAAATGCCGGAGGATCCCATTCAGGGACTCCTACGAGACAGGTGCGAAAGGATCTCCAGGTGTGGCTAGGCTCAGACACATTGACCTTTGGCCAGTTCAATGTGCCAGAGTGACCCATATGTTCTGTCACTTTTCGATGTTAGTTAGTAGACAGTTGGTCATGACTATACACAACACAATTACCATAAGCATTTTACCATGTAAATGACACCATATTTGCAAACTCACAGCTAGAACTTCAATCGTTAAATGAACTTTCAAAGATGCTTACACTACCTCTTAAAGAGGGAATACTTATACTTTATACTAACATAACAATTACTACACAAGCTAAACACTTAAACTATTGTCTAACTACTTTTAACACACGTGCTCTGGTATATATGTAGTCTAAGCGTGAAAGCAATTTGCTGAAAGGGTAAACACACAACTACAATTTGCCTTATATACAATTAAATGGAGTCTCTACACTTCTTAGATCTTCTACAGAATTTCTCCAGCACGATTCAGTCCTGGAACGTTCACTGCTCCCGTGATGTCAGCTGGCAGTTGATCGGTGACTGAGGGCTTTGATGTTCAAATTGTTCTTCAGATCCTTCTAAATCTTAAAACAAAGGATACCTGAAAAATTGGTAGAGACACAACATCATAATAACAACATAAAATTTCTGTTGGCAACTGTCTATATAGTATCAGACACAACTGTGTCCTGACAGGTTCACTTCTGATCCATGTCTGGAGTACCAAGGCTGTGTGATGACTTCTCTGTTCACTGGATCTCGTGTGTTCAGAGACAGACAGTCTGGTCAGATGGACAGGTGACCTTTCTGAACCTGCCAACAAAACACAGACACTTCTCTCCTTGAAGTTAATAAATTATACTAATTAAATGCTTTTAGGACATCAATCTCCCCCGTCTTCTTAAAAAAAAATAAAAATGAGATGTACTTCTGTTATAAGCAACAACACCAACATAAAACCATATACACAATTAATAAGAACCTATACCAGTTAAAAATCAATTGAATCTTAAACATTATTAATAGGGTATATAATATAAAACTGCTATTAATTACTAAAACACTGCACCAGCATCCCATAGTTAGCAAATAAACAGAAACAAAAAATCAGTGAAGGATTGGATCATCACCTCCGGAAAATGACTCTCCAAGCCCACTTCAAAATTGATCCAGCTGTCATATTAATAGGGTCAAATTGCTGAGTCAAAAAGTGACTCAAATACTGATTTGGGACAGAAAATATCTGGATCTGTTGGCAAACATTCTGTCCAGGTAAAGTCAAGGCTTGGCCAGGGCCTAGGCTTTAAACTGGAAAGATGCCTCTTAACTCATTTCTAAAACAAGGTTCTCAATAGTAGCAGCTATGAGATGCTTACAGCATAGCAAACTGTTCTAAACTCCACAATAATTATATATGACAAAAGGAAATAACAAACTTAACCTTAAAAGAATATCTAAGTTAGGAAACTTAACTTAAAAACATTCAAGCCTAAACATTATAAAACTTGACTATCCTTAATTCTATTAACACTTAATCTATATTAAATGAAAACATAACTTAATCTTATTCTGTTACTACAAAAAAGCAACTAAAAGTTTAATATATACCTTTTAAACACAATATAACAATAACATGGATTCACTGTTAAAATTGTGGAAAAAACGAGCAAATGGATAATATATACTTTGACTTAACTTTGTTTTATACAGTAAAATTCTCTTGACTAATTATTTTTTAAACCACAAATCTCTTCTGTAGATAACATTAATTGGAAGAAGGTTTTCCTAAAAGCTATAAATCACACCATATTTTAACCTTGGGTTCTAAAACCAATTATTGCAAGGCAACTTCTGTTAAGCACTTTTTTCCTTTTTTTTTTTTTTTTTTTTTCTTTTTTTTTCTTTTTTTTCAAACCTTCAAAGAATCACAATAACTTCTCTAATAAAACTCTAAAAACTGCAATTGCATAAACTCATAATTACTTAAAACACAAAATTAACTCCAAAAGGGTATACAAAAACACTCCGAAAACCCAATAAATCACGACCCTGCAACAAACCAGGCACCATCCCAGTGCCCCCCCCCGAGAGAGGGAGCGGGGGGGTCAACCGCCCGCCCCGCCGCTGCTGCAGCTCTGCTCTTATCTTTCTTCACATTCTCCACATACTCTCGCAGCGAGGAAAAACAGAGAGAAAGAAAAAAAAAGCCTCACAAAGTTAACTTTAACAAATGCAGTTTTTCTCTCAATCTCTCTTGTTGTTTGCTGATAGAGGAAAAAGGCATAATTTTGCAAAAGCAGGCGATTTTACACGAAAAGTCTCTCACGGCCAGGTGCTAACAACAGCGATCATTGCGGTTTATCAGCTTCTAATTACAGTGATGAATTTTGAACTAGGTACCATTTAGTTTGAGATTTTTTGACTAGTTTGTCTCTCTTTGAAGCTGTCTGAGCCACCTGTTTCTGCTCAGTTGTTTCTGTAATTGTTCAGAGTGGCCTTGGAGCTTTTCTTGCGCTGCTTCTACCCCCAGGATGCCTTTGTTCTCTGCGCTCACCTCGCTCCCTCATGTCCCTCTGTTTCGGGTGGAAACCAATTTTAATTTGGCTTCTTTTCTTCCAGGGTGGTAAAGATGGTACTTAAATAAGATAGCAATGTTAAAAATGACTCCAAAAATGAAGCAAATAGTTCTGGATGTATCACATCCTGCCATAACTGAACAGATTCTGTTCGTTGTTTCAGCGTTCCCTGTGGAACTTTTTTCTCATTATTTTCTTTTCCCTAACTCTCCCTCCCTCTCTCCATGGGCAATATAGATAGGAGAGCTTGCCCAGCAGTGGGAGGTAAAGGCATCTGCCGCTGTGACGCAGGTAGAATTACAGGGCTCACATCCTCAGCATATCTCACTTTTCTGTTTTTTAAGGTATTAATTACAATCTGCCAAGTTTGACCGAGAAACACAGTGTCCTTGCTCTTTTCCGTAATTGCCGTTTCCCATATCAGAGCCGATATATCAGTCCGTTCTTGCCCCGCAAGAAGCAGTGAGCACTGCAAATGCTCAAGACAATTAGCCCATATAATGAGCATATCCAGGTCCCTTTCCTGGGCTGCTTCGCCTCGTTTAACGAGGATGCAGAGAAGCAGTTTATCTGCTGCAAATTCCACATCCATGCTGACAGCACCCGCAAGGGGGAAGGTTGCGACCCTTCTACACACGCCCTTGCCTCTGGGCCCCCCCCCAGCAGCCCTACTTCCACGTCTAACCGCTCCGCGTCTCACCGCGCTCAGGCTGCCTATTTGGTGCCGATCCAAGCCCTCGACGTTTAATGCCCAGATCCACTCCGATGACTCCAGAGTCCTTCTGCCCGCAGGGTGTCTCTGGTCGAAGCGCCAAATATTGTGAAGACCCCCGAGCTGTTCACCACTCTTCACAGAAGTAATCGTGAATGCCAGTTTATTTCTATCTTTAGCACACTTTTATAGGGTTCTACAGGGTTTGCGAGCAGAACAAGCTACTATTGGCTAACACACACAGTTTACATTTTTTCTCTTACACACAAGGATATTGTTTTGCTTTACTCTCTCTTCTGCATGAAGGTTTCAAGGACTTTAGCCCTTAATATCATGACTTATTTCAAAGGCTGGTTTGTGCATACAGGCCTTTACTAATATATAAAATATAGCAACATCCAGCACTGCCTGGAGTCAGATAATTCTGTTTAACATGTAGATAGGAGTGTGATACCCCCAGGACCCATCCTGGGCCCAAGTGGCTGGCCCATAGGTGTTAATTATTTCCTTGGGAGTCCATATTTTACCTTTCCATGCCTGGGAACTCCCCATATCTATTATATTTTTTTTCTTTCGGCTCCCCTTTCTTAGATCATCATAAAGTGGGATCCCTGAGTTTGATCCAGATTCCTTTGGTAAGAGAAAGAAAGAAGGCTTAATGACTCCTACTGTACAACTCCCCTCCCAGTCCCCCAGGAGGTGGGTATAAGCCATATTCCCACAAATCCAGAACAGATGTTCTGGAGCTGTCCAGAATGTATCTTTTAGTTCCATTGGGTATTCCAAATATTTGGATATTTCCCTAATTCCCCAAATGGGATTTACCCCCTTTCCAGCACATTCATATAGTTGGTATCCCTCATGGTAAATGCACCCCCTTTCTTTTTTTCCAGTTGACCAGTACTATTGTGTATAAAATGCTCGCTCGCGGTGAGAGACTTCTCCAGGGTCAAGCTGTTCAGGTATAAGCAATTTATTATAGAGGTAAAGAGAGGGGGAGACCTGTGTCTGCCACCAGCCTCGGTGTTCATGTGGTCCTGGGGGCAGGGGAGAGAGTGCGGTGAAAGAGGGGAAAAAAGAGGTTAGAGATGGGGAGGGAGGAAGCAAGAGCAACAGAGGGAGAGTGTCGCTCTATTAAGGAACGGCTGGGAAGAGATGACACAGACTCTCATGGAGTCAGAACAGGAGAATTTTTCTAGTTTATTGCTTCAGGTCTCTTTATAGACCGATACGTGGAAAGTACAGAAAGGAAACTCTTATTGGTTAGTAAACTGCTACATCACCATCTTTGGTCAGTGGGGCACAACACCCCTCTGACTTTCTCTTGGAAAGAAAACATGGGATAGAAAACAACACCTGCAAGGCTGTTTTCTGTCCCTGAGGATTGTTTTAATTCTTTCTCATGTTTTTCCCAGACTACTTTCTCAGGCAAGACTGAGGAGCTATGTGGCCTGTAATTTCTACAGGCACTCTGGTTCAGATTTAGCATCCATAGGAGAGTGGGGGAAACCAGGGAGGCTTATGAGAGAGGGGAGAAGACAAGAGAGGGGTAAGAGGGGGAAAAACCAAGAGGGTAAGAGTAAGAGAGGGAAAGATGGAAAAACCAGAGGGAGAGAGCAGGGAAAACTAGAGAGGGGTAGGAGTAGGGAGAGGGGTAAGAAGTAAGAGAGGGGGGGAAAGGCTAAGAGAGGAAAGCTGAGAGCTGAGAGAGGAGTAAGAGTTAAGAGAAAAGAGTTAAGAGAGAGCGAAGTTCTTGTTACAATACAATATATCTTTTTCTATAGTGAATATTCTAATTCCCAGTAACCAATCACTATGAGATACACCCACTAAAGATTTTACATACAGCCTATGAGCATCCCCATATTAACATACAATGTTGCATTTTAAACTCTAAAAGCTTTACAAGTTCTTTCCTTGCTTCTTGACCTTTGGACTTTCTATCAGCAGAAGGACATTGTTTTATCAGCAGGGATTCTCCTCTAGCTGGCTAGGCTATTGTTCTTTGGTTATATAGTAACTAGTACTCAGCTTCATGACTCAAAGCAGGCTTTCATTTCTACTTTGATTCTAGGCTTCATATTTTCAGAATCTTCTGCCAAACAATCACATTCATAAGGTTTCCCTGTTTCACCCTCCCCAACACAGTACCTGTTCGGTTCTCGGGGGACCCATTTTATATCTGAATCTTTTATTATTAAGTACCTCTTGCAGGCCATCTTTCCTATGTGGGTTGTATATCTTTTTCAGCCCTTTTTATACACTCTTCTCCAATTATCTTTGCCTTTAAGTCCCACTGTTCTCTTCTTCTCAGTCCCTTGGTTTGGAATTTTGGTTCCATTAATTTCCATCTTAGAATATCTGGTGGTCCAATCCCTTCCCATGGCCAGACCTCAGACATCTGCGTGTTTCCGCACACCCAGCAAGTGGTTAAATTCAGCTCTCTACTGATCTTTTCAATCAGGTCTATAAACAAATTCTTTCCTAAAGGTTCATCCATCTCTTCTTTCTTTACCATTAACTGTTTTTCTTTAATTATGTCTCTTATTCCTTCATTTTCAAAGCAAAACCAAGTTTCTCCAATCGGACATTCCTCGAGCAGGCGTTGCCTAAATGTGGCTGTGTTTTTTGTGATCCAATATGTTTTCCCATCCTCCTGGCATGTGTCCAACTGGGAATGGTCAAAGCAAGTGGGATTTATATTTGTATGGAGTCTCATTAAGGATCCTAGGTTCTCCCCATCATAAAGGGGTTGATAGCATTTTGTGCAGGGATTTTCCTTCCCTCTCATATAGACAAGAAGCAAGCTTAGCACCAATTTTACCAAGAGTCTGGTATGAGCTGGTTTTCCTGCAGCAAGCTTCATGGCTCACTCGCTTCCTTAGTCTCACCCAGTCTTGCCTCTTGGACAAGGTGTTTTTATGGGGATAGCAGAGTCCTTTCTTTTTACTCCCACTTCTTAGTAATTTTTGTAAGCTGTCAAGAAATGCTTGGTGGGAGAAGCTAATTTTTACAATAGTATATAAACTTACAATAACAACAACTAGCAACAGTAACAACAACTGTAGTACTCGATTAATAGCAACTGTAACCCCAGTTACAACAGTCTCTTAGTCTCTTGCTGATATGTTTGAGTCTGTAAGTTCCTCAGTCCACCTTGGGCTGTTTTTTGAGAGTTACTTTAAGGTTGGTTGGATCTCTGGTGGCAATTCACTGAGAGGGAACCTTTGGTGATTCATTTGAGCCCAGTCTGTCATCAGATGGGGATACCGGTCCTTTTACCCAGGTAATATGGTCCAGCCTTTTTCTTGAGTTTTCACAGTGGTGTGGGATGTCAGCAGTACCTCGAATGGACCCTCAAATTTAGGGGTTAGTGGGGTGGTGTTCTAAGATTTGATTAAAACCCAATCTCCGGGATTAATTCCATGAACATCCACATCAAGGGGAGAAGTTTGGGGAAGATACCCTCTTTACCTTAGACTTTCTAAGCTTTTGCTGATAGTTTCCAGATATGTGCGGGTTAAGGCCTCTCCTTCTAGATAGTCTGCTGTGCTGTATGGGGTGAATAGGAAGGGTAGCCCAAACATCATTTCATAGGGAGACACCCCTATGTCTGCTCGTGGTCTTGTGTGAATTCTCAGAAGGGCGAGCGGTAAGCACTTGAGCCAGCTTAGGTGGGTTTCTATAATTAATTTAGTTATTACATTTTTTAAGGTCTTGTTCGTTTGCTCTACCCTTCCGGAACTCTGGGGGTGCCAAGGGGTATGAAGCCTCCATTTTATTCCAAAAGCCTCAGTGATACTATGTAGAGTTTGGGCAATAAAATGGGGGCCTCTGTCCCAGTCAATGTTATTGACTAGACCATACCTGGCGATTATTTGTTCTATCAATATTTTTGCTACCACTTCAGCAGTTTCCCGTTTTGTGGGGAAAGCTTCGACCCAGTGGGTAAGATGGTCGACTATCACCAGCAGGTATTTATAGCCCTGCACTGCAGGCATTTCAGTAAAGTCAATCTGTATATTTTGAAATGGTCTCAGAGCCAATTCTCTTCCCCCAGGTATCATCTTTCTCATGACCTTTTGATTTGCCCTTTGGCAAATTACACATCTTTCAGTGACCGCCTTTGCTAGGTTATACATCCCTATGCATAAATTGTCTCTTAAGAAATGATCACACAGTCCCTGGGTTCCCCAGTGGGTGAGTCCATGGATTTCTGTCAAGATTTTTTGGGTTAAGGCCTTATTTAGGAACTTACGCTCATCGGATGTTATCCATTCCCCACATTCTCCCTGATGTAGGCCTAATTCCTTTATTGCCTTTAATTCTTTTTCTGTAAAAACTGACTTTGGCTTTTCCTTTTACCTGTCTGCTGGTGTTTAATTTAATTTTAAGATTTTGGCTGAATCACCTGGATCCGTGGCTGCTTCGTTGGCCATCTGGTCAGCTAACTGATTTCCTTTCTTTTCCACAGTATCTCCCTTTTGATGCCCTTTTATATGTACAACAGCTATTTCTAAGGGTTTTGGTAAGGACTCCATTACTGATTTTATCAGTTCTTCATGTACTAAATTTTTTTCTTTTGAATTTAAATATCCGCATTCTTCCCAGATCTTTCCAAATGTATGGACTATACCAAAGGCATATTTTGAATTCGTGTAGATTGTCCCTCTATCCCCTTCTAATAGATCTAATCCTCTTTTTAGGGCATAAACCTCACAGCACTGAGCTGACCAGTTGGTTGGTAACTTTCCCTTTTCTACAGTATTTAGTTGTTCTCCTTCTGTTACCACCACTACCGCATAACCAGAGGCTCTTTTTCCATTTACCACCCTTAAAGACCCATCAGTGAATAAGGTCTTTCCATAGGGTAGGGGTAGATCCTCAAGATCTTCCCTTATGCTGGTCTGATAATTTATGAGCTCCAAACAATTATGTTCTATTTCATCTAGAGGGTCGCCTGAAAGAAATTGAGCAGGGTTCAGACATCGAGAGGTAACTATTTCCAAATCCTCAGTGTTCATTAGAATAATTTCATACTTTAATATTCTTGGGTCTGTTAACCATTATTGGGCTTTCTGACTAAGTACCGTTTTTAGGTCATGGGGTGTGTACACTTTAATCTTTCCTAGTAGGGTCCGTTTTTTTGCTTCTTCTATTAGGATGGCAGCTGCAGCAATTGCCTGGAGGCAAGTGGGCCACCCCCTTGCAACAGGATCTAATAATTTTGAAAGGTATGCTATGGGTTTTTTCTTCTCTCCCTATTCCTGAGTTAGTACACCATATGCAGTACCTGTCTCCGTGTTAACAAATAAATGGAACTCTTTCTGGTGGTCTGGTAGGCTTAACACAGGCACTGAAGATAGCTTGTTCTTTAAATCTTTTAGCTGTCCATCTTCAGCTGTCCACTTGACTGGCTCAGGGTCTGCTAGTTTTTCATAGAGAAATTTGACACTTTGGGTGTACTGATCTATCCATAATTTACAATAGCCAAATAATCCAAATAGTTTTCTTATGTCCCTCTTAATTTTTGGAGCAGGTATGGACATCAGGCCAGCAATTCTTTATGGGCTTAGTTTTTTAAATCCTTCTCTGATAATGTGTCCTAAATAAGTTACTTCCGATTGTACAAAATGTAATTTGTTCTGAGATACCTTCAGGCCTTTGGTACCTAAGAAATTTAGAAGCTGGACACTTATTATTTTTACTTTATCCTTCTTTTCTCCAGATATTAACACATCATCTACATATTGTAGAATCTGAGCACCCTCTTCCGGAGTAAATTGTTCCAAAATACCTTCTAATGCCTGTCCAAGAAGATTAGGGGACTCAGTGAATCCCTGAGGTAAGCGTGTCCACCTCAGTTGCTGTTTTCTACCCCTCTTAGGGCACTCCCATTCAAAAGCGAACCAGTCCCTGCAATTTTCCACTAAAGGACATGCCCAGAAGGCATCCTTCAGGTCAACAATGGTAAACCATGCATGTGTTCTTGGTATTTTACTTAGCATGGTGTATGGGTTGGGCACTACTGGGTGTCTAGAAATTGTTCTTTTATTTATTTCTCTTAAATCTTGGACTAATCAATATTTTCCTTCTGCTTTCTTTATTGCTAAGATGGGAGTGTTGTGTGGGGACATGCAGGGTTCTAGAATACCTTCAGCCAAGAGGTATTCTATTACAGGCACTAGTCCTTGTTTTCCTTCTAAAGATATTTGGTACTGTTTTACTTGGACAGGGGGGCCCTCCTTCATTTCCACCTGGATCGGTGGGATGTCCAAATAGCCAAATTTTCCTTCTTAGGTCCATACTTCTCGGTTTATCTCTTCTAAATCCTGAGTGGTTAACTTCATGATCTGGACTACCATTTTTCCACCTTTAGGGATAACTCCTATGCCTAACCGGACTTGTAAGTCCCTGCCTAATAAGTGGCTTTCTAAATGAGGTAGATAAATGAAGTCTGCGAAGCACTCCCTTGAATTCCCCTTTATTTCAATGCCTTCTGCTATGAAGGCTTTGAAAGGCCTTCCCTCTGCCCCTAATACGTCACAAGTTCTTTCCTCAACTTTTATCCCCACTAGAAGCTTATTAATACTTGATCGCTCTGCCCCTGTATCTACTAAAAACTCAAATTCTTCACTCTGGGGACCCACCTCAAAGTTTACCAAGGGCTCTTCATGATGATCCATTGGGTCCTCCATTAGGTAGAGCCCTTGACACCCCTAATCTCTATCTCTCTCTCCCTTTAGGATTTTCTCTAGGGTGTCTTGTTCTTTTGCAATAGCTTGGTTCATTGCTAGTTTCCTACAGTGTCTTCTTAAATGCCCTACTCCTTCACAGTAGTAGCACCTTTGGTCCTCCCTGACCGTTTTGGGGGTAACCCAAGGTGGTCTAGATGCATTCCTACCCTCCTTTGGTGGAAGTCTTGTCTCATTTCCACTTGAGTGTTTTTTATCCACCTTCCTAGCCACAGCCACCATTATTCTCGCTTTAGTTTTTTTGCTTTCTCCTCCTTTCTTCTCAGATACACCCTTAAAGCTTCTTTCAATAATTCGTTCATTCCCTTCTTTTGCCCATCTTCTAATTTCTCTAGCTTCCTCCTAATGTCTCACCAAGATTTGGTGACGAATTGCACCTTTAATAATACTTGGCCCTCAGGACTATCAGGGTCAATGTTAGAATATAATTTAAAATTTCACCTTAGTCGGTTAAACCAAGAGGCTGGTGTTTTGTCTTTCTCTTGAGTCCCATCAAATGCCAATTTGGTGTTGTTTCCCTGAGGTACATATTCTTTTATCCCTCTAACTCTCAGGGATCGATAGTCTTCCATGTTTCTCCTCCCCTCCTCTTTGTTTGGGTCCCACCCGGGGTTCACTAGAGGTAATTTATTATCCCCTGGAGGCCCCAGCCGGTTCTCCCTTTCCCAAATTCTCATGCCTTCAGCTCTGATTAACCTAACCTCCTCTGGGTTAAAAAGCATGTTCAGAATTTGATTTAGTTCTCCCCAGGTATAGATATTTGGACCCAAGAACTGATCTATTTGATTAGATATTCATACTGGGTCTTCTACCCAATTTCCCAGTTCTTTCTTAAAACCTCGCACTTCAGAAGCTGTCAAGGGGACATTTACAAAGCAGACTCCCCTAGCTACTCCTCCCATAGGAACTTCCCTAAGGAGAAAGAGCTTTTCTACCTTGGAAATTTTAGATTGGGTATTGCAATATGGCCCCTCTGCCAGATTTATACTAGATGGAAGGCTTGAAGAGGAAGTGGATAAACTTAGTTCCCAATTAGGAGGAGGTAGTGGAAAAGTAGCAGGAGTGGGAGAGGAAGATGAGCCAGTACCTGGAGACACAGGAAAGAGAGTAGAGGAAGTTTGTAGAGGGGTTGAAGAGGGGGTTGAAGGTGTGACAGGTAGGGACTTTGGATCTTGGACACAGATGTTTACATTTGAGGCAGGAAATGGTGAAGTGATAACCAGGGCTGGTGGAAGGCTCGAGTTTACAGTATTAGGTGGAGGTGGTAGCAGGGTCACCTCTGCTGGAAAAATAGAAGTTGCAGTTTTCAAGGAGTGAGGGAATGGGGTTTCAGTGGAAGGAGAAGCTGGGGAAGGACTCGAGGTGTTTATTTGGGTAATTGGGGAGGGGTTTGAAGGTAGAATTGCAGGGGGGTCTAGGAAAGGGATTTGGGGCATTGCTGGGTATACAGGGGGAGGAGGAAGACAGTCTAGGGGATCCCATTTGCTCTGAACTTCTTTCTCTGATTCCTTTCCTTCGTTATCCCCTCTTTCTTGTTCTTGCTTCTTAAGTTTACAGACCTTAATTGTCTCTTCTTTAGTGAGATCTCTTTCCCAACAGGCTGCATAGGATATTTGTTCTAAATTAGGGGTACCTTGATCCCTTAAATAGTGGTTAAGTTGGGAACAAACCCAGGGATCATTGGACCCATACCACGGCCACTCTGCTTGCAATTCTAGATTGGGCCAAGCCTCTATGCAATAGTGAACAATTTTAACTTTATCTAGGCCCTTTGTGATATTATATGTCTCTCATTTGTCTAATATTGAAAAACCACTCAGACTATTCAGCCGAGTCTTCACAGAAGTATGGTGAATGTCGTTTATTTCTATCTTTAGCACACCTTTTATAGGGTCTGACAGGGTCCACGGGCTTAGCAAGACACTATTGGCTAATGCATATTGTTTTACATTTTTTCTCCTGTACACAAGGCTATTGTTTTTTTTTATTCTTGCTGCTCCAGGAGCGTTTCAGGGACACTGCCTTTAATATCATCGCTTATACCAAAGGCTGGTTCGTGCAGACAGGCTTTTACTAGAATGCCATGCTTTTACTCTGTTAAAATGTTTTACTACAATTCCCCCTTTTATCTTTTTGTACAAGCCAGGCTTTGGATGCGACTCGTTCTACACTTCTACAGAGACAAGATAACATACAGCTTAAAACCACTATCCCAATTAACACCATAAGTAAAATTCGTCCCCCTTCTAGCACAAGAGACCTTAACTATCCAGTGATTCCCCAGCTGGTGAACCAACTTCCAATGAGGTCACTAACTTCTCTCAGTGCATGTAACCCATCCTGTAGCTGTTGTAGTTGCTTGTGGATGGAAACTGAATGATCAGTAAGATTCAAACAGCACATACCTTCAAACTCCTCACAACCATGTCCTTGTGCTAAGAGCAAAAAGTCAATTGCAGCTCGATTTTGCAATACTACATGATGTACACTACTCACATCAGCTGAAAGTTCACTTAACATTGTTAATGTTCAGTTCTTTCCTAGTCCAACAAGCGAGCCTTTTTAGAGTTGACAAGCCTTTAGCAGTAGCTGCACCTGGAGTAAAAAAGAAGGCTGCCCATATTATACCATGACCCCAAAAGTCTGGGTCTCTAATATCATATTGTAATTAATTCAGGCTTCACCTTAACCATTTCATGTTTTTTATTTCACCAGCTATATTCAGCAATTGGTGTAAGCTTGGATGGAACAAAGTAAGTTTCCCAAGATAACAGGGTCCTCCATGTGGGTTAGCAGGAATTCCATTCCATGCTCTATCTCTACAGATTAAGAATATTGAACTAGGTAATCACCTTGGTGATCATCCTGTAAGATTGCACTGTGAATAAAAAGCTTTACTTTCAGTGTTAGTAATGAGATCAACTATAGGTTTAACTGTAGCTCAGTGTTGCGTCACTTTGTTGGAGTGGCTTTTGTCGGGGGCTTAAACATTATCCATCCACCTGAGGTATTGGTGGAGCCTAACAAGTCTAACAATTCTTTTGGGGGCCCTACAGTAACATTGAGAACTTGGATAATTTTTGCTTGTCAGCAGGCTTCAAGTTGTCTTGACGTGAAGCCAACAGTACGATTACACTCTCATAACATTGCCAATTGATTCAATCAAGTTTCATTGCTAACTAAACTTTTAAATGCTTGAGGATCCCATTCAGGGAATCCTATGAGACAGGTGCGAAAAGGATCTCCAGGTGTGGCTAGGCTCAAACACATTGATTTTTGGCCTATCAAATGTACCAGAGTGACCCATATGTTCTGTTGCTTTTGGATGTTAGTTAGCAGACAGTTGGGACTATAAACAGTACAATTACCATAAGCAGTTTGTTCCATGCAAATGACACCATGTTTTCAGAATCACAGCTAAGGCTTTAAAGCTAAATGAACTTTCAGCTATGCTCACATTAACTCTTGAAGGGGGAATACTTACACTTTATACTAATGTCTTTACTAAACTTATCAATAACTTACAAATAACAATTACCACACAAGCTAAACTCTTTATCTTAAACTATTATCTAACTACTTTTAACACACATGCTCTGGTATTCATGCAATCTAAGTGTGGAAGAAATTTGCTTAAAAGGTAAGAACACAGCTACAATTTGCTTTTATATACAGTTAGATGGAGTTTTTATACTCTTTTGATCTTCTACAAAATTCTTCTTACAAACAGACTATGATTTAACGCAATTCAGTCTTGAAACATCTGCTGCTCCTATGATGTCAGCTGGCAGCTGATCGGTGACTGACTGAGGGCATCGATGTTCAGGTTGTTCTTCACATCCTTGCTGTAGTTTAAGGCCTGGAGATCTGAAGATCTCGGGATGTAACGGAAAGTTAGTAAATCCCCCCCTCTCTGTTAGGATAGTAAGGCCTTCTGCAATTAGCCAATAGCACCTAGGTGTGACGAAAGCAGATGGGAGTAACACAATGACCCTAGGTTATAAAATGTTAAATTCCCCTGCAATAAATACCATATTTGCCATCCATCACATTGGTGCTGTGGGTTATGGTCCGTGTGGCCAAGGAGGGCCACCGTGCTGGTTTCTAATTCAGGGTGCTTGCCTTGCTTGAAAACCTACACATCCTTTTAAATCTTAAAACAGAAAATAACTGAAACAATTGGTAGAGACACAACATCATAATAACAACATAAAAGTTCTGTTGGTAAACTGTCTTTGTAGTTTTCAGACACAACTGTGTCCTGACAGCTCCACTTCTGATCTTTTCTGGAGTACCAAGGTTGTGTGGTGACGTCTCCATTCACCGGATCTCATGTTTTCAGAAGCAGACAGTCTGGTCAGATGAACAAGTGACCTTTTTGAACCTGTCAACAAGACATAGGTACTTCTCCCCTTAAAGTTAATGAATCATTTGGGCTCAGCTGTGGTACACCCAATTGTAAATTTAGATTATATGATCTTTCTAAACTTTCAATATAAATATTTCATTATTTTGGTCCAAATTTCTAATGCACATATTACTCAAATCAAATGCTTCTAGGGCATCAATTCCCCCCCTTTTTAAAAAAAAATAAAATGAGATGCACTTCTGTCATACACATCAATATCTACACAACACCATATACACAATGAATAAAAACCCTATAGCAGTTAAAAATCAATCAAATAATGAACATTATTAATAACATATGTAATATAAAACTACCACTAGCCACTAAAACACTGCACCAGCATCCCATAGTTCGCAAACAAAAAAAAAAATCAGTGAAGGATTAGATAACCACCTCCAGAAATGATTCTCCAAACCCACTTCAAAATTGATCCAGCTCTCATATTAATAGGGTCAAATTGGGTTCCTTCCTTCCTTCCTTCCTTCCTTCCTTCCTGCCTGCCTGCCTGCCTGCCTGCCTGCCAGCCAGCCAGCCAGCCAGCCAGCCAGCCAGAGCTCTGTTACCTTTCACAGACAGAAAACAAAGAGAACAAGAGTGCTCTGACTTTACATCTTAAGGAGGTGTTTACAAGTTGACTTCACTTTTTAATGGTCAAAACTGCTGTCAATTCTTAGAAATTACTGATAATTGGTCAGGAGAAAAAGACTGCCATCAGTCACCTGCAGCTTCACTTCCTTAGCTCCCAAAGCTATCTTAAAGGTAAAGCTACCCCATGACACAAGTGCACACACTCTGTATCTCAGACTCCAACATATGCCCCTCTCTTAAAAAAAAAAAAATAAAAGAAAAATCAACCCAAACCCTTTCTTTGATTACTTTTCAGGAATGGCTACTTTTCCTTCACTCTTGTTTTATGCACCGATAACAGAATATCAATTGCTGCTCTGTTTTACAGAGCGCCATGCTTCCTGCTTTGAACATCATTTAACCAACCACTCAAAGCTAGAAAAATGGATCTAGGTTGGTTACTTAACCAGTAGCTTAATTTGTCTAATTGCTTTAAAGTTTCTGCTGAAGCTACTTGAATTGAAAGCTGAGTTGTTATAAATCTCTATCTGAAATTTCATGAGTCAAACTACTCACAGTCAGGTGTGACTAAGATTGATGTAAAGTTACACTAAGATGTTACCTTTCTGTATAAAGCATGATTTGGAGTAACATTCATCATCTCATCTTCATTCTAACACAGAAAAATTGAATATTATACAAAAATCTATTTTCACTGAGATAAGATATACTTTCTTTTGAGTTAACTAAAAGAAGTGATGCAGGTGAAATTGCATCACAAAGTGATCAACAAAATGAGACAGCTCAAGGGTGATACCTGATTCACCTTCATATTCAAGGACTATCTCTCGTGCAAGATTCTGAATCTTGACACAGTTCACACCATGCTTTAACAAATGAGGCTTTACAATATCAATTTTCCCACTCTTTCACATGAAACCCAAAGTTCATTGATCTTGCATGTGGGATCCAAGCTGTTCAGCTGTCAACTGTGGTCTTGATACAGTTCACATCTCCATACTCGCTCTTCTGCTCTTTGGGCTGTCTGCTTGTTTCTCTAGCTGATAAGTTTCCATGTTCTTCGCTAAAAAGTTACTTCTGCTTTGAACTTGTGAATACACACGCATACACTTTCTTCCAAATTATTAATTGAAATGGACTTTTAATCTGTCCTGCTTCTAAACCTTTGACGAGAACCAAAGAATTCTCTCAACTTTGCTTGAGTACTGTAAGAAGAATACCTGGTAATTGATGGAATTGGTTTTGTAAAAGACCTGTTTAAAAAGGACTGTTCAGGAATTATTTGCAATAGATATTAGATCTTTGTGCTTTTTCCAAAATCCAAAATACATACATTTGGTTTACATGCTTCTGAGGTGCAACCTCTGTTTCTCCCCCTCTCTTGTAAGCAAAGGTAAAATATCTGTTTTCTTGTTGACAATGAAAAACCATCAAAGTAAAACACTTGCATATGTATACATATAGGAGATAACACTTTTACAGCAATCAAAAACTTGTTAAGAAAATGCAAAATAAATATTATGTGATATTAAAATCATTTAAATAATCTGTAATATGAATTACTGAATGTACTAAATATACTCTCATCCCAGAGTCTGCCACAACTGATAAATCAATGAAAGATTGGAAAATCATGTCCGGATAACAATTTTCCAAGCTCACTGTAAAAATCAACCTGCTATATTAATTCACTAATTGCCAAGTCAAATCAACCTGAATATTGTCTTGATGCAGAAAACTTCTGGGTTTATTGGCAAATTCCTCATCCAGGTAAAGTCAAGGCTTGGCCAGGGCCTTAGGCTTAAAACTGTAAAGATGTCTCTTAAGCCATTTTCAAAAAAAGGGTTTTTAATAATAGCAGCTACGAGATGCTTAAAGCACAGCAAACTGTTAAAAGGCATTTGTATAAAACAAATGATCAGAAGTCTTAGGGAATTGACTAATTAAACCATTTAGCAGTTAGTTTAATCTGAAATTTCTTTTATAACACCTAACTTTCAACAATGATACATTTTCTTAGAATCCTGGATGTTGTAGTGCATCTAAAAATCATGGTATGTCCCAAGGGTAAAACTCACCTCTGGTTTGTGTAATGTTAGTTCCTACCTGAGAACCTTTTTCCCTTCCCCCTTCCCATTGTCTGTTAACTTCCCTGTATCCCCCGATGACCCCCGCCCCCTACTATAAGAGATAAGATCCAAGGCATTTCAGTCTCTTTCTTGTCCCAGATGGACGACATACAATAAAACCAGGATTATTCCGTGCAAGTTTGGGCCTCCTGTGTCTAGATACTTTGAGCCCATGTTGTATCCACTCCAGGACCTCTCCCCCGCCTATGTTCCGTGAAGAGCGGGGCTCTCACCATGGGGGGTAGGACAGAGGGGTCCCCCAGGAGCAGATTGCAACAGAGTGGCACCCGGTCGTAAGGCTGAACAAGCCCGCATTAAGAGGCGTTTTTTTGAGCCCGGGCCAACAGTTCTTTGGAGACTTTTGGAGGCCGTTTGAAATACAGCAAAAAGAAAGTTTCCAAAAGGGAGTCGAAAATCCTCCAGCACCAGGGGACTGACTCCAGGGCAACGGGTATCCTTCCACTGCCAGAAACGACAGAACAAGGTAAGATTAACTCCGAAACTGGGCTGGGGGGGTGGAGAGTGAAACAGACCCCGGGGGACTGTGCTCCTGTGTAACCCCTTCCGAGTGGCAACCGTGCAGGCTTGGCCACGTGCAAAGTGGCGGGGTTCCCCCAGCCGTGGGCAGACGGGGGGTGTTATAAATGCAAAGGCAAATTCAGGATAAAATAAAAAGAGAAATTTATTATAAAACAACAAAGAACAAACAGCGAGAAAAACCACAATAAAATGGACAGCGCAGCGCTGGGTGGACAGGGTCTACACTAAAGGTATAGGAGTTCCCAAATCCACGCTTGAGGGTTCTCAAGCCTAGGTTTTTATAGAGATTTTGTGTCCCCAGGCTAGAATTCTAAGTAGGTTCCATTCACCAAGTGTCCTTGATTGTCGGGTGAATGGATTTCCTGGTATGGAAAAATAGAGTTAACAAGTGTCCGGACAGAATCTCCTCATATGTAAAGAGATTCTGTATGTTTCTTGATTTTATTTCAATTTGTGTCATCAGGGCAGAGTGGTGGGATCCGGGCCGGAGCCGATGGATATCTCGGCAGTGCTTTTCCCTTTGTTCCTTTTGATTGCTTTTCCAATAACGGTTTGGCAGGTGGGGTGTTCAGGTCTGGCGATGACTATCTTCTCGGGGCTTGTCTTTTTGTCGACCTGATTGTTTCCCAACAGAGATCTGCAGGGCGTTGCTCAGGTCCGGCGATGGATATCTTCTCCGAGCCGGTTCCTTTGTCTTCTTGATGGCCCTTGTCCTGTCTATTTTTCTGGGCTGATGTGCCTGCTTGTGTTCGTTATCTGGGTGTTGGTTGCAATCTGTTGCCTCTCGGAGGGGAATCACGACCAGACCCGGAGAAGGATTTTTTTCATTTTGTATTTTATATTATTACAAACATATATATATCTTATTTATACTTTTTACAAATTTTTATTCATAGATTAATTTATTACAGTCCCCCGCCTAATAATTCATCACATTAAAAATTTGTATTTTATTCAATCATTACTGGAAGAGGAATACTTGTATTCCTCTTAATCAATTTCATTTTTTTCCCAGTCTGTTAGTGAACCCCTATTATTTTCTTGAGGTAAGATGTGTTTATTTTCAAACTCCTTCAAGGCTTTAATTGCATTTCTACTTTCTTTCTCTTCTTCTAACTTCATCAGTTTAGAAAGAGGGGCTGTTTTCCCTTGTGCTTTTTTTGGGTCTATTGGGAGGGCGGCAATTTGCATTCCTTGTACTACAGAATGTATCAATCTGATTAAACAAGGAATTAAACATGGCGGGAAGATAATTCCGGCAACCGAACATCCTATAAAGAACACTAGCTTCTTTCACCAAGCTCCCTGTCTAAAAATTTGATCTCACCAGGAGGCTTGTAAAATTGAATTCCACTTTTGGACTGGCACATGTGCCACCTTTTTTATTTCAGCTGCTAGTCCCTTTATAGTTTCTCTGTAGTCATCTATTTCTATGCAACACTCGGATTCATTGTATCTACCACACACTCCTCCCTCCTCGGCTAGCAAATAGTCGAGAGCTAATCTATTTTGATATACAAAAGCTCTCATCTGCGAGTGTTGTTTTGCTAGGAGTTTTAGGGCTTCTGAAGTGTGATTCGAGACTACTTTTACTACAGCCTGCAACTTAATAAGCCGATTGAGGAGATAAATGGGGGTTCGGTAACCCCAGCTGCCGTCATTTGCCCAGGTAGCGGGCTCATAATATTGAATGATCTTTTCGGCAGGTCACTCCTCCTCTTTCCACTTTTGGTTGCCTCTTGCCATCAGTAGTTCTCGCTTTGATTCTCTCTTTTGTCGTGCTAACGTTTCAAAGAGGGGAGCACCTAAAGACTTACTTTCATCTTTAGGCAAGGTAAAGAAAAACGGCTGAATTATCCCAAGTGTGCAGGATCTTTTCCATTTCTTTGGTAATTCACTATATGCCTTTTTTTCCGCATATCCAGTAAATTCCGTCTGGTGCCTCCCAACCTTTGTTTGATTTTGCCGGATCCTCCCAATATTCCCTCAGGTCTATAAATGCATGGAAGGGATTGGCCCCAGGATTTTTATTCCAACAGAGTTCAATTATGTCTACCTATTCACAGTTATTTTCCCGAGAGTGGCTCCAATAACCCTCGGGTGGTTCTGGTTGCCAGACCTTTGTTTTGCTATCTGAATTTACCGTGAGAGTGTTCACACACGGGGTGTACCCTACCAAATCAGTAAATTCTTTTCCCTCCCGGCTAATGCAGAAAGTTCCAATTATTTTTTTATCAATTACACATCTCTCAGGTTTTCGTGTCGTTTTGGATAACTTCAGTCTTGTCCATTTTAGCAATTGTTCTGGGGTTAATCCTTCTCCCTTCCATGGCTATCTTTCGGCCGATTTCAAGCCACCACATATCTAACAGTTAGATAGACCTAATTCAGTGGCAATTTCTTGCATTAAGTCTATAAATAGATTTTGGTTGGGGCTGGGTAATTTCCAGCTATTATATTGTTTTTCTAATTGCTCATATTGTTCGCTGAGAGAGTTTAGCCTCTCTTGTTCCAATCTCTTTCTTTTGTTTTCCATTTCTCATCTTTTTAGCTCCAGGGTTAGTTGTTTTATTTTATTTTCTGGATTTAACCCTTCCTCATCTTTTGAAAAACAGAATACCTGGTCGAACTGTAAACACACTCGATCGTCATCACTTTTCAGCAAATTTAATATTATAGGCTCATTACTGAAGGAAGTTTTTGTTTCATGTTTTAAATTTCTCCCTTCCCAATACATTTTTCCACTAATAGTACAAGGTTTTAAGCTTGCTTTGTTGTAGCAAAGAGGGTTGACTTGGTAATAAGCTATGAAAGTTGATTGCCTCTTCCCCCCAATCTAGACAGTTTTGTTACACTGTCCACAGACCGAAATTGGGGGGATTCCCCTTACTTCTCTTTTGTTTCGGAAGTGGGTCGTTTGAATTCTTTGTTCTCTCGAGGTCCGAAATTGCTTTTCCGTAATGCTTGCCCCTGGGTTGGAGCACTAAACCTTCCCCTTTAATTTACACAAATTAAACTGGGTATCATTCGACCAGCATACTCCTGCGTGCAGTTCCGGAGGACAGACGATCAATCGCTCGGTTTTTGTGGCAGTTCGGCACTGCTCACACTTCCCCGGGGGACTCACCCCCGGAGGCGCCTCGGGGTTCATTCCCTCGGCCAAGCACATGGCTAGGTTCAGGATCATCAGGATTCCCCACTATTGCATCTCTCTGCTATGCCCTTCGCCCATATAAGAACATACGGCGGGGATAGCCATCTTCTCGGCAGCAGGGACTGTCTTCAGGGGCCCTTGAAGTCCTGATGGCGTACCTTCTCTTAAAGGTCGCCCACCAAGATGCTTTGACCGTGTTAAATCTGCACGGTACTTTTATTGTTCTGCGGCACTCAATCACTAGAGGTTCCGCTTTGCAGTCGAGTTTACCTCTCAATCCCTTTCGGAAAAACAGGAACCACTCAGGAGAGTCGAGTTCCAACAGGCCCGCCCGGGTAGCAAGTACTAGGAAACGGTTGGTCTGATCTAATTCCTGTTCTAAACACTTGGTACACAAACCCCTTGGTTTGTACCCTCTTAAGCAGTGAGCTACCCAAATTTGCTTACACTTAAAATGTACTAATGGAAAACAATAACAATCAAAATTTGTACAACTTATCCGTTCTTCACTCGTCATTTGTGGTGACGCCGAAACTTGATTTTCAATTCTCCCGGAGGGGTAGTAACTTTCTACTCAGAGGAATTGTAATCCGAAACTTTCTTTGCCCGAGAAGAGTGTGTTCAGCCCTTCTCGGCAGTTTGAACCGCGGTATCTGTGGTCAAGAGGACGAGAAATGGACCTTCCCAGTGAGGGCTGAGGGGAAGCTCCTTCCACACTTTGATTAATACTTTATCTCCTGGTCAAATCTGGTGGATTGGAAATCCCAACGTTGTGCTTTGAGGAATGAATCCTTTTCTCCTCAGTTCCTGTAAATTTTTATTTATAGAAATGAGATATGGTTGAATTTGCACATCCTCCACTTGAGGATGTGCTACCGGCATTCCATGCTTATATGGCATTCCATATAGCATTTCAAAGGGGGACAAGCCTGTTTCGGAATGTGGCATGGTTCTGATATTCAACAATGCCAGGGGAAGACATTTGATCCAAGATATTTTGGTTTCAATCATAAGTTTGGATAGCTGTGATTTTAATGTCTGATTCATTCTTTCTACTTGCCCCGAACTCTGAGGATGCCAGGGGGTGTGATATTGCCACCTTATTCCTAATGCTTCTGATAATTGTTTAATGATTTTTGAAGTAAAATGAGTGCCTTGATCTGAATCAATATGGTCCACTATCCTATATCTGGGAATTATTTCTTCTAATAGAATTTTAGACACCGTTTGGGCTGTAGCCTTTGCTCTGGGAAAAGCTTCTACTCAATGTGTCAACTTATCTACTATTACCAGCAAAAATTTATTTCTACCAATTTTTGGTAGTTCTGTGAAATCTACTTGGATTCTTTCAAACGGCCGGTATGAGAGTGGCCGACCTGCCCAATTTGATTGTTTAAAATTTGACCGATTTACCTTCTGGCATATCACACACCCCTGTACCTCTTGTTTGGCGAGCTCGAAGATTCCTTTGCACTCAAAGAACTTTAAAAATTGTTCGGCCAATGCCCTGGTTCCCCAATGTGTCTGTTCGTGCAACCTTCTGAGTATTCCCTTTGCTATTCCCTTTGGGACTAGCTCCCTCCCGTCTGGTAACTACCATTTACCCTCTTTGAAGTAGCCTCTTACCTTTTTGAATTCCTCCAGCTCCTTTTCCGAAGGGAGCATGGAAACCTCTGGTGGTTCCTTTGGGACTATCTCGGGAATACTTACCGTTAACAAAGCCGCTCGTTTTGCTTCTTTGTCTGCTAAATTGTTCCCCCTTGTGTGGAATTGCCACCCAGTTTGGTGTCTTTTCACGTGAACAACTGATATCTCCTGTGGCTCTCTGACTGCTTCTAAAATTTGCCTGATTATTTTTCTGTGTATTAACCCCTTCCCTTTGGTGTTAATCAAACCCCTTTCTTCCCATATTTTCCTAAAAGTATGCACCACTCCAAATGCATACCTTGAATCAGTGTAAATGGTCCCCCTTTTTCCTTTCAAGCCCTGAAGAGCTCTTAGGAGAGCAAACAGCTCACAAGCCTGTGCAGACCAACTTGCCTTTAGGGGACCTGATTCTATAGTTTGCCCTGTCATGCCATTTATGATGGCATATCCTGATCTTCGTTTTCCTTCAACCACCTTTGAGGAGCCATCAATGAACCATTTCTCTCCTCCTTCCAATTCCTGATCTTCCAAGTCAGGCCTAACCTTGGTTTGCAGTTCTACTGTCTCGATGCAATTATGAAGTAGTTTTCCTGTTGGTTCCCCAAACAAAAACTGCGCCGGGTTCTGTGCAGTAGTTGTTTTTAATTCCAGACCTGGTGAGCTGATTAACATGGCCTCATATTTCAGAAGCCTTGAATCAGTTAACCATTTCTCTGCTTTCTGTTGTAAGATATTCCTTACATTATGTGGGGTGAAAACTATCAAAGGAGCTCCAAAAGTTACCTTTTTCGCTTCCCCAACCAACAGAGCCACTGCCACAATTGCTTGCAGGTAAGTAGGCCAGCCCCGACTGACTGGATCTAGAATTTTTGACAAAAATCCTATGGGCTTTTTCTTTTCTGCTCATTCCTGGGTCAGAACTCCTTGCGCTGTTTGTCCACTCACGTCTACAAACAGCTGGAACTCTTTATTAGTGTCTGGCAAGGTTAGTACTGGGGCAGTTATGAGAGCATTCTTTAATTCTTGAAACTTAGCTTCATCCTGCACTGTCCATTTCAATCTATCGGTGTTTAACCTTTCATACAGAAATTTTACCTTCTCACTAAATCCTTCAATCCACTGTCTGCAATATCTCAGGAGCCCCAAAAATTGTCTAATTTGTCTTTTTGTTTTTGGGGCAGGGAGTGCAAGAATTCCCGCCACTCTCTCAGGATCTAATTTCTTTTTTCCCTGAGATATCTAATGACCAAGATATTTTACTTCGGGCTCTGTGAATTGCAGTTTGGATTTTGATACCTTCAACCCCTTCTGTCCCAAAAAATTCAATAAAGAAATCGTGCTCTTTTTCACCTTTTCTTCCGTTGTCCCGGCAATTAACAAATCATCTACATACTGTAGTAATTTTGTCCCCTCCTCTGGAATGAATTGGGTGAGTAGTTGCTCCAGAGCCTGTCCAAACAGGTTCAGAGATTCCACAAATCCCTGCGGGAGGACGGTCCACCTTAGCTGTTGCTTTCGGTTTGTGTCCGGGTCCTCCCACTGGAAGGCGAAGAAATTCCTACTTCTTTCATCCAGAGGACAGGTCTAGAAAGCGTCTTTTAAATCAATTACACTATACCATACATCCTCCGGTGAGAGTCTGTTTAGTAAAGTATAAGGGTTCGCCACCACCGGGAACCTGGTTCGGGTCCTAGCATTTACTGCTCTAAGATCCTGAACCAGTCGGAAGCTCCCATCCGCTTTCTTTACTGCCAGGATGGGGGTGTTGTGTTGGGACATACAGGGTTCGAGGGTATCCCCTCTGAGAAGGTCATCAATTACTATTTTCAGACCCCTTCTCCCTTCTATCGGGATGGGATATTGTTTGATCCTTATCGGATCTTCTGGATTTTCTATTTCAATTTTAATGGGTGTAATTTTTAGCTTTCCCACCTCCCCTTTTGAGTGCCACACTCTGGGGTCGATTTCCCTTTCATCTTTTGGAGTTAACTTGAATGTCTTTATTACCAATTCGGAGTTTCTTACAACAATATTTATACCTAATGCAATAATCATATCTCTTCCCAATAAATTATAATCAGCCTCCTCTACTAGTAACAAATTCCCTAAGCATACTTTATTTTGTAATTCAATTTCTACATCTTTTATTACAGAGACCTTGAAGGGATCTCCCTTAGCACCAATTACGACAACTTTTTCCTTACTTGCCACACACCCCATTGGTAATTTCTGCAGGGTGCTTCTTTTAGCTCCCGTATCAACCAGGAAGTTTATTTCCTGGCGGTGGGGACCCACTTTCAACTTTATCAAGGGGTCCTTTGCTGTTTCTGTCCCCATTTGAAAGAGCCCAAGACATCCCTAATCTTCTTGAAATACTTTTTCATCTTTTATTCTTTGCCGACAGTCCCGCTGGATGTGTCCTACCTTTTTACAGTAGTAACACTCCGGAAGATCCTTTCGGGAAGCGGGACCGCCCTTGTGAGACCCCTTTTGCTTTTTCGGTACCGTTTTAAACTTACCATGTATCTGATCTTGCTTTTGTACTTCTTTTACTGCGGCCACCAATATTTTGGCCTGGAGTTTTTGCTTTTCATCCTCTCTCCTCATGTAAATCTTTTGAGCTTCCCTCAGAAGCTCTTGGAGACTTTTCTCTTGCACCTATCGATCTTTTCTAACTTCCTTCTGATATCCTCTCATGACTTTGCCACAAATTGAGTTTTAAGCAGAACTTCCCCCACCGGAGAGTTAGGGTCAGTCCCAGAGTAAATCTGCAGACTTCGCTGCAATCTCTCTAACCATTCGGTGGGTGACTCTTCCTTTCCCTGGCATTCCCCGAATACCTTACTAATATTCTGCCCTCGGGGGACCGCCTCCCTTATTCCTTGCACGATTATATTTCTCAGATCAATCATGCTTCTCCTACCTTCCTCCGTCTGGGCGTTCCAACTTGGGCTCACGCTGGGCCACTTTTGATCGCCTGGCGTCCCCTGCGGGTTACGCCGTTCCCAGTCTCTGATACCGGCCTGTTTAATCATTTCTCTTTCTTCTTGACTAAACAGTGATCTCAGGATGGCCATGAGATCTTCATATGTATAAATACTACTTCCCAAAAATTCATCCAATCTTTCAGCCACACCAAACGGATCATCTAGCAATCGCCCCATCTCTTTCTTAAATGTTCGCACATCCCCTGAGTTAAGGGGTACATTCACGAACTCAATTACTCCAGGGGCGGTTGGCACTTCCCTGAGAGGAAACATTCGGTGTCCATTCTCATTCTCCCCCCACTCTTCACTCATTAACTTCGCTTTTAAACGAGTTCTACTCGCAGGAGGGGAACTGGGGTTTTTGGAGGTTTGTTCCTTTATTATTTGCGGGAATTCCGCTGCCACCCGGTTACCGAGAGGGACCCCCTCCATTAAGTGTGAGGGTCCCGCCTGTGGCGGCCGGACGGGCAATTGTGGATAGGGTGATCCCCAGCCTTGCACCAACATGGACTCTGGAGAGGTTGTGGCAGCTGGGGTTTCCACAGGCGGGGACACAGGGAGGGTTGCCGGCACCACTGCCGGTGCCGACTCCCTTGCTCGAGATGTGAGTGTTTCAGCCGGTTGCCCTGGGGAACCCGCGGGTGCTGACGGCACCACTTGATCTACCGCAGAGGGCTCTGCCGGCTCGTGGTATGGAGGGGGTAAATGATCAAGGGGTTCCCAGGTTTCTGCTCTTGATCCACCTTTTTGTTTCACCGGAAACAACCCTACTCTGGCAGTTAACCAGAGTCTGGCATATTCTTTCTCCTCGGGGTCCGAGGGAACCTTGCTCTCCACATAAGAGAGTAATTCGTTACACGTCCACCTTTCAAATGTTCCTAGTACCAGCCAAGTGAGATGGTTTCTCAGTTCTTGCCCTCCCCAGACCTCGGCACAATACTGAATCATTTTTGCCTTGGATTTCTTTTTTCTCTCGGGACAATTTTCCCAATATTTTAACATCCATCCTAAGGGACTTTCCGGTGGGATGTCTAGCAATCCCTTCGCTTTCTCGGAGGGACCTTTCTCATTATTTTTCTTCTGTAGTTTACTTTTTCTCTGCCCCATATTTAAACAAAAAAATCTTACCTGTTCTGCGTTGTGTTCGTTCTGCCTTTGCCAGAAAAATCAAAGTCTGCTAATACTCACCTCTCGGTTAGCTGCACCGGGGTCTTTTGTATTTAGCGCTCCGATTTTCCTCTGGACCTTTTCCTAGGTCCGTTGGCTGAAAGGGTTTACCAATTCCCGAGCTCAACTGGAAGTCCCCTTCCCCTTTCAGCCCCTTGCGATCAGTCTCCCAGAACTCCCTTTAGTCCCAGGTTTTACAAGCGTGGAGAGAGAGTCTTTTTCACACCGAATCGCTTCCTTCGCGGCCGGCCAATTCCCTCGCGGGAGGATGGAAACGCGGCCTTGAAGTCTGCACTCGCCCCGTGATCAGATCACGTCTCACACACACTTGCCCAATCACCCGCTCAACCTCACAGTACTTACAGCTATTTCCTGCGAGGGTGTCTTCGTGCACTATCGACTTTTTACGAGCTACCAAGCCGCAGCTTTTCTCGAAGGCTCCGTGCCTTCCCGAGCTCTCTGGATCCGTCTCTCTTTTTATTGTGGTTTTTGCCTCAGCCTAAATTTGGTTCGGATGTCGGAGCGAACTGCGGAGGCTCTCGGCTCCCCAGGCCACCAAAATCAGCGGGGGTACCCGTCCTAGACAGCGAGATTCTCCCGCAGTTTTCCCAATCCGAGTCACGGCACCAATCTGTTATAAATGCAAAGGCAAATTCAGGATAAAATAAAAAGAGAAATTTATTATAAAACAACAAAGAACAAACAGCGAGAAAAACCACAATAAAATGGACAGCGCAGCAGTGGGTGGACAGGGTCTACACCAAAGGTATAGGAGTTCCCAAATCCACGCTTGAGGGTTCTCAAGCCTAGGTTTTTATAGAGATTTTGTGTCCCCAGGCTAGAATTCCAAGCAGGCTCCATTCACCAAGTGTCCTTGATTGTTGGGTGAATGGATTTCCTGGCATGGAAAAATAGAGCTAACAAATGTCCGGACAGAATCTCCTCATATGTAAAGAGATTCTGTATGTTTCTTGATTTTATTTCAATTTGTGTCATCAGGGCAGAGTGGTGGGATCCGGGCCGGAGCCGATGGATATCTCGGCAGTGCTTTTCCCTTTGTCCCTTTTGATTGCTTTTCCAACACCAGTTTGACAGGTGGGGTGTTCAGGTCTGGCGATGACTATCTTCTCGGGGCTTGTCTTTTTGTCGACCTGATTGTTTCCCAACAGAGATCTGCAGGGCGTTGCTCAGGTCCGGAGATGGATATCTTCTCCGAGCCAGTTCCTTTGTCTTCCTGATGGCCCTCGTCCTGTCTATTTTTCTGGGCTGATGTGCCTGCTTGTGTTCGTTATCTGGGTGTTGGTTGCAATCTGTTGCCTCTCGGAGGGGAATCACGACCAGACCCGGAGAAGGATTTTTTTCATTTTGTATTTTATATCATTACAAACATATATATATCTTATTTATACCTTTTACGAATTTTTATTCATAGATTAGTTTATTACAGGGGGGGAGATGGAATTCTCCGTGTTGCCTGTACCAGTGTGAGTTTAATTGTAACCCTTGGGGTGCCAGTTTGTTTTCTGTGGTAGGGAAAATAGACAGATTGTGTGCAGAGCTGCTGTGACCTCCAGAATGAGATCACAGCTCTCCACACAAGAAAGGAGTCATACACAAAAAATACAGGATTTTTTAAAAACCACAAATGTAAAAATTTCAAAAAATAAGTTAAAACAGTTTGTATCATATTTGACTCAGCAAAGTGAACAGATCGAATTGTTGCAATTAGACTCAGTAACTGCCTGGGAAGAAATTGGAAATTTACTAACTGTTGCAATCCTTCTCCCCGATGGGACCCCTCTGTCCCATCCCCTGTGGTGAGAGCCCCGCTCGTCTCTGGGCACAGGCGGCGGAGGGGGTCCTGGAGTGGATACAACACGGACTCAAAGTATCTAGACACAGGAGGCTCAAACTTGCTGGAATAATCTCGGGTTTATTGTCTGTCGTCCATCCGGGGCAAGAGAGAGACCGAAAATGCTCTGGGTCTTATCTCTTATACCAGGGGGCAGGGGTGATTAGGGGATGCAGGGAGGTCACAGCCAATGGGAAGGGGGAAGGGAAAGAAGGTTCTCAGGTAGGAACTAACATTACACAAACCAGAGGTGAGTTTTACCCTTGGGAGGTACCAAGATTTTTAGATGCACTACAACAGCTGGTAATGCCTCTGTGATTACATATTTAAGAAGAAAATCAAAACAAAGCCACAGGTTTTTTTTTCTAGTCAGAGAAGAGGAGGAGGAGGTGACAACATGTGAGGGAAAACAACATGGAGACACCAAGGTCAGTGGAGAAGAAAGGGGTGTTGGGAAGGATGAGAATTTAACAGAAAAGTTTTACAGATATGAATGCTTAGCCAAAGGTTCTCTAGAAATGAAAGCAAGCTTTGATATATAAAAGATGTTTTCAGGGCCAGTTGTTGTTGAAACAGCTGAGACAACAAAGGTTTAGTCAGTTAGAAGGAGGTTTTGTGGCTAAAGTCCAACAGGTTAAGTGGTCTTCAAACAAAGCATGTTTTTTACCAAGTAAAAAAGCATAGGTAGACAGGTGTCTCCCTGAGAATCTGACCTTTTGATATTGTTCTCATAATTTCTAGCTACTTTCCCAGGAAAGTAACTATAAACATAGATGTTTATACATTCCATTAAAGATATGCCTTTTGATGGATGTCTCTCACGGCCAGTGTGGTTGGGAAGGTGGTGACCTGACTATCCAATCCCTGGTTGTTGTCAAAAATCTATAAATACTGAAAGGACAGAATAAACATTCTTCTTTCATCAGACTTCAAGCTGTGTCTGTGTGAATCGCTGTGTCTGTGTGAATCATTTTGTGTCCGACAGTGACAGACAGGAATATGTTTTTTACCAAAGCAAGAAGAATTTTCCACTGCAAAACAAGTTTCAAAGTTTAACATGTAACTACTAACTCAGATGATTGGTTAGTCACTAACATAATATGGTAATTTTAGCAGTTTTGATAGGTTATATGTAAAGGTAAAAAGTGTTGCGTATGATGCTGATTGGTTGTTATGTATTAAGATGCTCAGGAAAGAAAAATATATAATGTATTTTAACCAGAACTAAACAGGCTTCTGGACACACGGTTTGCCTATAGCCAGCAGCTGTATGCTGACCCATGACCCCCACTGCTGTAATCTAGTCTATGGAATAAACAGCTTTTTAAGGAAGAGCCGTCTTAAGTCCCCATCTCTCTGTCAGGCTCTTACAAAGGGCGAGGAGGTGCTCCAGGTGCCAAAACTGAGATTCCTCTGCAGGCTGTGGTGAAGACCATGGTGAAGCAGGTTGTCCCCCAGCAGCCCATGGGAACCCACGGGGGATGCAGAGATCCACTCACAGCCCATGGGAGAGGTGCTCACGCTGGAGTAGGTAGATGTCTGAAAGAGGCTGTGATCTGTTATGTGTAGTTGTAGGTTGGAGACAGAAATCATGACTTGAGTCCTCTTGATCATAAGACAAACAGCCAAGAGTTTATTATGGCAGTTCTTTTTATAAAGGGTTTGAACTTCCTGGGTTTAGACAGCTGATTGGTCTGGGTTTTTAACACCACCCAGTTCCTTGACTAGTGTGATCTTTGCAGCAGGACTGAACAGGATTGGTTGCGGTCTCTGTGTCCAAATCTATCATTGCTCACCCAGGGACTTGTTTTACTTATTTTCTAGAACAAACTAGGCCAGCCAAATTTGGTTTCTGTTTATGGCCAGATTTATCTGTCCAGCTACAGACTAGCTGTACTGTTACAGTGATCCAGTGGAAGACCCAGTGGAGAGAGAGGGCCCCCGCTTGAAGGTTGGAGCAGCCTGTCCTTGGAGGGCTGCACCCTGTGGAAAGAGACCCATGTCACAGTAGTTTTGGGAGGACTGTCTGCCTTTGGGAGAGACACTGCAGCAGGTGCAGTAGGATTGCTGCTCGTGAGAGAGGACTCACGACGGAGAAGTTCATGGAGAACTGTCTCCCGTGGGAGGGACCCCACGGTCTCACAGGGGAAGGACTTTCCCTGTGCAGCAGAAGAAAATCTCGGGTGATGAACTGACCAAAACCTGCATGCCCTGTCTCCCTGCGCTGTCGGTGGGAAGGAGGGAGGGGCTGGGAGGAGAAGGTGTTTTAAGGGCTTATTTTACTTCTCATTATCCTCCTCTGAATCTGTTAGCAATAAATTCACTTTGCAACTTAAGTTGAGCCTGTTTTTCCCTTGAAGTGTTTTCTCCTGGTCCTTAACTCATCAAACTTTCACTAATTTTTTTTTTTCCTTTCTCTCCTCTGCTCAGCTGTGTCAGGGGAGGGTAAGTGGGTGACTCTTGTGGCTGCTTGGTGCTAGGCCAGCATCAAACCACGACAAGGGCCCAACTGGAAATCATTTGTCTTGTGGGTCACCAGGTAGAGGGCTCACAATCTGGCTGCACTCAGGGATGTGCATCCTCCAGAAACCTATGGCGCCTAGGAAAGCTTGCATTTCTTTCTTGCTGGTTGGTGGAGACATCGCTGTGATCTTATTGATGACCTCTGTGGGAATTTGACACCACCCATCTTGCTACTTCACTCCCAGGAACTGGATTTCTCAGGCAGGTCCCTTGACTTTGCTTTTTACGATGGCAAAGCCAGCTTCCAAGAGAATGTGGATGATTTTTTGTCCTTTCTCAAACACTTCTGTTGTTGTGTTCCCCCACACAATGATGTCATCAATGTATTGCAGATGCTCCAGAGCCTCACCCTTTTCCAGTACTGCCTGGATCAGTCCATGGTAGATGGTGGGACTGTGCTTCCACCCCTGGGACAGTCAGTTCCAGGGGTGCTGTATGCCCCTTCAAGTGAAGGCAAACTGAAACCCACACTCTGCTGCCAGAGAACAGAAAAATGCATTCACAATGTCATCAGTAGCGTACCACATCCCTGCCTTGGATTCCAGCTCATACTGGAGCTCCAGCATGCTCAGCACAGCAGTGCTCAGTGGTGGAGTCACTTCATTAAAGCCACAATAGTCCACAATCTCCATTCTCTGTCAGACTTGCGCACAAGCCAAATGGGGCTGTTGAAGGGTGAGTGTGCCTTGCTGACCACCTCTTGGCTTTCTAGCTCACAAGACATCCTGTGGATTGTCATGGGGTGACTTTACCTTTAAGGTGGTTTTGGGAGCTAAGGAAGTTGAAATTGCTGGTGACTGATGGGAGACTTTTCTCCTGACCAATTATCGGTCATTACTGGGAATTGACAGCAGTTTTGACCATTGAAAAGTGGGATCAACTTGTGAACCCTACCTTAAGATGTAAAGTCAGAGCACTTCTGTTCTCTTTGTTTTCCTGGCTGTGAAAGGTAACAGAGCTCCGGCTGGCCTCCCGTTCCCTGCCCGGCCATGTGGCCCGGGTGGGGGCTGGGCTGGGCCTGCCGCCTCTCCCGGCCGGGAGAGGGGGGCCTGCGGGGGGCTTGCCCCGGGCCCTGGCTGGGCCAGGCCGGTCCCTGGCTCGGCTGCAGGTTTTGCTGTGACTGAATTCACCAGAGACTGCCGAGTAAAGAAAGAAAGGGGCTCTGAACCTGCGGCGGGTTGAGGCGGCGACTACACTTTCCAGAGCAGCCATGAGGAATCTTCTATCGAAGACAGCTCCAGCTCCTGCTCCGGCAGAGATCACAGAACCATCTACAAAAGCCTGGGCAAGATTTTAACCTTTTCATTACCCAGATGAGACTTGCAGATTAATCTTTTTTTATCCAGAGAAACAAAAAGAGAGTAATCAACATGTAAAGAGACTTTATAAACTATCAGAGACAGTAAAGAAAAGAATTAAGTTTCAGAAAAGGTAGAGAATAAGAAGATGCTTTATGAGCTGAAATACCTTTCTGTTGAGGCTATGGAAATGGACAATAAGGTCTTGAAAAAACTCCTTTAATTCATGACAGTATATAGGGAGGAATGGAGTGTTCAAAGTGTAAATTTTGAGTAAAAAGTAGAGTGATTGTGATACAGTGAAGTGCTGGAATAGAGTGAAGCAAAATCTGAAGCCTTGGGGGGCAATGAGAAAACTGTTTTCTAGTGAAGCTCAGAGAGAGATGAAGAAGACTTTTGCTTTTGAATAACTCATCCTTAAAATGACATCCCTAAACTCATGGCCCATACACACCTCAGAGTGATGTGAAATGGGAGGAGTGAGCTCTGATAACAGCATATCTGGGCAGCTGACATCAGGGCAATAGAAAACTATAGCAGAAATAGTTTTCTTGTGAGAAACTCCATAGATTAGCAGAAAGAGACTTCTGTTTCTCTACAAAGACTGATAAAAAGACTCTAGCAAGAATTGGGACTATTTTAAACACCAAAGTTCCAAAGTTTTTGTCTCTGTTGTCATGTGAACAAGGGAATGGTGGGTAGTAGGGGATAAAAAGGGTTTTCTGGAAGTTTACTCTGGTGTTCTTATTCTTGTAGTTTTGTTAATAAACTTTCTTTATTCCTTTTAAGTTTTAAGCCTGTTTTGCTCTTGTTCTAATCCATATCTCACAGCAAAAAATAAATAATCTTTTTTAGTTACTGGTTTAAAACCATGACATGGATGGGGATCATGGAATCTTGATTCGTCCAAGACTGTCGGTGGTGCACCATCGAGGTGGCAATTGGGACACATTGCTCTTCCACCTTCAGGAATACTACTGCAGAAGGATATTCTGACAGTCCAGGCAAGGTGTTTAACTGCTGAATGCACTCTGCCTCCACAGCAGCTGTTCCAAAAGCCCACCTGAGTCCTTTTGGGTCTTTGAAATACCGCTCTAGAGGAAATATATTCCCAGAATACACAGGGCCTCTGGACCAGTCACAGTTTGATGTTTCTGCCACTCCTTCCCAGTCAGGCTCACCTCAGCTTCCAACAGTCAATTGCTGCCATCCCCCGTCATCCCAGCAATAGAAATGGGTTCTGCTCCCACATGTCCTGATGGCATTAGCCTACACTGTGCACCAGTATCAACTAAAGCTTTATATTTCTGTGGCTGTGATGTGCCAGGCTATTGGATCCACACCATCCAAATTACATGATTTTCCCATGCCTCTACCTGATTAGAGGCAGGGCCCCTCTAGCCCTGGTTAGCATTCCCTCCCTGGGCACACATTCTAGAGTTGCCTTCAAGGGGATCTGACAAATCATCCTCCTTTCTGTTATACCTGGCAGCTTGGTAACAGGAGGTTGAGGCTACCTTCACTTTAGCAGAACTCCCTTGGCTAGTGTTTTCCTCCTTGAGTTGACACACCCATGCTGCCAGGACAGAAGTGGGCTTTCCATCCCACCTTCTCATATCTTCCCCATAGTCACACAGGAAGAACCAAATGTCAGCCTATGGGGTGTACCCCCTCTCCCTAGCTGAGGGACGTTGAGTTCTGACTTTGGGGCCTGTGACTCGCACTGGTACCACATGGGAACTAACCCACTGTCTCTTGGTTGTCCTAAGCATTAATTGTTGCAATGAAGGTGGAATATTTGGATGGCCCTAGATTTGCCAGGTTCCACAACATTTGCCCTGTGCACCTGACCTTGTCAGGGTCATTATCATGCTGTCTGTCCCTTCCAAATAATATCTCTAGTACCGCCACTTCTCTCAGTTGTGATGCCGAATTTTGCCCCAAAAGGCGATAAAATAACTGTCTAAGAGACTCAGTTTAAGTCAGATAGACAGGAGGTATTTTATTAGCAACGTGCACGTTGGGGAAATCTCTAAAGGGATTTTTCCAAAGTCTTACAGCAAAAGCGTGCCTTTTATACAGTTTTAGGTTTGGGATTACATCATGTCCATGCATATTCATATGGGGCGTGCCGTAGGCGGAGCGTGGGCGGAAACTTCTGTTTTGAGGATCTTTTCGGGGGTCGTTCCGGTCGGCCTTCATCGTGGGCGAGGGTCTTCGAGGAGTCTTCCTCTTTAAACTTTTGAACTTCTCTCCAAATTTGGTCCATTCCCGGTGTAGTTGGCTGAGTTCCTAAGCTTTGGCCAGGCTCCTAGGGTCAACTTGACATATTGGCATTAGGCATGCTTTAGCTTTGGCTCGAAGTATGCTTTGTCCGGTGGTTTTCATCCTTATCTTCCTCTCTTGTCATTGTGTTCCTAGTCCTAGCCAATTTATTGCTCCGGGTGTTTCCTAAATGCTATACTTTCTTCAAATGCTTCACATTCTATGTTTTAACCCATTATTTCTCGAAGGCTATCTATTTTATGGCTTCATTCCCCCCTTTTCTTATGACTTACGAATTCTTTCGTCAAGGTCTGATCTTAAGAGCGCTGATGCGCTCGTACCATAGCCCAAACCATTTGGGTCCTTTTCATTATGATCCTTAGCTTCCACCACATAAAAATATTTGTGAGAGTTAATACCAACAGGGCTACAACTACCAATATCATTGGGTGCACTAGGTAATTGAAAACCTGTGTAGCTGTTGGGGAAAATCCTGTGAAGATATCCCACTAATGATGCTGGCCTACTTGTTCTACTTCGGTGAGGACATTCTTTATTCTTTCTGAATCATGTTCTACCTGCCATACTATCCGTTTAGTCGTTTGATTCAGTCTTTGCACCAATTTCTTTACTTTAGGGTGTGCGAGCATTGCTTTAAGAATTTTGACATCCATCCTTATTTGCAACTCTGGTATTTCTCGATACAGGTTAAAATCTGTGTTAAGTAGCTGTTGAGTAGTTATTGGGACAGTATAATGAAAATCGCAACCCACTATTTTGGTAAAGTTGCACACACAAAAGTTAGTATTGTTAGTTTCCTCTTGGCAATTATCTATAGTGACATTGTCACAGGCTGTCCGTACGCAAGCACACCCATTCCCTATATAGTAAACTTGTGACTGTGTTCTATTATGCAAAAGCACTTCAAAGGTGCACACTCTATTTTCAGCATCTAAGCATAAATCTTCTGCTTCTACTACAGCGTTTTCGCAAACATAGCCTAGCTGTCCTCTAGGAATACATGCTTCTGTGCTAACCGATTGCCACTTATTTTTGATATAATCATAACTGGCCCAAACATTGTGATCTATTGGCTTGACAATGACATCTTGTTGTATTGTCCCTAAGGTGAGGATAGGAAAAATAGCTCTTTTCTCTGCCGCACTGATGGTGAGGACATAAGCTTCGATATGTTCCTGTTGAGGTTCATAAGTGAAATTTACTAACTGCCACCAGGCTTGATGGTCCTTCTCGAATTGTGTAGTATGATTATCCTTTAATATTGTTTCCCTTAGTTCTTGAGGTAATATACCTGACGTTCCTTCTCTCATTATTCCTGCCGCTACCGATTGTACCCACTGTTGTGTCTGAGAGCATTGGACAGCGAGTGCAATGTCTTTACTAAGTTCTCCTGTGTAATCAGCGAGCTTTACAAAATCCTCTGCAGTATGGTTTGCTACCATGGTTAGTAATTTTACTACTAGCGATTGTGTTTCTGCCAATGTAAGCATAGATGAACTCAGCGGCACTTTGAGTTTTCCTAAGTTGGTGGTGACAGTGCTCAATTTGTTCACCAATACTTCTTGATCTACTGCATTCAGTATTCTAAATCCAGTACTAACCCATCTACTTATATCCCTTTGCGCCCGCCTGTGATAGGATCTAGTTGCTAGCCATGCATTCCATCCCTTAAGGCTTTGCTGTACAAATGGTCGACAATCCTTCTGCAGATGCGTAACATCGGCATGTATATTCATCTGCACCTTTTTCAGGGAATAAGTGGGATCCAATAATAATTTTAGTTCATTAGATTTCTTTATCACTTGAGGCCCTACAAAGGTTAAATTGTGCACTACTTTGCATTCCGCTGGTGGAGTGGTTTCTTGGGGCAAGTTTAGATTTGGATATAAGGAGATCACGTCTTCCGATAGTGCCACTTTATATTCAACAGCATGCCCACCAGGGACCCCCTCTAGGCTAAGACCTTGTTCCGGTATCTTCAACTGTCTTTCGCATATGAACGACATCGATTGATCTAATCTAAACGCCATCTCACACCGTGCCTTCCCTTCCTCGGGACCACCAGATGCCACGATCTTTCCCGCAGGAAAAAGAAGAGGGTGAGGGTCAAGGGTTATGTTTTGAGGACGCAGCTCTCCAAGCGAATCTTTTCTATAAATTACTGTGTTTTGGGGCTGTGATCTGGTTGGATCTTCCCGGAAATCACTCCACCGACATGAAATTGGGCCCTTTTGCTGCCTCCAAATAGTGGGCTTGCCCATTTTCACCGGACTAAAGGTAATTAGGTTATGTTCGGATGCTGATTTCCTCAAGGATCGAATTGTTAATACTAGCTGCCTTGTTTTTCTTTCCACTGAGTTAAGCTCTCGACACCCAATTTGGATTTGGTCTCCCTTGTATGCTACCATGGAAGGTTGATGCCATAATTTACTTGCGTATGGCTGATTGTTACGTAGGGCATATACCTCGAAATAGGGTCCCTTCGCTCCCCATTCCGGGTGGATACACTGGTGTGCGTGAGACCATGGGTCTATTGGGGCAGAGTCTTGGGGAAGAACTATACTTATCGAGAGTCCAACGATCAGGGTTGAAAGGGCCTGTGGTGAAGTCAAGATCATGATGTCCGTTCCTCTTGTTTACTCTCTGGAGCTTTCTTGACCCGCGAGTAATGAATCCACGTAGGTCGCTCCTTGATCCGGACCGCGGTGAAGGTAGTCAGCAGCACTTGGAAAGGTCCCTCCCACTTCTCTTGTAGGGGTTTTCCTAAAAGATTCTTAACATACACCCAATCACCGGGATTAAACGGATGCAATTTACAATCAGGTTGTTTAGGTTGGTGCTCTATCACCATGGTAGCATTTTTATCCAATTGTTTCCCCACTGTAATTACATAATCATAAATGTACTGGTTACCGATTTGGTCTATGGCATCCCCGTTTACAACTTGCATAGCATAAGGTCTACCATACAGGATTTCGAATGGGCTTAGCTTCTCTTTTGACCTTGGTTTGACTCTCAGCCTCAGCAGAGCAATAGGCAAGGCTTGATACCATTGCAAATTAGTCTCTTGGCATATTTTGGCAATTTGCTGCTTAATAAGATGATTCATTTTTTCTACTTGTCCACTGGCCTGTGGATGATAAGGCGTATGTAATTGCCATTTGATTTGTAATGCTTTGCTTATTGCTCTCACCACTTTCGCACAGAAGTGTGTACCCCTATCCGAGGAAATACTCTTCGGTACCCCAAACCGCGGAATGATTTCATTCAACAGTATTTTGGTCACTTCTCTTTCCTTGTTTGTCCTGCAAGGGAATGCTTCAGGCCACCCAGAAAATGTATCAGTTAATACCAACAAATATCGAAGCCCCCCTTTTCTTGGGAGCTCAGAAAAATCAATTTGCCATACTTCACCTGGGAATTTACCTCGACTTATGGCTCCTTGGTGTATCTTGGTTCCCGTATTCGGGTTATTTTTCAGGCACCGTTCGCACTGGGATGTTACGTGCTTTATAGTAGTAAATAATTTCGGTCCTGCTATCTTGGTTTGCAAATATTGGTAAAGCGGATCCAAACCCCAATGGGCCTTCTCATGTTCTGCTTTTACAAACTGCCACATCACATTTCCTGGTACTACTAACTGTCCTGTTTCCAATTGACCCCAACCATTTTCTAATATTTTGCCCTTATTTCTTTGAATCTATCTATGGTCTGATTCTTGGTAATCTGGCTTGATACTGATATCCAGGTCTCCTGGTATTAGGGCCGTTATTCCCACTTCCCTAGACCTTGTGGCAGCCAATTTGGCCTCTGTATCTGCCTTTCTATTTCCTATTTCTGGAATAGTATTGCCTTTCAGATGTCCCTTACAATGCATTATGGCCACTTGAGCTGGGAGTTGGACCGCCTCTAGCAATCGCAGAACCTCCTCTGCATGTTTAACTGTTTTTCCTTGTGTAGTCAACAGTCCTCTTTCTTTCCAGATGGCCCCATGAGCATGTACAACAGAAAAGGCATATTTAGAGTCTGTCCATATATTGATTTGCATGTTCTCTGCCAATTCCAGAGCTCGAGTCAGAGCTATCAGTTCTGCCTTCTGGGCTGAAGTTCCTGTGGGCAAGGGGTTCGACTCAATTACCCTTTCTGTAGTAGTGACTGCATAACCAGCCATTCTTACTCCTTGCTTCACGAAGCTGCTGCCATTCGAGAACCAGTTGTCCGCATCTTCGAACGGCTCTTCTTTGCGGTCCGAGCGACTGGAATAGACAGCTTCAATTGTTTCCAGGCAGTTGTGTTCGATGGGTTCTGCCGGGGCTCTTCCTTCTAGAAATGAAGCTGGGTTCACAATGTTAGTTACCTGAATGGTTACATCATCTGATTCAGCCAGAACGGCCTGGTATTTTAGGAATCTGGAAGGCGACAACCAATGGTTGCCTTTCTGTTCCAGCACAGCCGACACGGTGTGGGATACTAGTACAGTCACCTTTTGGCCCAGCGTGAGCTTCCTGGCCTCTTCTATGTTAATTATCACTGCGGCCACTGCCCTCAGACAGCTTGGCCATCCTTTACTTACTTCATCCAATCGCTTAGAGAAGTAGGCCACAGCTCTCTTGTGCGGTCCCAGCTGCTGTGCTAGGACTCCTAAGGCCATCCCTTGTCGTTCGTGGGAGAACAGCCAGAATGGTTTTGATACATCTGGGAGACCTAAGGCTGGTGCTCTCATTAGTTCCATCTTCAGCTTCTTGAAGGCTTCTTCTGCCTCGGGAGTCCAAACTAGGATGTTCTTAGTCCCCTTCAACAAATCATACAGTGGTTTAGCAAGTATCCCGTACGAGTAGATCCATAGCCGACACCAACCTGTCATCCCCAAAAAGGCGCGCAGATCTCTCACCGTCTCTGGTTTGGGCATCTGGCAGATGGCCTCTTTCCTAGCTGCTCCCAGGGATCGCTGTCCTTTGGAGACTTCGTATCCCAGGTACACCACTTGTTTCTGTACCAGCTGTGCTTTCTGTTGAGAGACTCGATATCCACTTAAACTCAGGAAATTCAGCAAGGAAATGGTCTATTCAATGCATTCTTCCTCTGTCGCTGTTGCTATTAGGAGGTCGTCTACGTACTGCAGAAGGGTGCCATCTCCCAGCGGCCTTTCCCACTGTTCTAGTTCCTTGGCTAACTGATTCCCAAAAACCGTAGGGGAATTGCACCACCCTTGGGGCAACACTGTCCAGGTGAGTTGGGTCTTTCTTCCACTATCTACAGATTCCCACTCAAAGGCAAAAATCCTTTGACTCTCGAGAGCTAAGGGGAGGCAAAAGAACGCGTCTTTTAAATCTAATACGGTGAACCAGGCCAAATTCTCCTTCAGTCTGGTCAAAAGCGTGTATGGGTTAGCAACTACCGGATGCAATGCCTTAGTTATTTCATTTACTGCTCTCAAATCCTGGACTAACCTATAGGTTCCATTAGGTTTCTTGACTGGCAGGATTGGTGTATTAAAATCTGATTCGCATTCTACCAATAACCCCAGTTCCATAAACCTTCTGATTGTGGGCTCAATCCCTTTCCTATCTTCTATCCTCAGAGGGTATTGTTTCTTTCTCACCGGTTTTGTCCCAGCTTTAAGTTCTACGACAATCGGTGCTGCTTGTTTTGATTTTCCAGGTATATCAGTAGCCCACACCAATGGGTACGTCTTGCTCAGGATTTGCTCGAAATTGTGGCTTTCAGGTTTAGGCTCTACACAACTGATCGTTAGGCTTAAAGCTGTAATCAGTTGTTCTTCATTTACTTGAAACTCCAATTGATCTTTGTTAAACTTTATTACAGCCCCCAAGTTCTCCAATAAGTCTCTCCCTAGTAGGGGTTTTGGTGAATTTGGTAAATACAGGAACTGATGAATTCCCATTTGCTTCTCAATTTTGTATTTAATGGGTTTCAAAAAGTAAGCCTTTTCTGGTTGGCCTGTTGCTCCCACAACTTGTACAAATTCATCACTTTTAGGTACAAATTCTTGATTTAAAACCGAAAAGGTTGCTCCCGTATCAATCAAAAAGTCTAATTCCTTTTTACCCTCCCCTAGCTCTATACTGCACTAGCCGTTGATAGTGTTCCGCGTTGCCCGGGTCCCACTCTGGTTTACTGCTGGGAAAATTATCTTCTAGTCTCCCCGATAATAGTTGGGCATGTCGCCTCCCCGTTTCCAATACGAGTTCTCTTTCCGTATCTGTCAACTCTGACAACATCACTTCTATATCCTCCCAATCAATATCTAAGTTCTTTGCCATTAGTTCAAACCTCTTTGCTACTCCCTCTGGATTCCTCCTGAAGTTCCTTGCCTCATCCCTCCAATTGTTCAAATCACTCGTCGAGAATGGCACCTTTACTCTAGTCTTTTCCCCTACTATTGGCATAACTTGTCGGAGAGGAGCTATCGTGTGATTCCCTTTCTCCCCTTGCTTTGCTTCCCCCCGTGCCACAGATCTGGTGTAATACGAGTGACTGGTCCCCTCCCCGGGATTTTCTTCCTGTGCCTCAATGCCTTCCCTATTCTTTCTCTTCTCTTTCTTCTTTCCCCCTTCCTGCTCTTCATTTTCCTCTCCTATCTCTATCACACAATCCATCCGATTCTCATCCTGCGTCTGTCGCCTCTTTTGTATCTGCCAGCTCTTATCCTGTCCCGGGCTGCGGTTCCTCTCATCCTCTGCTCCCCCTCCACTTCTCTTATCCTCTATCTGAATTACTATGTTCAGTTTCTGTGAGTTACTCTCTGCCTCCCTTTCGCATGCCTCATTATCATTCTTCTTGCTGTATCTCAATTTAGGGACGTCGCCTCCCGGTGAATTGCTTTTATCCCCAGTCCTTGGTGCACTGGTTTCCATTCTACAGACGCCTCCATTTCTGGAGGTGTTGCTATCTCCATATGGACTGAGCTCGGGTATGCTACGTGCCTCCCTTCGGCTCTCTGCTTCTGACCCACTGCCTTCCTCCCCCTCAACCTCCAGTGTGGGTGGGCTGTCAGCATTCATGTAGCTCCCTGACCCCTGTGGACTATCTAGTCCCTGAGGGTTGTTTTTCCTCTCGTCAATCCCTGATTTTAATGGGCTGCCCTCCTTCCAACCCCGGACTCCCTCCCAGGTCCTTCCAATGCTTTAGGATGCACCCTAAGGGGGTTTTCATATTTACGTCCTTACTCTGTTGACCTCCCATGACTATCTCCTGTATCTGCGTTTTCTGTTAACCGAAACAGTCCCTCTCTCGCAACCACGATATGCTGATATATTTTAACACTTCATGCACACAATCTCGATCGCTTCGTCCGTTTCCGACCTGGCTTCTCGCGAAGAACAGGAAATGCGGAGCAGGACTCCCTCTCGCTTCGCAGCTACGCTGCGTCTCACTCACCCTCACATACAACACACACTTATAAAATAAAATTGTTTTACCAGGTTTGGTCACAAAAAAAGTCGCTCACAAACTGTGAGGTACCGGCTTCCTAAATTCAAGGCACGTAGACAGCACAATGTGCGTTTCAATCTATTACATAAAGAGTGACAAGATGTCTCTTATAAAACTTTGCAACAAACACATAAAACGAACACACAAAACACATACAAACACCAATGGTACCAAAACCTATGATGTCCGAGATATCGAACACAAATGGTACCAATTAGGGACAAACACCAATGGTACCAAAACCTATGATGTCCGAGATATCGAACACAAATGGTACCAATTAGGGATTTTTACCAGGGCGTCCCCTGGTTTACCCTTCGGTGGTCACGTCTGACCCCCGTGTCCCAATAAAGCGCTTTAAACCAAAACCAATAAACAATTAAAAATACCTCTTAATTGGAGCAGGAGATGCAGGGAATCCTTCCTCTGCCAAAGAGCGCTGGTCCGGGAGGGGAGTCTCTTCTGACAAAAATCCGTCAGGGGCCCCAGAGGGTCCCGGCCCCGGACCGGCTCTTCGGAGGGAACCCCTCAAAGTCTGAGTCTCCTGTTTCGTCCCACCTGGGTCGCCAGAACTGATGCCGAATTTTGCCCCAAAAGGCGATAAAATAACTGTCTAAGAGACTCAGTTTAAGTCAGATAGACAGGAGGTATTTTATTAGCAACGTGCACGTTGGGGAAATCTCTAAAGGGATTTTTCCAAAGTCTTACAGCAAAAGCGTGCCTTTTATACAGTTTTAGGTTTGGGATTACATCATGTCCATGCATATTCATATGGGGCGTGCCGTAGGCGGAGCGTGGGCGGAAACTTCTGTTTTGAGGATCTTTTCGGGGGTCGTTCCGGTCGGCCTTCATCGTGGGCGAGGGTCTCCGAGGAGTCTTCCTCCTTAAACTTTTGAACTTCTCTCCAAATTTGGTCCATTCCCGGTGTAGTTGGCTGAGTTCCTAAGCTTTGGCCAGGCTCCTAGGGTCAACTTGACATATTGGCATTAGGCATGCTTTAGCTTTGGCTCGAAGTATGCTTTGTCCGGTGGTTTTCATCCTTATCTTCCTCTCTTGTCATTGTGTTCCTAGTCCTAGCCAATTTATTGCTCCGGGTGTTTCCTAAATGCTATACTTTCTTCAAATGCTTCACATTCTATGTTTTAACCCATTATTTCTCGAAGGCTATCTATTTTATGGCTTCAGTTGTTTGATACCTTCCTCAGTTGTCTTCCAGGGCATTCTATGATGATACTCCCACATTCTGTCTCTGTGAACAAACTTTTCTCTTACACTCGTTAGAAGCTGCTCCCAGAGAGAAAGGGGCCCTGGCTTCCTCACAAACATCTGATCAACACCTGCATCTAATCAACACTCGCATCCTGTGTCAAGGACCCCAAATTCCTTGCCTCACCACTATCCAGTTGCATGCCTGGAGCCATATGGTCCCAAACCCAAAGCAACCAGGTCGAGTAAGCCTTGTGCCCCTGCTGCACAATGTCTTTTCACAGATTATGGAGACTAACATGCAACAGGGACTCAGTGATGATTTCAGGCTCCAGCTCTCCTGTTGGTTGCGAGGGTCCTGGTACCTCATCAATAACTGGGCGCACTGATTTGGTCTAATACTTCCTCTTCTACACAAGGGCAACTGCTGCTGGCTGTGACTGCCCTTGTGGTTCAGCTGGAACCTGGACAGTTGTAACATCTGTGGGTTCCATTGCTGCACCATCAGACTCTCCCTCTTTGAGGAAGGGACAGGGTTTCCCACCATCTGGGGAAATGTATTCTCTCAGCATCTGCCATATTTCCTCCAATGCCTCCACACAGTCCTGGTGGTTCATTTCTGAAGTGGGGTGTTGGACAGTATCAGGTTGCAGGCAGTGTCAGGCTTTGGGGAACTGTCAGGTTCTGGAGCAGTGTCAGGCTCTTGGGCAGCATCCCTAGTCTCTGGGGTAGATGTCAGTGTGGTTACCCAAGGCAATCTCACCTTATCTCTGAATGCTAAAAAGAATAGGCCTATCAGCAACATCAACCACTTTACAATATCATTAGCATTTAGAGAAGATTTGAACCCTTTGAAAGCTGTTGGGGTAGGCCCAAAGAAATAGGTGAAAGGTTGGGAGAAAGCTTCCCCAGTTGCTACTTCCTCACAATGAGTACCATTATTGATGAATCCCCAAAAACATACACTTAATCTGTGTTAGCCATGTAGCCATATGCCTGCTTTCCAGAGTGCGTTGGTTTTGCACAGCCTGGTTTTTAGTAGTGGGAGAGGGCCACAGAGGTGGCTTCTGTGAAAAGCTGTTAGAAGCTTTCACCATGTCCAGCAGAACCAATTCCTGATGGCTCTGAAGATGAACATGCCGCTGGCCAAGTCTTGGCCAATTAAAGATAGTGGTAATGCCTCTGTAATAACATATTTAGGAAGAAAATCAAAACAAAGTACACACACATTTTTAATTTGATCTAAAGAGGAGAAGGTAAGAACATGTGAGGGAAACAACATGGAGGCACCAAGGTCAGTGGAGGAGGAGGTGCTCCAGGTTCAGGAGCCAAGATTCCTGTGCAGGCTGTGATAAAGACCATGGTGAAGCAGGTTTATAGGGTTCAGCCTAGCCGGGGGCACAAGCCAGCCGACTATTACCTCTGAAGAGCCACCTATCTATCTGAAGCTGTGGGAATCTTTCATTTGAGTTAAAAGTCTTTCCCAAGATATTGTGTTAATTAAGTTACGTGTCAGTCACAGACTGGGTAATGTTGCTTCCTATATGGTTAGTCTACTAGAATATTTGTTCATTAAGGTTATATATCATTGTGCCTTCCTTTGTTCTTGTCTTTGGTTGGTCACCCCCACAGAGATCTCTCCCTGGTTATTGATGTTTGGCTTTTGATAATCATCTCTATTTTCTTTTATTCCTTATTATAAGTGTTATTTTCCTGGTGCCAACCATCATTCCCACTCCTATTAATTTTCTTGCCACCATCTGCCCTGAAATCAGAGGACCCAAAGGTTTGTCACAGCCACCCTCACTGTGACACAGGTTGTCCCTCTGCAGCCCATGGGGATCCACAGGGGATGCAGAGATCTGTCACTAGAGGAAATGAAATGATTCACACGAACACCTCTCAGTGTCAGAACAGAAAAAATGGTGCCTTTATTCTCTGACTCCAGTATTTATAGATTCTCGACAATGACCAGGGATTGGATAATTAAGTTAGCACCTTCCCAAGCACACTGGTCATAAGAAACATCCATCAAAAGACCTTTCTTAGAAGGAATGTGATAAACAACTTATGTTTATAGTTACTTTCATGAGAAAGTAACTAAAACTATGAAAACATTATCAGAAGGCTTCAATTTCCATGGTGACAGAGATCCACCCTCAGTCCATGGGGGAGTTGCTCCCACTGGAGCAAGTGGATGCCTGGACGAGGCTGTGATCCAGTGGGAGACCCAGTGGAGAGAGGGGGCCCCTGCTTCTAGGCTAAAGCAGCCTGTCCTTGGAGGACTGCACCCTGTGGAAGAGTGGCCCATGGTGCAGCAGTTTTGGGAGGATTGTCTGCCCATGGGAGGGATTCACGTTGCACCCGCTCGTGAGATAGGACACATGCTACAGAAGTTAACGGAGAACTGTCTCCTGTGGGAGGGACCCCACAGTCTCACAGGGGAAGGACTCCTTTCTCTGCACAGTAGAGAAATATCTCGGGTGACGAACTGACCAAAGCCCTCATGTCCTGTCTCCCTGCTCTGTGGGTGGGAAGGAGGGATGGGTTGGGGGAAGAAAAGGTGTTTTAAGGGCTTATTTTACTTCTTATTATCCTACTCTTATTTTTTAGTAATAAACTCACTTTGAATCTCTAAGCTGAGCCTGTTTTTACCTTGGAGTGTTTTCTCCCAGTCCTTATCTCAACTCATGAGGCCTTAGTTTAATTTTTTTTCTCTCCTCTGCTCATCTGTGGCAGGGGAGGATGAATGAGTGACTTTCATGGGCGCCTGGAGTTTGGCCAGTGTGTCAAACCACGACACATGAAGTTAAAAATCCATGAGTTCCTCAGCTAATTGACCCATTGTTCAAACTGAATAACAGCCACAGTAGCCTTAGTCATAGGACCCATGTATTGATAAGGAACTGCAAATGGGAAAAATATAGCCACACCCATGTGCCATCTGAAACAGGGTAAGCTAGATCACATGGTGCTACCTAATGAGGTTTCTATATTTAGCACACAAAAAAATAGGTTACCCAGGAACTGTTATTCCTTTTTCACCCTTTCCTCTCGATGCCCTCAGGCCCCACCATTGGGCACCAAAATCTGTCTTGGTTTGAAAGACAGGTGTTTGCCAAGGAAGGTGGGAACCTCCCTTGGAATGGAAAAATATGACCCCTTGTCTCCAAATTATTATAACATTTAGAATTTAATGGGCTTTCAGGCAAAGATATGGGAAAAGGAACAACAGTTTTTACTAATATGTGTATGTGCTAGAACCCTGGGCACAGAGTATTTCATGCTTTCTGTGCTGACAGGCACATACCCACAAGAGAACACTGTGTTTCACCTGAGGCCATGGAAAAGGCTTCCAAAACTGATAGATAGAACTGAAACTGTGAGTGTGTAGTTTAAACAGAAGTGTGTTATATCACTTGGTGGAAAATTTAGAATTTAAAGTTTTAGAATATGGTAATTGTGGAGGAGGCCTAGTTCTCTGACAGGCATCTGTGGCATCCTCCCTGGAGATCGATCCCCTAAGATAAGAAAAAACTGCCTAGTCACTGTGACTAAGCTGTGGACCCCTCCCTGCCTCAGGACCCCTGTTAACTATTGGTCATCTTATCCCAGTCCCAGACTATTGGTCCCCTTCCTGATTCTCCCCTTCCCTATAAAAACCCCAGCTTTTACCCAGTTCAGGGTTAGACCATCACTGTCCCCCTTCGCTGAAGCCTGCATTAAAGACTACTTGAGGAATGCTATATGTTCTACCCGTCTCTTGTCTGTGACGGCAGAGGAACCCTGGAACCGAGCTGGCTGGGCTGAACAGAGCTGATCACAGAGCAGAAATAGCTGCTAAGAGAGCTGATCACTTAAGGCCCTTGCCTGTGCTCCAAGGGTTACCCCTTGCTGGAGACTGCCTGAAGAACCCCAGATGTCGGCTTTGTCCCCTGGGACGGCCTGACTTATCTGGGCTTGTTGCTGGCAGGAGCTGGGGGTCAGACAGGCCTGCAACAAGTAATATGTATACAACAAGATGGAGGTTTTAGGGTGCTAATTTGCCTTGTTCTTTCACCTTCTTCTTCATGGATTCCAACAATATTGTGTGATTGGACAGAAAAATCTGCAGTGCAGAACACAGGAGTTTGGTTATTGAGTTATAAGTAAAAATAAATTAGTTGGCATTTTATAATTGGGTAGTTGACACTTAGAAAGCCTGGGAAAGAGATACCTGGGGCTCCATTTTCTATACTGTTAGCTTAGTGTGTAGGCAAACTCACTGTCTGTGTGAATGTAATATAGATAAGAAAAAATAAACAACTGAGTCCAAACACGAAAACTGTCTCATTAATCCTGACCTTGAGGAAAAGAACCCAGAGACTTCCAACATGTATGTATAACAAGGCAAACAGACAACAAAAATGGCAACAACAAACAAAAACCAGAAAAACCCAAAATACAGTCTCTTAGCGCTGTTTAAGCAATTTCCCCTTTGGTGTAGTTATGGTCACAGCTGGCAGGGGCGCTAGTGAGCTCCCGGCAAGGCAGGTACGATGACTCCCCCACAGCTGCAGGGGGCGGTGTGTCACGTCCTCAGAGACCATACAGTAAATGGTGGCTTGGTTGAGACGGGAAGTAACAGGCGGCAGCTGTTTGTGATGGCTGGGCTATGGTACAGAGGTGGCCCATACGGGGACACCCCACATGTTGGCTCTGAACACCCCCCCCCCCCCAAATGGCCGGAAACAAAAAAAAAAACCAAAAAAAACCAAACAAACAAACAAAAAAAAATTAAGCAGACTTGCAGTGCAGGAAAACCGCAGCAGAGGGGGATCTCGGAGTCCAACACACAGAAGTGGCCGCAGCAACACATAGTGGGCAGAGGGTCTGGCAAGAGCTGGTCCTGATGTTCCGGCACCACATGTGCTCTGAGCAGTCAGGCAGCAGGGAGAACAGCAAACAACTCCTTCCTCCCCTGAACCTGGAAACTGGACTTCCCAAAAACCCAGCCAAACCTCTGGGGTAGCTGCCTCAGCTTTTTTTCTCCCGGTATCACCTGCAACCTGCCCCTAGCCAAGGCCATTTCAGTGGAATGTTGTGACACCCAGCTACATCTTTTGTTTCCTAATTGCCCCCATTTGACTCTCAGGAAATGCATTGTCCTTCTTCTAGATTGCAGGTGAGAAAAGATTCACTGAAAAAACCTGATGCCCAAAAGGCTGAAAATAAATCTCCATAGACGTCTATAGAGCAGGTATGTGTTTATTGCAGAGCTGGTGGTGAAGGGGATATTTCCACCTAACTCACTCACCTTTGTCAAGTGCTGTGGTATATTTATACAGTAAGTATTGCTTAGTATCACTATGTCACTATAACATCATCATATACTCACCAGAACTAATTTCCATAGTATGATCCCATGGTTATAAATAGTTATTTTGCACTGTGCTTGTGCCTCCCCAACTTGGGAGTCATCGGGGGTCTTTGATGAAAGCTTCCAAGATCATCTTCACATTTGAACTTTTCAACTTTGTCTTCGGAGCATGCACAGTTAGTGTTCCTTGGTCTGTCTCATCCTAACTAGTTTAAATTCTTTATTTTGTGGCTAACTGGCTTTGCAATTGCCAATTTCTCATTAGTACTATAATTATCTATCTCTAAAGCTATCCACCAGGTGAGGTTTTTTTCTTCTTTTTTTGTCTATTCAGCATTAAGCAACTAGTTAAGCATATATTAGCTATTACATTGTATAAAAAGTTAATTATATCAGGTTATATAGGTATAAAAAGCTATGATTCAGATTATATACATATCAGGCTATATAGATATCTTATAACTCAAGCTATAAAAGCACCATGTAACTTTGACCTAAGCTATATAGGTGTAACTTTTTAAAAATTCTTTTGTTTCTTTTTTCTCTTGATTCTGCTGCTGTGCTTCTTCTGCACTTCTTTTCACTCCTGGATTTCTCAGTCTCTTCTGAGCTGAGTTCCTTGGGGATATTCCCTCACGGGGAGTCCCGCTTGTCACAGTCTTCCGGGTCAGGACAAAAACTCCAAAGCCTGTTAGGATCTTGTTTTCCATGTTTATTAGGATGTTATCACAAAACTTTGCAGGTCTCTCCAGACTTTCTGCACAAGTTCAATTCACTGCAACCTGGCTCATTTTGCTCTGATGGTACAAAATGGCCTTGTGACTCACTTTGGCTTTGAAAGCACAAAATGGCCCTGAACTACAGTTTTTTTATCTTTATACCTATTTTTACCCAATTAACAATAGACACGTATATTATTTTTCTTAATGACCCAATGACCCATCACCTGTGTACTGCATTGCAGCATTTTCTATCCAATCACTTACTATTACCCAAAAACCTCTAAAGAGCATGAAGAAGGAAAAGAAACAACAGTTTAAATCCTCCATCTTGTCTTCTGCTTTCTATTAAAAATGAGATTCACTTAATAAATTAGAAAAAGTTTAATATAAACAAAAAGACAATTAGGAGATAAAGGAAATAAAGCAAAGGGTTAAAACGGCCGGGTGCCCTGGCGGGTTGCCAGAACACACCTGGTATCTTGGGAATACCCTTTTTATCCCATCCTGCTGTGAGGGTTTAATGCATATTCAAAGCATGTCCCCTCCCTGGTTCCACCTTCTTAGAACATGCTCTTGTACAGTTTTGTTTTCTGCTGGTCAGCATTTTTTTTTGCTGGTCATCATTATTCTAGCTGGTCAGCATTATTTTGGAGTTTGGTTTCCTTTCTTCTGCAAATGGTCAGTGTTGATAACAGTCCAGGCCCCTCATCCTTCCTTTGAGGGCAGCTGGGCTTCATATCTTTCCCCCCGCCAACGTTCTGGTACCGGCTTTTTGATAACAGATTGCTCTCCATTTCCTGCTGCTGATAATTGTTACCTCTGTCTCTCTTTTCTTTGCCTCCTTTGGGCTCTGTTCTCTGTGGATATAACTCTTCTTTAGTCTCTCAGCCTTCTTTGGGCTCTGTTCTCTGTGGATATAACTCTTCTTTAGTCTCTCAGCCTCCTCTGGGCTGAATTCTCTGTAGATACAGTTTTTCTCTCACTCCCCAGCCTCCTCTGGGCTGAATTCTCTGTAGATACAGTTTTTCTCTAATTCCCCAGCCTCCTCTGGGCTGAATTCTCCTGGGATCCTCCCTCGTGGAGAGTTCCACTTATCTCAGTCCTCATCACTCGAAGAAAGCTCCCGGACTCATTAGGTTCTGATTTCTCGGGTTTATTAAAGGATCCTTACAAAACTTGGCAGGTCCATCCAGACTAACTGCACAAGCTTAAATCACCACAGCCTGGCTCATCTTGTTCTAATGATACAAAATGGCCCCGAACTACGCGGCCTTTTCACTATTATACTAACTTTTATCCTATTAACTACTGACACGTGTATTGTTATCATATTTCAACAAATAAGTTTTCTATATCTACTCACGTAATCAAAAGTGCGACTAACTCTAAACCAATTATATTTTGTGCTTTTACAAACTGCAGAAGCATGGAGAAGAAGGAAGAAGAAGGACTAAAAACTACACCCTTTTTCCTCCATCTTTACTCCACGTGTGGAACTCTCTTAAAACCTATACTTTCACCTCTGTGTCAAAAAAACTATTTTTCTACTTTTTTATTTAATCTCTTACAAACTCTGGCTTATTCAGGGATATTTGGAAGCCTTTTTATCAGTATTATATATAATTGATGTATTTTTCAAAGAATTACATAGACAGAGAAATGTCCCTGCATTTCTAGACTCCTACATCTCCCCCTTCTCTTTGCAAAAGCTTTCTCTAATCTTCTTAAAATGGCTTCTCTATCCATGAATTAGCCGAGCAAACAATGTTTTCAGACATTTTCACTTAACTAAATCATGAACAAGTTTATATTGATTAATGCAATTAATAAAAAGATAAGGCACGAATGAAATAATTAACTGATCTTATTCTAAAGCCTTATCTTCCTTCAAAGGTTCTTAAACTTCTATAATAAACAATTCTCTTTTAAATTTCTCAGTCCACTTATTTTTTGCGTTATTGATTCTTTAGCAATTGAGATGTTGTCTTCACTCGAGATCACGTTTGTGTGCTGGCTTCTTGGCTTCTGGAGTTTACTTTCTCTCTTGCTTGTTTCTCGGTCCAGTATGGTTTCACACACTTCGCGGGAACCCACTTTGGTCCTGCATCTGTGGAGACACAAGCATATCCTTTTCCCCAGGTTATTAGTTGAAATGGACCTTCTATTTGTTTTGATTCTAAGTTTCTAATCAAAACCAAAGGTTTCTCTTTTAGTTTTGCCTGGGTACTGTTAGAGAAATGCCTAATAATCGGTGGAATTGGCTCTGCAAAGGAGCTATTTAGAAAATTCAAGACATACAGTGCCTTATTCAATCTCATCTGGGGTGTAGCTTCTGCCTCTCCTCTTTTCTGTCTGTCTAGAATAGATTTTAAAGTACGATGCGTTCTCTCAATAATTGCTTGACTTGTCGATGAATGGGGAATGCCAGCAGTGTGATAAACACCCCATTTTTTCAAAAACTCTTCAAGAGTACAATTTTTATATGTTGGACCATTGTCAGTTTTGATTTCTTTAGGTACACCTAATGATGCGAACGCTTGTAAAAAGTGTTTACATGCATGTTTCGCTGTTTCTCCTGTGTGTAGAGAGGCAAAAACCGCACCTGAAAAAGTATCTACTGATACATGAATGTTCTTAAATCTCCCAAAAGATGGATATTTAGTAACATCCGCTTGCCATAATTGCAAACTCTCCAATCCTCTTGGATTTACTGCTCCTGTGGACATAGGAGGCTGTGCCAACTGGCAATCTGGGCAAGCATTTATGATGGCTTTTGCTTGCTCTTTTGAAATATGGAATGTGCGCATCAATGCTTGTGCATTCTGATGAAAGAATGCATGACTCAATTTTGCTTGTTCAAAAATATTTGGTAAAGTGTTTGAAATGATTAAAGTCAGTTTATCTGCTCGGGCATTTCCTTCTGCTAGAAAACCTGGGAGAGAAGAATGTGCTCTAATATGTGAAACAAAATACGGATTTTCTCTTTGTTCTATTAGTTGTTGCATACTGATAAGATAACAATACAGATTTTCATTATCTACTTCTTTCAGAAGAGATCCTTCTATTCTTTTAACAATATTTGCTACATAAGCCGAATCTGTTATCAAATTGAAGGGTTCTTGAAACAACTGAAATGCTCGAACTACAGCAGCTAATTCTGTGATTTGGGGTGAGACTTGTACAATTTGAATATCTGATTCCCACTTTTTTGTAGTGGTATTTTGCCATGTTACAACTGCTTTGTGGGTTTTTCTCGAACCATCAGTAAATAGAGTTATTGCATTTAACGGTACTTCACTCAGCTTTGGTTTTTCTTTATAACTTAATTTGGACTGTAACAGTTTATGACTGGGAAAATGACTTGAGCAAACTCCTGTAAAACTTAGCAACGCAATCTGCAAGTCATCGGACTTTTGCAATGCTCAATCTAAATAATCTTTCTTCAGAGACAGGTAAATGATAGTAAAATCTTTACCTGTCATTGTTAACAATCTTGTTCTGGCTCTGATAATTATCTGGGCTGCCATTTCTAATGCAGTATAAATTGTTTTAGGGAATCTGTAGGGCAAGAATACCCATTCTATTATCAACAAAGGATCTCTTTCTGAACTGTCCCACTGGAATATAAGACCGTACAATTGAATACCCTCCCCTAATACTCCCAGAAAAAAGGGGAGAGTTCTTGAAACTCGATGAGCTTGTCTTTTCTGGAGAGCTTCAGTGATATTTTCGAGAGCTCTTTGAGCTTCGGGTGTGAGAGTTCTGGGAGATCTGAGATCAGTGTCCCCTTTAAGCAAATTAAAAAGCGGTGAGAGTTCATCATTCGTAATTCTCAAAGTTGTTCTGACCCAGTTGATTTCTCCAAGGAGTCGCTGTAGCTCTTGTAGGTTATTGACTCGAGTTCTTACTTGTATTTTTTGTGGTCTTATTTCTTGTGCTGTAATCTTCCAACCTAGATAGCTCCATGGTGAAATTTCTTGAATTTTAGAAGTCGAAATTTCTAGTCCTGCTTTCTGAATTTCCATAAACATGCTGTCACGAGTTTTTTCCAGTTCTTGCTTTGTTGCTGCAGCGATGAGCAGATCATCCATATAATGAATGATCAATGCCTTTGGATGTTTTTCTCTCACTGGAGACAGGGTTCGTGCCACGAACCATTGGCAAATTGTTGGAGAATTGCGGAGACCTTGTGGTAATACCACCCAATGATACCTCTGTAGAGGTCTCATTCTATTAATACTTGGAACTGAAAAAGCGAATCTTGGAGCATCTTTCGGATGAAGTGGAATGTTAAAAAAACAATCCTTGAGGTCGAAGATCATGATTGGCCAGTGTCTCAGAATCATTGAAAGCGATGGAAGTCCAAGTTGAAGGGGTCCCATTTCCTCAATGACCTCATTAATTCTTCTGAGATCATGAATCAATCTCCACGAACCTGAAGACTTTTTACGAATTACAAAAACTGGAGAGTTCCAGGGACTAGTAGTTGGTGTAATGTGACCTTTTTGCAACTGTTCTTGGACTAATTCTTCTAGAGCACTCAGTTTCTCCTTTTCTAGGGGCCACTGGTCCACCCAAATAGGGTCATCTGTTTTCCAAGTTAATTTCAAGGTGGTGAGTGCCTCAGTGGCCCCTATCAAAAATCCATTTCAATTCTCATCCCCCACTGGGATAGAATATCTCTTCCCCATACTGTGAAGGGTCTCTGTACAACAAAAGGACACACAATAGCTGTCTTTTCTTTTGGCCCTGTAATGATGATGGGGTGTTCACTCTGCAGGCACACGGTGTTCCCTCCAATCCCTGAGAGGGCACTCAGAGGAGTTTTTAAACTCCACTCTCCAGGCCAGAGAAGATGTGAAATGACTGTGACATCTGCGCCTGTATCCACTGTCCCTTGTATTAGAACTGTATTTTTATCATATGTTAACCTACAAGTGATTACAGGTCGATCACGGCTAATTTGTTTCACCCAGGTAGCATGAACTTCTATGTATTCATTGACAGATGCAATCCGCTCTCTGGTTTTTATCTTGATTGGAGTATTTGCATGTGGAGGCAGGGCAATAGCTTTAGCTATCAGTGTGTTTGCTGGAAGGGTCAATGGAGGACGTAAAGCTTTAGCTAGTACTGTTAATTCTTCATTATAATTTGCAGAGACAACACATGGATATATAATAAGTCCCAAAATAGTACATCTGTCCCTGCCTATTATCAAAAAATCCTGTCTCTTTCTTGATGCTCCAGTAGCTCCTGTATGGATTACTGCATGATCTTCATTAAAAAAACACACCATTTTTGAAGTCCTTAATTCACATTGTGCACCTGGTGGTAATAAATCTGGATCACTGGGGAATTGACAAATAGTCTTGCTAAGTGAGTCAGTTTGTTGTTCCCCAATGATCACTTTCTGATTAGAAGAATTCAGTAAAATTGATGTTGAGGATTTTCCCTTACCACCACTTGTGTCATCGCGCGGTGGCTCGGCGCGCTCTTTTTGAAGTTTCCCGGCATTGCCAGAGGTTTTCCATCTACATCTGTTTTGGAAAAACATTGACTAGGATGATGTTTTCCTCTTCTGCATCTAGGGCAAAGATTTTGTGCTTTTTTCTGTGACATACAATTCTTCTTTATATGTCCCTGTTTTCCACATTGATAACATATTCTTTTGGAAAGTGTTGCTTCCACCACGTCTGTACAATTAAGTTGTTGAAATCCTGATTCCATGCTCTTGAATATTTTCTGAAATCCCTCTCGTTGTTCTTCAAGTAACTTTTGAAATTCTTCTGCAGAAACGCTGGCAACTTGTGAAATGCACATCTTACTGCAGGCCTCTATCATTTCTTCAACTGTTGGATACCCTGGCAAGGCACTGATAATACGTCGACACTCTGCATTAGCATTCGCAAAAGCAAGACCCTGAAGCAAATGTGGCTTCACATTTTCATCTATCACTTGTCGGTCAATTGCTTGTGTGAGACGATCCACAAAACTGGTGAAAGGCTCTGAAGGACCCTGCCTTATTTCAGTGTAAATACCTTCTGAGGATCCAGAAGGTTGAATCTGCAGCAGTGTCTTTTCAGCTGCTTCTATGATATCTCGGAGCACCTCTGGAGGCAAATCTGCCATTTGAATTTCTGGTTTATGATATGGGATATCTCCTGCCATCTGGGCTACTGTGATGTGTGCATATGGTCCTCTTGCATATTTATCTCTCAATTCTTGGAGGGCTTTTCTCCATTTCTTATTCCATAACATATATTGTGACTCTGTAAATATTGTTGTTGCTATATATTTGCAATCATAAGGTAACATTTCGTGACTGCGAAAGAGGCCTTTCAATAATTGTTTAAAATACAGGGAGCCAAGTCCTCTCTTTTCTACTGCATCCAGTAGGTCTTTTAAAAGTGAGCCATCTATTGGCTCCCATCTTGGGGCATCCTCCCTTCTTCCAAGTCTCACTGGTAGTACAGCAATATCCTCAATATTTCCAGGAGCATCCATTCCTCCCCCTTCTCTTTGAGAAAGGGTCCATATTGATTTTTGGTCTTGTTTTATTATAATTTGAGGTATCATAGGAAAATTTTGTGATTGTGAGAATTGAGTAGAATTAGGATCAATTAGATCCTGGAAATCTAAAGAATACTGTAATCTTCTTGAAGAGGAGGGATATTTTTTTGAAAAGAAATCCAATTTTGAATCAATATTTTGAAAAGCTGACTTATCAACTTGAAGGAAAAAGTCTTGTGTTTTAAATGATGACAGTGGAATTCCTTCACCAGCAGTAATGGTTAAAATACTGTCATCCTCCACATGCTTTGCGCTTATAATTTCAGATGATAATGAGGGCTGGTGTAATGCTGTTTGCCCATATGATGCTGTTGCTTCAGCAATCGGCTGTAACTCCTTTGTTACTGTTGAATCATTAGTACTTGTTTTTATAATTTCTAAGAAATATGAAAAAAATTCTAAAAATGCAGAATCAGGGGGATAATTCTCTTTAAGAGATAAATCCCTTTCAGTACTAATGATGCTTATAGTAGAGAATTCTTTCTTTGTTGCCAGATCGTCTTCATATTTAAGTTGCGCAGACTCGGAAGCTGTGCCGGACTGCGCATGCGCAGTTTGGTAGGGGGTTTCCCCAATCTCCGCCTTGATGGGTTGGACCCTCCGCGTCATGGACCGTGTCACGGGTCTCCCTGCGGGGCGTGCCTTTATAGCTTTGGCCGGCCCCCTTGCTTTTCCTGCCTTTTTAAGGCGGCGCTTTGGTATTGCTCCTAATTTCTCCCCATTATATCCGGGGTCTCCCTGCGGCGCGGCCAATCCGCCGTCTCCCGCCGCTCTTTGTGGCTCCTCCTCTTGGGCAGCCTCTGATTCCACCTGCTGGGCGGGTATATCTGAGCTAGCCTGCTGGGCATGCTCTGTTTCATTATTTTTTTCCGATATCATCTCCGGGCTATTAGCTTTGTCAGAGGGCGGGGAGAAATCCCTCCCTCGCTCTGGCTCCTCTGACAGAGGCGGGTAAGGGGGTTGTTCTATAGGCGTGGTTTTAGAAATAACATGAATATTTTCTAGTACTTTCTTCACCCCCCCCGCTACTTCTTCTGATTCTAATAATTCCATAAAGACTTTATGCCATTCCTTATGTCTTCGCGCGCGACTTTTCTCTCTGCAATATTGCAGCAAACTGCTCACTTTGCTTTCTGGAGTTTCAGTGGGACCTGTTTGGTGCTCCGCCGCCTCTCGCAGTCCTCCCTCCTCCCGCACAATATCCGAAGGGATGGGGTTAAGGGTAACCATGCCGCTGAGGCTTTTTGGAGCTTCCTGATGCTCCAGAAAGGGCAGTTCAATATCTCTCCCCTCCCCACTTTTCAGGGTAGGTAATTTCGGAAAATGATACAGATACATTACATCAAAAAGAGTATCACATCTCTCTATCATTTTTTCTGGTACCCATGTCTCTGGGATTTTTGATTCTTGTAATCTCATTTTTATAGTTGCCCATATACACGGTTGAAATATTTGCTCTTCAGTTACTCTAGGGTAATTTTCTTTTATCCACAATAACAATAATTCTAATTCATTCCTAGGAATTTTATAATGATACTGTTCAATAACAGTCTCTAATTTTTCTAAGACTGCCTGTTCTCCTCTAGAGATATTTGATCCCATCTCGTAAGGTTGGAACGAGCTTACCGGTTCAGATGGCTATCTACGAGGATTACCGACCAGCAGAATCCAGTGTCCAGAGTTCAGGGCCCTTGGAACTTCGGAGTTTGATAGCAGATGAGTGGTCCAAGATCCGGAGCTCTGATCCAAACAGGCGTTGATAAAGATTTTCGTGAGCTATATATAGCACACACACGGGGCACCACTTGTTACCTCTGTCTCTCTTTTCTTTGCCTCCTTTGGGCTCTGTTCTCTGTGGATATAACTCTTCTTTAGTCTCTCAGCCTCCTCTGGGCTGAATTCTCTGTAGATACAGTTTTTCTCTCACTCCCCAGCCTCCTCTGGGCTGAATTCTCTGTAGATACAGTTTTTCTCTAATTCCCCAGCCTCCTCTGGGCTGAATTCTCCTGGGATCCTCCCTCGTGGAGAGTTCCACTTATCTCAGTCCTCATCACTCGAAGAAAGCTCCCGGACTCATTAGGTTCTGATTTCTCGGGTTTATTAAAGGATCCTTACAAAACTTGGCAGGTCCATCCAGACTAACTGCACAAGCTTAAATCACCACAGCCTGGCTCATCTTGTTCTAATGATACAAAATGGCCCCGAACTACGCGGCCTTTTCACTATTATACTAACTTTTATCCTATTAACTACTGACACGTGTATTGTTATCATATTTCAACAAATAAGTTTTCTATATCTACTCACGTAATCAAAAGTGCGACTAACTCTAAACCAATTATATTTTGTGCTTTTACAAACTGCAGAAGCATGGAGAAGAAGGAAGAAGAAGGACTAAAAACTACACCCTTTTTCCTCCATCTTTACTCCACGTGTGGAACTCTCTTAAAACCTATACTTTCACCTCTGTGTCAAAAAAACTATTTTTCTACTTTTTTATTTAATCTCTTACAAACTCTGGCTTATTCAGGGATATTTGGAAGCCTTTTTATCAGTATTATATATAATTGATGTATTTTTCAAAGAATTACATAGACAGAGAAATGTCCCTGCATTTCTAGACTCCTACAATAATAGCCTGTTTTCCACTGTCCTTCTGTTGGAAAGCTTGGTCCTCCCATTGTCTTGCCTGTTGGAGTTATCTTGCCTTGTCCGGATGAAACATATCCTTACCATTCAGAATTCCTATCTAAGCCTATAACTTGCTAAGAGAGAAAAGAATATAGCAAAAGCATATAGCATATAACATTTATCAGAATAATTGTGAAAAGCCAATATTTACAACATGAATTCACAACATTTCTAAACTATTTTAAACTCTAAACTTTAACTTTTTCACTCAGTGACTTAAGAAAACTCTCTAATGTACACACACTTTTAGCTTTTTTATCTAACTTTAACAATTGTTTTCATGTATCACTATGAAAACATGCTCAAAAATTTCATGTTATATGAAATTCAGTGTTTTTCTGGATCTCAGAGCTAAGCATCAGAAACAAGTGCACACACACTGTATTTCAGACTCCAACATATAGACATCAAACCAAACCCAGAAGACTGGAGAGGACCATTTCAAGTCCTGACTACCCTCACCAAAATCAAAGGTGCTGGCAGAGAATGCTGAATTCACAAGTCCAGAGTTAAGAAGACCTCTGTTCCTGAAACAACTGGAAAACAGAGACTGATACAAATCAGGGTGATGTGATTTAAATTGTTCTTTTTGTACCTGTTATCTGCATAGTTGGAAACCATGATTCAGGTTTGGCCCCAACATTTGCATGTGGCTTTAGTCCGAAAATGTATCCAAAAGCTCTTCATAAGAATGACTCATCAAGGTGGTATTGTATACGTGAAAATGAGGCTTGGTAAGTTTTGCCCCTAGATAAATATTGAGCCTGTGCCCTTGGGGCTGTAATTCTAAGCAAAGCAATATTTGATCACTGTCTTGGTTTGAAAGACAGGTGTCTGCTAGGGAAGGCAGGAGCCTCTATTAGAATGAAAAATGTAAACCCTCTCTCTCTGAATTATTATAATTTTGAAATTAAGGGGCTCTCAGGCAAGGATATGAGAATAGGAATAACAGTTATTTACTAGTATGTCTAATAAAGCAAACAAACAACAACTACAGCATTAACAACAAACAGAACCAGGAACCCAGTGACAGCCTTCTTGGCTGCATGCACTTTCCCCTTTGGTGCAGTTCTGGGCACAGCTGGCAGGGGTGCTGGTGCTCCCAGTGGACAGGACAGGTGGGTTGATTCCCCTGCGGCTGCAGGGGGCACTGTGGCCATGTGCTAGGGGAGCACAAGGTAATGGCAGCTTTGTACGCGACAGGAAGGGATGGAAGAAAGGCTTTGCTTCACAAACACTCCTGGGGCAGTCGATCCCGGTGTTCCAGCAGGACTTACGGAAACAGCAAACTGGGCCAGCAGGAATGAGCAAATCCTGGGGTGCTAGCAGGATGTATCAGCAGCTCCGCAGCTGTGGCTGGAACCGTGGGACGTCTCGGCAGGCAGGAGGTGCAGGGCTACAGTGCAGTGAAAAGTCAGAGCAGCAACGAAGAAACAACAGGGATGGGATAGCAGAAGCTTGCTGTAATAGACAGAAACTCTTTTGTTCGCCTAAATATATAGATATGATATGATGCTTTGCAAAATTGTGCTTTGTGTGTAAAATCGGGAGGAGGTTGAAGGCTGCTAAATCGCTGAGGCTCGCATAATAATTAACGGCCTGGCAGAGATTTCTGGAATGCCAGGACAAGATAAGCCTTAAAGGGAAAACAGTGAGAAAAGGTCAGCAGAGTAAGATTGAGGAAGACTTGGAACCTTCATCCCACGACCACCAGAGAGCAGAAACGACCCCCTAGTAACTAGAGACGCATGCGCAGAGACGTCGGAGAAAGGACACGTAACCCGGAAGTCGAATCACTTAAAAGGAGAAACACGGAAGCGGGAGGCGCGGCAGTTTCGCAGAGAAGAAATTTTTTTCTTCTCTCTTGTCGCCCGGCGCTGACTTTTGCTTATTGCTGGCTTGCTGTAATTAATAAAACCTTTCTTAGATCAAACCTTATATCTCTCTTTCGAGTGCATTCATAACACTTGCTTTCCAGCAGGGGAGAGAGGGGTGAGTCCAAGATCCTGGGCACCCGAGCAAACGAGGATAGGTCTCTCGTTTAGTGTGGTAGGGTGTTAATAAGGTCCCAGTCCAACAGTTCCTCTTACCATCAAAAGCTCACCCACAGAAAGGACGAGGCAGTACAGGACTGGGCTCCGGTGGTGACAGTGAATTTCTCTTCCCAGTAAGCAACAGCTTGCCTGTCTTCTGAAACCCAAAGCTAGAGCCCTTGAATCTTTCCAGCCCTGTCTTTTTGCCTGTCCAAATCTCCAGGTATCCCCTCCTCTCTCTCCTGAGTTTGGCCACTCTTTTGTTTTTCTTAAGTATCCATAAGTACCCAATAGCTAGTTTCCTAGCAACTTAAGGGAAAAAATTCCATAAATACAAAAGAAAGAAACCCAACCCCCAACAATCATACTGAGGATTATTGAATATATTGAAAAGCAAATTTCAGATGCAATTTAAACCTTAGAAGAAGAAATTCATGATTTATCTGGTATAATTTTATAAAATACAATGTCTCTCAATTTCCTACTTGTAAACATGATTTTCTGAACCTGAGAGAGTTTCAAGCTCTCAGGGGCTGATTTGTGTTCCCAAGGGAAAATGTTTTGAGAAACTTTTTCTCTCTCAAGGACTGTTGTGTAAATAAAGTTTTGGTTTCTCAAAATAAAGACACATGTTCTGAGAGTGTTTTTCTCTTGTCCCATCAATGGGATAAGGGAGGTGGTGTTCCTTGTACCAATCAGGTTAACCTCTGTCGGAACACCTTATGAAAAGGGTTGAAAACCCTGAAATAAAGGCTTTTGCCTCCTGAAATAAACCTTGGCTGCTGTGTGCACTAAGAACCCCCGCTCTACTTCATGTCCACTAGCAACACCTACTAGTTGCACAATCATTAACACTAGTTCTTATTGTTATAAATGCAAAGGCAATTTTGGGATAAAATCAAAGAGAAATTTATTAATAAACAACATAGAAAAAAACAGAGAGAAAAACCACAATAAAAATGATCAGCGCAGCGCTGGGTGGACAGGACCTACACCCGAGGTGTAGGTTTCCCAAGTCCACGTCTGAGCGCTCTCAGGCTTGGGGTTTTATAGGATTTTTAAGTCCTCAGGCTAAAATTCCAAGCAGGCTCTATTCACCAAGTGTTCTTGATTGTTTGGTGAATAGATTTCCTGGCTTGGAAGAATAGACCTAACTTGTGTCCGGACAGAGTCTCCTCATATGTAAAGAGACTCTGTATGTATTTTAATTTTGGGTTATCAAGGCAGAAGTGGTGTGATCCGGGGTTGGTGCCGATGGAAATCTCGGCGGAGTCTCCCCCTTTGTTTCCAGTGATTGTATCTCCAACACTGGTCTGACAGGTGGGTGATTCAGGACTAGCAGCGGATACTTTTTTCTGAGGCTTGTCTTTGTCGACTTTGATTGTTTCACAACCGAGGTCTGCAGAGACGTTGGTCAGGTCCGGAGTTGGGTTCCTCCCCCGAGCTAGTCCTTTTGTTGTCTTTGATGGCTCCCATCCTGCCTATTTTCCGAGTTAATGTTTCTTATCTGGGTGTTGGCTACAATCCTTTTTCTTTCCGAGAAGAGCTCCCAGCCAGGTTTGGGAGGAAGGTTTCTTTCTTTTTACATACACATCTTTGGTTTTTATTATTTTAACATATACATCTTATTTATATATCTTTACGAATTTTTATTTACACATAATTTATTACATTATGCTGATCAGAGTTGCAACTTTTCTCTAATAAATCCTTTTTCTCTTTCTCTGATTCTGCTGCTTTTTTCTATATCTTTCTTTTTTCTCCTGGCTTTCTCAGTCTCCTTTGGACTGAATTCTTTTGGGATTCTCCCTCGTGGGGAGTCCCACTTATCTCAGTTCTTATGATTTGAAGAAAACTCCCGGGCTCATTAGAATCTTGTTTCTCGTGTTTATTAGAAGGTCATTACAAAACTTGGCAGATCTCTCCAGACTGACTGCACAAGCCTAACTCACCACAACCTGGCTCATTTTGCTCTGATGGTACAAAATGGCCCCAAACCACGTGGTCTCTTCACCTTTATATCTATTTTTACCCTATTAACTACAGACACGTGTATTGTTATTATATCTTAACAAATAAGTTTTCTATATCTACTTACGTAATTAAAACTGCGACTAACTCGAAACCAATCAATCTTTGTGCTCCCAAAAATTGCAGAATCATGGAGAAAGAAGAAGAAGAACTAAAAACTACACCCTTTTTCCTCCATCTTTACTCAATGTGTGAAACCCCTCTAATATCTATATTTTTCACCTCAGTGATATATTAAACATTTTTCTACTTAATCTCTTACAAGTCTTGGTTTGCTCAGGGATATTTGGAAGCCCTTCTGTCAATAGCAAATAGGATTGATGCTTTCTTAGAGAACAGAATAAACAAAGAAATGTCTCTACATTTCTGGACTCCTACATCAGTGAAAGAATTAATAAGGATTTGGTTGAAATTTGGAAGCAAACTCAAATTCTAGATCAGGTATCTTTCAAAAGGCTCATTGAATTTTGAATATACCTTCCATACACTCACTTCATGGTTACGGACCTGGGCCTGGATAAAAGGAACTGTTTATACTACTTGTGAAAAACGAGGTTCACTCTCGTGATAAATTTTAAAAGGTTTAATAAAAACAAAAAGACAATAGGAGACAAAGACACTAAAACAAAGGGTTAAAACAGCCGGGTGCTTGACTCTCTACCAAGACCACACCTGGTGTCTGGGGAACACCCTTTATATACAATTTCTACTGCATGGACTTCATGCATATTCAAACTTTTCCAATAATTATTTTGCATGGCCACTCCTTGGGTCCACCTTTTTAGAGCATGCGCATTTCTTGGCTTTGCGGTTTTAATTCCTTTTTTATCATCCTTGGATTTGGGCTTTGGGTCCTTTTTTCACAGGTGTTGAGTGTTGATAGCAGCCTGGGCCCCATCATCTGTTCACTGGAGGTTATCCTAACTAAGCAGACAGTTCAAACATACTATATCGACTATTACAGCAAAGCCATTTTAACATTATACATATAACATTCATCTTAATACTTGTGAAAAGCCAACATCACAATATGCATTTATAACATACTTATATCTCTAGTTAGTCTTTGCATAATAGCTGGCTGTATCATGCAAAGCTGTGGTTGAATGTAAAGAGTAGACACTAGAGAAGACTCTAAAGGGAGGAATGTTGCCAGAATGATTTTTGCTTTTATGTTTGTCCTGGGTTGATTATGATGTTAAATTGTATCCCCATTCGTCCACCTAACCCAGACACAGATTTTGTATTCTTAAAATTTCATCTAAGAGTAAAAGTGAGTGGAAAAGAAGCACCGAGTCTGTTATCAGAGACTGTACTTGCTCCCCCCGCATCGGGAGTTTTGACTACAGCACAGACAGACAACAAGGGACAGATCGCCTTGGCTTTCCAGCTAGCCAGAGCAGAGAGGTCTTCCTTGACTGTTTTCTTTCCCTTTTTTTGAAACGAATCAAACCTGCTCTGAACTGGGGACTCGGGGGAACGCCGGGTGTCGCTCTATTAGGAACGGCTGGAAAGAACGACACAGACTCTCATGGAGTCAGAACAGGAGAATTTTTTCAGTTTATTGCTTCAGGTGTCTTTATAGACCGATACGTGGAAAGTACAGAAAGGAAACTCTCATTGGTTTGCAAACCACTACATCACCATCATTGGTCAGTGGGGCTCACCACCCCCCTGACCTTCTCCTGCAAAGAAAACAAGAGACAGAAAACAACACCTGCAAGGCTGTTTTCTGTCCCTGAGGATTGTTTTAATTCTTTCTCATGTTTTTCCCAGACTACTTTCTCAGGCAAGACTGAGGAGCTATGCAGCCTGTAATTTGTACAGGCACTCTGGCTCAGAGTTAGCATCCATAACCGGGAGCTTGCACCCGTGGACTACCGGGAGCCCAGCCTGGGCAGCGGCATTTTCCAATGCCAGAGGGATTGATAACAGAGCAAACACCCACAGGAAAGAGACCCTCTGAAGTTTGTCATCTCTTCGGAGAGGCGAGAGGTTTTGTAATTTGATATAGTTCATTTTTGTGCTGGGTAGTGCTGTGCCTGTGAAATAAACAGGTTTTTTCCACTTCTGTCAGAGAAATCTCTTCCCAAACCGGTTGGGGGGTGGGAGAAAGGGGCCACGTGGGTTTGCTTCCCGGGGCGGGGAGGCATTGGAGGTTTTCTCCCAAATTTGCCCTAAACCAGGAAAATGTTCTTTATATTCTTGTGAAAAACGAGGTTCACATTTTTTCAATATAAAATTTAAGAAGTTTAATAGAAAGACAATTAGGAGATAGAAATAAAGCAAAATGAACAAATATGGCCAGGTGACTCAGCCTTCAGCCAAGAGAGTACACCTTACTAACAAAAGATTGTCTCTTAAAAACAGAAACCTATTACATATTCATAAATTATTTTACATGATTCAAACATTCCTCTTAAGTTTTAGATGTTCCTTTGTTTAGCTTCAACTCACCCTGTTAGCGTTCAGGAACACAATTATGGAATGATTATATGAAGGTGCTTTATTAAGGGCTCTGCGTGTCAGGGGTACACATACCCAAATCTGACCCATCTTGGTTTTGAGTTGAACATGTCTTTATACTCTATCGTTATATAACTTACATATTAATTATTAAACTTACATTGTTCTATTGTATGCATTGTTTTTACCCAAGCATGAATTTCTCGTGATCCCCTCTCAACCTCCTAACATTGTTTCTCAAGTTCTTTAATCTATATATCTAATCACATCTGACAATTGTATCATCATATACTGATTACACAGGTGCGGTTTCACGTGATCTTTAACAAGCACAAGGCCTAACATTTCCCAGGGCCTACCTTTCCCAGGGATTGCCAAGCCTAACTTTCTTTCTAAGTCCCCGAATTTTCTGTGATTTTAAAACCTTTTACTATCAGCCCCCTCCCCAATAGATCAGTGTTCTTGGCTCCCTTGAGTCTCACACTCCCTGATAACAGAGGTTCAGTAAATTCCTCCTTGGAGCACTGGTCACTGCTGTCTTCATCTGGAGAAGATAATCTAAGAATGCGGGGGGGAGGGGGCGGGGTTCTGACTATCTTTTCAGTTGCTGGGTTATATGAACAAAAGTAGTTTTTATTTTAATACCATGCTACAGCTTAACATATATATGTATTATACCACTATTTTTAAATTTTATCAATAACAAAACTAAAAGAAACTATATTAATACAGCAAAGTTTTCTAACATTATACATATAACATTCATTTTAATATTTGCAAAAAACCTATAATATAATATGCACTTATAACATTCTTTACACATATATTCTAACTATTGTTGTGTAGTTATATAGTTCCTATCTAGTCCCAGTACTTTTTCCCACCCTGATAGGCAGAAAGACAAAACACATAGGCCCCAGTCCTATCTTGGTTCTTCTTGGGAACCAAGGTTGAGATCAGCTTTTCAAGACACATTTTCATAAACAAAGTTTAGTTTCCATCTGAGGGGGGAGGATTTAGGAGGGTCTTGAACTGGGGGGGTGGGGATTGCCTCACCACTTATGTCTCTAATTGGTGATTTTTGTCAATTATGCTAGTTAGCTAAAGTTATAAAACTGTATTCACTCTCTGCAGGAGTGGGCACTTTGTGGACATTTTCCATATCTGCCCCTGGAAGCCTCCAATAAAGACCAAACTTTATATTACCTCCTATACTAATATTGTCTCAAAAGTGTGCTGTTTCATTTCTAGGTTCTTTAAGGCATCAATATGTATAAGTAAAACCAAAAATTTCTTGTTAGTGTAATTGAAACTTGAGAATCTAATCATTATCAGTCTGGATCTAATTGTTACACAGAAAGAAAGAATCATGATGTATTTTAAATTGCAACACACACCCCCCACGCACACCCACCCACCCCCATCCTGCTTAGTTTCTATTCATTTTCATGGTGTTATGCTTGCTCTTTCACTGCTCTCCATGGCCAAGAGGAATATGATGTTCATGTTGATGGTTTCTTTGGTTTTTTTCTTCTGCACTCTAGGATTCAATTTGGGTCATGTTTATGTTTGCTAATACCCTTTTACACCTTTCTGTGTTGGTGAATGAAACATGCAAGTAACCTTCATGCACAGCAGCTGACCACACCACTGCCTTTACTGCATATTGTTATCTGTCGCTGCCCGAATCGGCCTCTTTTGCCTCGGCTAGCTGTGGCCGATGTCAGCGGCAGGAGTGGGGAACCAGGCAAGCACTGCGAGGCTCAACCTGGAACCTCCAGAGCTCCTCTGCGCTCTGGCGTTGTGGCTTACAGGGCGACACGGGATGCGGCGAAGGGAGAAAGAGTGCTCAGGCTCCTCCGATTTCCCAGGAACAAGTTTATTCCAACAGGTGCAGGGCTGGGATCACAGGGGAGAGGTCTGAGCCGAGACCCTGGGCACCCCCATGCGCCAGGTTTTAAGGACCGTGGGCGGCTCGTATGGTGACCAATGGGACAACAGCCACGGAGGGGTTATGGGTGGGGATTACAATATGCAGGACCAATGGTAGGGACCCGGGGGGGGGGAAAGCAACTGTACAATCAATAGGGCGTCGAGGAAGGGATGATAGGCAAGGAAAGAACTGGAACAAAAGGTGGGGGTTCACATAGATTGACAGGGCTTAGGGGCAGGATTAGGGTGATGGATGGGGAACAATCTGGAAAAATGGGAAGGGTTTACCATGATGGGCACCTGGGGACAAACCATTCTTTATGACCGGGGAGCAACTGGGGTAAACCACCTCTGAACTTAATAAAACCAAGCAATATGGGCGGCAACATCTCCCCCTTTCCTTTTAAGAAACAGAGGAAGGCGTGGGGTCTAGGGGAGCAGAGGGTACAGCAAACCATTCAGGAGAGGGAAGAGGAGGAGGAGGGGAAAGAGGGTTTACATCAACATAGTTAACTTGCCGTGGGGGGGATAACAAAGAAAGGATAAATTGAATTAAACACTTCCGCAACACCGCGAATGTACCTAAAATAATAAAAAAAATTACAAAAACAATCTATAATATGGTCCTTATAACAGAAGAGAGCCATCCGGAGACACCCCATCCTGCAGGAGCACGGTGGCCAGTGCGACGTTCGGGGTGGTCATCCTTCTGATGGCTCTCTAAAATTAAAGGAAAACAAATACTTCAGTTAACATAAAGGGAGAGCAAAAAATCAATAGAGAAAAGGGGTTCGAGACATTCCTCCTCCTCGTCGTCCTCGGGGGTTACTGGGGCGGCCTGCACGGACACAGCGACATCCTCTTGCTCATCTGGTGGCCTGGTAGGATGTTTTGGGACATAAGGTTTCACCCACTTTTGTGGGATCCACCTTAGTCCCTGGGGCGAGGAGACGCAAGCGTAACCTCGCCCCCAGGTCACCAGATCGAATGGACCCATGATCCTTTGGGTCTCTGGGTCCCGGACCAGCACTGGAGGGCGATGTTGGAGCTCGTAGTTGCTGGTGGAGTTAAAGTGCAGTGCCACTGGAGGATTGGGATTAGTATCAGTACAGTTCAGAAAATTGATAGTAAACAGCGCCTTTGATAGCCTATCCTGAGGGGCGCAACCTTTCATTGAATCCCATTGACGTTTTAGGACGCGTTTGAGCGACTGGTGGGCTCGCTCTACAATCGCTTGGCCGGTGGGGGAGTGTGGGATGCCTCTCTTATGTGTCACTCCCCAACTCTGCAGGAATTCTTCCAGTTTCCTGGAAATGTATGCTGGGCCATTATCTGTCTTTAGCTCTTTGGGGACCCCCAGCACAGAGAAAGCCTGCATGAGGTGTTTGCAGACATGCTCGGCTTTCTCTCCTGTGTGGGCAGAAGCAAAGACTGCCCCTGAGAAAGTGTCTATGGATACATGTACGAACTTCAGCCCGCCAAATTCGGGAATGTGAGTTATATCCATCTGCCACACCTCACAGCTCCCCAGGCCTCGAGGGTTCACCCCCGCCCCTAGAGAGGGCATGACAGTGGTCTGGCAATGGGGGCATGTGGCCACAATGGCTCTGGCCTGATCCCGCCGCAGGTGGAATTGGCGGACCAGGCCAGGCACATTCTGATGGAACATTTGGTGGCTCAGCTTAGCTTGTTGGAACCGATCGGGGAGCTGAGCCATGGAAACAGGGGCAGCGAGGGAATCAGCCATCTGGTTTCCCTCGGCTACTGGGCCGGGGAGATCTGTGTGCGACCTCACATGCATCACGAAAAATGGTTGCTTCCTGTGGGAAACAGTATATATTAATTTAGAAAGCAACTCGAACAATTTTGGGTTAGAGACCTCCTTCAGGGCAGCGTGTTCCGCTCTGGCAACCACCCCTGCAACATAGGCCGAATCAGTGACTAAATTGAAAGGTTCAGAGAACCTCTCAAAGGCCCTGACGACTGCATCCAACTCAGCAACCTGTGGAGATCCCTCCACATATTGAACATCTGCTTCCCACTGCTGAGTCTCAGGATTTCTCCAAGTCACCACAGACTTGTGAGATGCCCCGGATGCGTCAGTGAACACAGTCAGGGCTTTGAGGGGCTTCCTGCTCCGTACTTCTTTTGGAATTGGTTCGAATTTGGAATTGAAAAATTTGTGGGCAGGGGCATGAACAGAGACCTGGCCCTCAAAACTATCTAAAGCAATCTGGAGTGTCTCATTTTCCCGAAGTAACTGATTAAACATCTCTTTTGTCAGCTTATTTGGGGACTCTTTGTCCCGAGACAAGCTGACTGGTACCCGAATGCATGCAAAGTCGCACCCAGCCATCTCCCGAAGCCTGGCCCGAGCTCTCCCGATGAGCTGAGCCATCAGCTCCTGTGGCCGGGTGACACTTTTGGACCTTTGATGGCTCAAGAAAACCCACTCTATGATTAAGAGGGGATCCTTTGAGCCCTGGTCCCACTGAAAAATCAGCCCACTGAGGTGTGGCATTCTCCCGAGCACAATAAACTCAAAAGGCAGGGTCGGTTCGTACCGATGCGCCTGTCTTTCAACAAGGGCCTCTTCTACTTTCTCCAGGGCTTTCCTCGCTTCTGGGGTCAGGGTCCTGGGAGAACTCAGCTCCTTCTCCCCCTTCAAAAGTGTGAAGAGGGGGGCTAGGTCTTCAGTGGAAAGGCCCAACCAAGGCCTGACCCAGTTTAAGGTCCCACACAGCGAGTGAAGGTCTGACAAGGTTTTCAGATTGCTGTTTATTGCCAATTTTTGAGGCACAACGGTCCTCTCAGCAATCCGCAGACCCAGATACTTCCAGGGTGGCATCCGTTGAACTTTATCCTCCTGGAGTTGAAAGCCTGCAGATGTTAAAGCCTTAACCACTCGGTCAAGTGATCGGGTGAGTAGATCGTCATGGGGGGCGCACACTAGGACATCATCCATATAGTGATGGATGATGACCTCCCCCATCTCTTTGCGCACGGGAGACAGCAATGAGGAAACATACCACTGGCAGATGGTGGGTGAATTCTTCATGCCTTGTGGCAACACCCGCCAGTGGAATCTCCTCATTGGGGCTTCTCGGTTGAGGGTGGGCACCGAGAAGGCAAACCGTGGGGCGTCATCAGGGTGCAAGGGAATTTGAAAGAAGCAGTCTTTTATATCAATTACGGCCAGATTCCAATTTCGGGGGAGCATCGTTGGGGTAGGCATTCCTGGTTGGAGGGGCCCCATGTCAATAATGATCTTATTGATGGCACGAAGGTCGTGAAGGAGCCGCCACTTGTCTTTCCCCGGCTTCCGGATAACAAATACCGGGGAGTTCCAAGGGCTGGTAGTCTCTACAATATTACCTTTTAATAATTGCTCCTCCACGAGCTCGTTGAGCGCCCTTAATTTGTCTTTTCGAAGCGGCCACTGATCAATCCAGATTGCTTCATCAGTGGTCCAATCAAGTTTTTGGAAGGGGCGCTCTACAGTGGCCGCTATTAAAAATCCCGAGGGGTTTTCGGGATTTCAATCTTTACCCCCCATTGTGACATAAGGTCTCTCCCCCACAAGGGAACCTGAAAATCCGCAACAAATGGGCGCAGGTTTGCCAATTGCCCATCCGGCCCCATAATTTGCACTACGCTCCTTGATACTTGCGCTAATTGAGTACCCCCTATACCCTGAATTTTCCCTGCCACAGGTTGCAGCTCCCAATGTGACGGCCATCTCCTCTGGGGGATGATCGTCACATCTGCCCCCGTATCAAGCAGACCCTTCAGATGGACAGATTCCGCACCCTGCTTGATGCTGCAATCGATGATGGGTTTGTCCTCACCCACTATTTCTGTCCAGTAGACGCCTGGTGCGTGGTCGTCCACTGGGACTCCCTCCGGGACAGGAATGTATTGGGCTATGATGTGCCCCTTCGGGAGAAAATATGGTGGGTGAATGCAGCGCGCTAAGAGGAGGAGATCTTCCGGACCCTCTGGGAAGGTGATCGGGGAGATCTCAATCTCTGGGGGTGTGTGTTTAGTGTCCCCGATGGCGATGTACTTACAGTCACATCCAGTGTTTTTCTTGCCTCCCTCCAGTGGATCCACAGCAACTACTGTCCAGTGCTGGGTTTGAAAGAGGATGTCCTTGGTGGTGGTTAGATGTCGCGTCCGGTTGGGTGTCCAAGCCTGATGTGAAAAGCCCCCCTCCCCCGCAAGACCTGCCCCATTTATCGCTTCGCGCGGGGCAGGCTCGCGCAGCTCCCCTAGTTTTTTTTTATTATTGTATTGTTTGCCCTCGCCCCCGCACTGCTCCCTTGGCTAGGATGCCCTGCCGGGCAGTCCCTAGCTAGATGTCCAGGTTGCCTGCAGCGGAAACACAGTGGTTGACGCGCTGGTGATGGTGGAAACTGCGTCACTGCTACAGTAGGCGCTCGTCTCAACTGTTGCGGTGGGATGGCTCTGGACATCCCCATCATCGGCACCTTCCTGGAGCAGGCTTCGATGAGGATGTCTAGTGTCGGGGTTGGGTAGAGAGGCAAACTGAAAATTATCTGTTTACAAATGTCATTGGCATTGGCTTTTGCCACTTCTAATACAAGCTGTTCTTGTAGATTTGCCTCTTCTACTTGCTTCTCTGCCTGGGCTTGCAATCTATTGATAAACTTATTAAAAGGTTCATTAGGGAGCTGGAAAATACTCATTAAATTTATCTGGGGTCCCTCCTCAGGTAATGTATTGAAAACCTTTTCTGCGGCCTCCATGACTTTAATCAGGACAGGCCGGGGTAATGCCCTGGCCTGCTCCTCTGGCTTGTCCCAATTTCCCTCACCGCACAAGTGATCTAAAGTCAGAGGGACTCCATCTATACATCCATCAATACTGTGCAAGAGGCTTGGAAGGATGGTCTCTAATGATCTCTTCCACCCCTGTTTCCACAACCTGAAGTCAGCTGTGGAAAGGAGGCAGGAAAACAGCTCCTTCAGATCACTGGGCACCATTTCGTTCGCAGAAAAGGTAGCTTTTAATAGACCTTTAAAATATTCGCTACCCCTCCCGAACTCCTTCTGTGCCTTGCACAGCTCTCTCTTAGTCTGGAAGGAGAGGGCTTCCCATTCCCGGGACCGCCCACCCCTTCCACTAAAAGTCACCGGTGCGGCAAGGGGGATTTCTACCTGTTCCGGGTTCTGGCTTCCAGGCTTACCACCTCCAGCTCCCAAAGCATGGGAACCGGGTGTGGGACCGTGGGAACCGGAAGAAAAGGCGTGGGAACCAGGAGCCGGAGGGGGCGGGACTGGAGGACCGACTGAGGAGGAGGGCAAGGGGGAGGAGCGGCGATCAGAAAAGGCGGGGTTTAGGTGCATGACTTCAGAGGGGCCCGCCCCTGAGGAGGAGGAGGTTTTCGAGGGGAACTGGGTGGAGTTAGGGTAGGGAGAAAGGGTGGAGTCAGGGAGAAAAGGGTTGTTCTTGGGGGTCTGAAAGGGATTATGGGGAGAAGAGGCACGAGGGAAGGTCCCAGCCATGTGGTCCCCGCCATTTTGTGCCCTCCGGGAGCCCTCTTGAGGGTTAGGAGAGGGGTAGGGGAACACAGGGGAACATTGGAAACTGGGGGAAACTGAGGCACGGGGATCTGAGGGTGAAAACTGGGGACTTGCAACCTGGGAAATGTTTAGCTGAGGGTTTGTAACTGGGGAGACGGGGGAATGGAAAAGTGCTCTGGTAACTTGGCCAGGGCTACCAGGGCAGGGGTTCTGGGAGAGACGTGGGGAGCCAGGGATCCTGTTACCCTTGGGGGAACCCTGAACAGGACAATTTGCCCTGCAGGTCGCTCCACAGGTCTCCCTCAACTCGGGATCAGGGGGAGAGGAACATGGGGATGGGAAAACTGGGGAAACTGGGGCAGTTTGTGGCGTTTGCTCCTGCATAATTTTTTTTTCTTTTATTACGGCAGACTGAATTAAGATAAACAATGTTACAAATTTGTCAGCCGATGTATCTCCTTCATTCACTAACTCTGTTAACTTTATTCCGACTTCATTCCAAAACTCTACGGTGTTTGCTCTGTCTGGGGTGAAGTTGGGGAAATGCAGGAACAGCCATCTCACAAACTGTTTCACCCTCCCACGAGAAAACCGTCTACTCTCTCCTTCAAGGGTACCCACAACTTGGTAGAAAACTCTTTTTTGCTGTGCTGACAGACGTGCGCCCATCTTTCTAACCCCAGTACAGCAGTTCCCACCACCCCCTGCAGCTAAAGGCACACGTAACAAAGTACGGGTCTGAACCGGGCTACCCCACACTCCCTCCCCGAGGGATTCTCAACACACAGCAGGGGGAGCTGCACACCAACACACAGCAGGGGGAGCTGCACACACTTGCACACCCCCTCGTCCCCCACGTGGGGCTACTCACCCAATTCCGGACCGGTGCTGCAGGAGACGTCCACAAACCCCGAGGCGATCGTCGGCACGTCGACGGTTGCCACCTCGATCCCCGGGAGCAGCACTCGACAAAAATGAGTCTGCTCTACCGGGGTAGCTGCCGCTCACAGTCTTTTGTAAAATCCACACAAGTGCGTAGATTCACCGACTTCTCCGGGGGTCTCCACGCCTCACGAGAGGCCCCGCGTTGAGCGTCATCTGTCGCTGCCCGAATCGGCCTCTTTTGCCTCGGCTAGCTGTGGCCGATGTCAGCGGCAGGAGTGGGGAACCAGGCAAGCACTGCGAGGCTCAACCTGGAACCTCCAGAGCTCCTCTGCGCTCTGGCGTTGAGGCTTACAGGGCGACACGGGATGCGGCGAAGGGAGAAAGAGTGCTCAGGCTCCTCCGATTTCCCAGGAACAAGTTTATTCCAACAGGTGCAGGGCTGGGATCACAGGGGAGAGGTCTGAGCCGAGACCCTGGGCACCCCCATGCGCCAGGTTTTAAGGACCGTGGGCGGCTCGTATGGTGACCAATGGGACAACAGCCACGGAGGGGTTATGGGTGGGGATTACAATATGCAGGACCAATGGTAGGGACCCGGGGGGGGGAAAGCAACTGTACAATCAATAGGGCGTCGAGGAAGGGATGATAGGCAGGGAAAGAACTGGAACAAAAGGTGGGGGTTCACATAGATTGACAGGGCTTAGGGGCAGGATTAGGGTGATGGATGGGGAACAATCTGGAAAAATGGGAAGGGTTTACCATGATGGGCACCTGGGGACAAACCATTCTTTATGACCGGGGAGCAACTGGGGTAAACCACCTCTGAACTTAATAAAACCAAGCAATATGGGCGGCAACAGTTATCTGATAACCAAATTAGAAATGCTTGAAGTCTAAGTTATTAGCCACAGAATTCCTTTTATTGTTTTACTGTATTACCACTGATAGTTACACAAGGCCTAAAGCATAGGAAAAGAATAACTAAAAATAGTTTCTGAACCTTCTCCTGCTCCCAATTTCAAAACAAAGAATACTTCATAAACTTTCATGAATAACACACCCCCAAATAAAGGAAAAAAAAAAAGAATTAAGAAAGAATTAAGACACGTGTTTGGTAGTTATGCTTGCTTTCCCTTTAAGGCCTTAAATGCTTATATCCAGAAATCTCACTTTGTCAGTGCTAATATAAAATTCTGTCACAGTACAAATTAAAAAAATATAGTTTGCAAAAGAAAAAGAGCTGTAAATCAAGTAGTTTTCTAATCAAAGGAAGATGTATTACTGTTTGAGCATTACAGAGTGAGATCAGTTTTTTGTTTGCAACAGAAACAAAGCAATACAAAAGCAAAAAACTTAAGTATACCAAATTTGCAAATAGGACTTTCAACAAGTAACACCTTTAAAGCTTGAGATAAAATTCCTGTCACGCTCCTTCCACCTTTCCATTTCAAGGCACACTCATACATAGACACAATCCCACTTTGCACTTGGTCAATTTACACTGAAGTTAAATATTCAGTAGCTATTGATGAATGAGATGATGCTCATGTTAAAGCTGAGTGGTAAAATGGTTAACAAAATAGTTTGTGTAGTCTCAGTTTAAAACTTGAGGTTCAGAAAGAAAGTCATCCTAATAAAAAATTGGTAGCTTCTGTTTAAACTCCTGTGAAAAACAACATTCACTTTCCTGGTAAATTTTTAAATGTTTAATTAAAAAAAAGACAATAGGAGACAAAGACAATAAAACAAAGGGTTAAAATGGCCGGATGCTTGGCTCTCTGCCAAGACCACACCTGGTGTTTTGGAAACACCCTTTTATATACCATTTCTATTGCATCAACTTGATGCATATTCATAGACTTTATGCATATTCAAACTTTTCTATTAACTAGTTTACATTTTCCAGCAACTTTTTAGCATGGCCACTCCATGGGTCCACCTTTTTAGAGCATGCGTGTTTCTTGGCTTGTGATTTTAATCCTTATCACCTTTTAATTTGGGCCTTGGCTCCTTCTTTCCACAGAAGGTGAGTGTTGATAATCAGCAGGGTCCCCATCATCTGTTCACTGGAGGTTATCCTAACTAAGCAGACAGTTCAAACATACTATATCGACTATTACAGCAAAGCCATTTTAATATTATACATGTAGCATTCATCCTAATACTTGCGAAAAGCCAATATTATAATATGTATTTATAACACTCCAAAGATAATTTAGAGCTCCAAGACATTTGGAAGCTTAGTTTTTAACCCTCTGTAGTGTTTCAAACAAGATAATTACCTTTCATTGGCTCCCTCTTTACTTTCAAATTATACAATGTACAACATAAAATTTGATTATTGTGAGTATTGGAAAATGTTGGAAATTATAGAATAAACCACTAGACCAATATACAGATATTTTTTTACTTTGCATTTGTCCAGTTATTCCACTATGGGTAAATTTATCCACCAGCATATAAATACTTTAACTTGTTTAGAAGTATATTGAATTGCATCAAGAATTAGATATATTGCCATTTACCCCATAAATATTCAAGGTTGTTAATAAGACTAATTACATTCCACACTAAGCAGCCACTAAAAAATCATCCGTCTCCCTACTGAGATGTAATGGCTGCTTTGAATTCTCTCCAAGTTTCATGGTACTCCATGTTATTTACAAAAAGTTTCATAAATTAACCTATTTCCAGAGACAAAGTGACCTAAAATGTACAAATACCCAAGTGAATAGAGATGTTTCAAAGGAAGGTAACATTTCTCATAATAGCTTTAGCAGGAATTCATATGTTGCATTGATTATGCCCCAGGACAGGACAGAACGATGGCAATTCAGATGGACTCCTCTGAAAAGATGCATCAATTTTTTATCACGTTCTAGCCATATTGTCACAAAAACTTTTGAAAAAGACTGAAATTCACCACCAATTTGAGATTGCATGCGAGTTTTTACAACATTCATTGGGAAAAACAAGGATCCCAGCATGGCACCCAACAGCCCACCACAGATAAAGTCATTGACCAAGTGAGTGCTATAAGAAGTTGCTTCAGGCAGACATTGTTTGATAGGTCCTCGTAGGCCAAAGAAGAAGATATTACTGCTTCCATTCCGGAGCAGAATAGGCACCAAACCCCGATAATATTCTCTAATCCCATAGACTTTTAGTACCTTGAAAGCCTGGTAAGTGTTTGTAAATTTGTCATGGTGTTTGTAGTCTTGAAGCAAATTCTGGACTCGTTCAAAAGGTGTAAGAAGGGCTTCTGTGGTCCCTGCAAGCACTGCTGCCATGCTGCAAGTTAGAAGTTCAGGTGCACTTGTGTGACTATGTAGCAAGGAGGAGAAATCTTCATACAAGCCAAACATTAGAGCCAGAGTAGTTGTTTTTTGCATTAATGGAGGAAGAATTCCACGATAGAGATTTCGAATTCCATCTTTCTGCAGTTGATGTACTGCGTCCTTTATTTTCAAGCCATACAACTGTTGTCGAAAGAGGACCTTCTGGATGGGAAAGGTGACTATTATATTGGTGAAGGCTGCACAATAGCCACAAAGATAATGTTTACCAGAGTTACTCTTTATGTGATGGCTCATATCTTGCTTTGAATTTGGTGGGACACAATCTTGTGAATCCATCTTTTTTTCCCCCCTCAATATATATCTTAGATTTCTTTTCCTATGTCAAAAAAAAGAAAAATAATGTGAACAAAATGGCATATGACACAGTTTTTTTAGTTTACACACACACACACATTATGTACACACTGTTCAACATCACACTGTGCAGCATTTTACGTCCTGAAGAAAATTCATCAAATTCAGTGGAACAGTGTGACAAACTGTCATCACCTGATGGATGATGCAAAATACACAATTTTCCACATTATATCCAAGGGCTTGAAACACCAGATTTTTTTGCTCCCTTTATGTTTTGTTGATTAGAACCAAACTAAATTAAAACAAATAGACATATGAATGCCTCCAGTGCCACCTTACAAGTGAAAATGTGAGGGAGAAATCACACATTAAGTTGCCAGTACGGTATGTCAAGGAATTCAAACACTGAATGATCTATTCTAACACTAGTAAGATACAATACAAATTACCAAGGTTTTGGAAAACACACACACTACACACAGCTCAGCATTACAAATTCTGACCATTCCTGCCTGTATTTCCCTGTGGCAGACAGAAATAAATAATTTAAATAGGAATTTAATCATCAGCATTAGTTTACTATAGAGTAGTAAAATAATATAGAAATGCTAAAGAATACATTGAGTTCTGCTAGAGCTAAGGTCCTGAGGGACAGTGAAAGGAGTTTCATTAAATAAAACTGAGAATTAGTCCTTAGTAGGTGATACATGATCTGCTATTTGCATAATGTTATGCTCTTCAATGTTTTCTAAGGAACAGCACCATAGAAATCATTTACAAAGGTTAAACATTTTATCCTGATATGAAATCATACCAGTAGTGAGAAATTCACATCAGGGAAGTTGTACCACTTCATCTATACTAATATATATTGTTCTTAAGATCAACTTAGTTCTATCTGCATATAGTAAAATAGCCACATCCACAACTAAGCCACAGTCTTATCTGGCACCCCACTTTTATATTGAGTTATACCAAGTCTGGATAAATGTGTCATTCAGTAATACAACATGTAAACCACAGGATTCATAAGACTTTTGACTAGGCACCAGTTGTGTTGGCAATAGCAACCTGTGGCAAATATCACTTCTGATTTCTTTTGAGAAAAAAAAAAGAGCTCTAACTCAGTTTTATAAGGTACATATTTTCTCATGTAGTTTAAGTAGGTTCTCATGATTATGATTTGAGAATTTGTAATGATCAGGCAATGCAATTTTTCTCAGATGTGTTTATGACAGAACCTTTGTTTTCCGCCTTAATTTTGCAAGGCCCAGCTGTATCACTGCACTGATTTTGGCTGGGATACAGTTAAACTGGGAGGGAACATAGGTGGGACATCTGACCCCAACTGATCAAAGGGATATTCCATACCATATGACATCATGCTTAGGATATAAAGCTGATGGGAAAAATGAATTAATTCCTTGATGTGCTTTATTTGCATTCATGACTTTTGATTTACCATAAAGCACAAGAGCCAGCAATCCCCAGGAACAAGAAATCAGACAATGAAGGCAAGAGACTGGCATGGCTGAGTAGGGACCTGCTGGTAAAACCAAAGGAAAGAAGTAAATTCACAGACAGTGGAAACAAGGACAAGTAACCTGGAAAGAGTATAAAGTTTGGTTGTGTAGGGATGGGGTAAGGAAGGCCAAGGCAAAGCTGGAACCAAACCTGGAAAGGGACACAAAGAATAACAAGAAGGGCTTCTACTGGTACATTAATCAGACTATGTCAATGAGCAGCTGGAGTGAATGGAAATTCCCCTGGGAAGGGATGAGGACCTGACTAGGAGCTTAGGGGTCAGGATTAAAGGGAGGGCAGGGACAGGTCACATTATAGTGGGGGGCTGCTATAGGCATTAATCAGAAAAGGAAGGTCAAAGGTGTAACCCCTGATAAACAGTGCTGGAAAACTCATAACAATGGATGAGAAGGCTGAGGTGCTTAACTTTGTTGCCTCAGTCTTTTATGGCAACCTCTCTCCCCACACCTCTAGAGTGGATGGACAGCAGAATGGGGACTGGGGGAGCAAAGTCCCTCCCACTCTAAGAGAGGATCAGGTTCATGGCTACCTGAGGTACTTGAATGTACATAAGTCTATGGGACCAGATAAGATGCATCCCATAGTCATTGGCTGATGAAGTTTCCAGGACACTCTCCATGATATTCAAAAAGTCATGGCAATTAGGTGAAGTCCCAGGTGACTGGAAAAAGGGAAACATTGTCCCCATCTTTAAAAAGAGCAGAAAGGAGGACCCTGGGAACTAGGGACCTGTCAGACTCACCTCTGTGCCTGAGATCATGGAGCAGATCCTCTGGGAAGCTCTGCTGAGGCACATGGAGGACAGGAGATGATCTGAGATAGCCAGAACAGCTTCACCAAGGGCAAGTCCTGCCTGACCAACCTAGTGGCCTTCTATGATGGAGTGACTCCATCAGTGGACAAGGGAAGGGCTACAGATGTAATTTATCTGGATTTCTGTAAAGCCTTTGACATGGTCCCCTACAACATCCTTCTCTCTAAATTGGAGAGAGATGGATTGGATAGGTGAACTGTTAAAAGGATAAGAATGTGGTTTGACAGTCACATCCAGAGGGCAGTGGTCAGTGGCTCAGAGTTCAGATGGAGATCAGTGACAAGTGGTGTCCCTCAGGAGTCTGTATTAGGACCAGTGCTATTTAATATTTTCATTAATGCCATAGACAAAGGGATCGAGTGCACCCTCAGCAAATTTGCAGATGACACCAAGCTGAGTGGTGTGGTTAACACACCTGAAGGTTGGGATGCCATCCAGAGGGACATGGACAAGGTTGAGGAGTGGGTCCATGGGAATCTCATGAGGTTTAATAAGAACAAGTGCAAAGTGCTGCACCTGAGTTGAGGCAACTCCTGGTATTAATCCCGGCTGGGGGATGAACAGATAGAGAGCAGTCCTGCTGAGAAGGACTTAGGGGTGCTGGTGGATGAGAGGATGGACATCAGCTGTCAATGTGTGTGTTCACAGCCCAGAAAGCCAATCATGTCATGGGCTGCATCCAAAGCACTGTGGCCAGCAGGGCGAGGGAGGGGATTCTGCCCTTCTACTCTGGTGAAACCCTACCTGAAGTGTTGCATCCAGCCCTGAGGTCCTTAGCACAGGAAGAACGTTGAGATGTTGGAGCAAGTCCAGAGAAGTCCACCAAGATGATTAGAGGGATGGAGCACCTCCACTATGAGGAAAGGCTGAGAGAATTAGGATTGTTCAGCCTGGAAAAGAGAAGGCTTTAGGGTGACCTAATTGTGGACTTCCAGTACCTGAAGGGGGCCTACAAGAAAGATGGAGAGAAACTTTTTCCAAGGGTATGTGGTGATAGGACAAGGGGGAATGGCTTCAAACTGAGAGAGTATGCTTATATTAGATGTTGAGAAGAAAAACTTTACTATGAGAGTGGTGAGGCACTGGTACAGGTTGTCCAGAGAAATTGTGGATGCCTGTTGGGGGTTAGGTGTCCTTCTTTTAGTTCTTTTAGTTACCTGTGGAATTTTTACCCATTAGTTGTGGGGAAAACCTAACTGTGGGTACTTGGTGGATACTTGAAAAACACAAAGATTTCGGCCGGGGCCCAGAGGGGGGAAGGGGGCAGGAAAAGGGGAGGACGGGGACAGTTTGGTGGGCTTCTTTTGGCTTTGGAGAAGGACACTTTGGGCGTGCAGAGCTGTTGTGGTGGGGAGAAGGGAATTTTGCCATCACCCAAACGGAGCTGCTGCTTCTTCATCTCCTTCTTCCCTCTTCGTTGGTGGCCTCACACCCCTTATCCTGCCAGGATGTGTGGCAGTGCCAGCCACCACCGTGGAGCTGCTGATACACCTCAGCCACCAGCCCAGGATGTCAGCTCATCCCTGCTGTTCCAGCTAAGTCTTCCTCAGAGCCCTGCAAGAGCACCGGGACTGCCCACCCAAGGGGGTTTGTGAAGTACAGCCTCTACTCCATCCCTTCCCGTCTCGGCTGAGAAGGCTGTCACGGGGTCCCTGGTTCTGTTTTCTTGCTAACGCTGTAGTTATTGTTGTTTGCTGGCCTTGTTATAAATACTAGTAAAGAACTGTTATTCCTATCCCCAAATCTCTGCCTGGGATCCCTTTTATCTCAAAATTATAATAATTCGGAGGGAGTGGGTCTACATTTTTCATTCCAAGGGAGGCTCCTGACCTCCCTAGCAGACACCTGTCTTCCAAAACTGAGACAGATTTTGGTGCCCAATGGTGGGGCCTGAGGGCACTGAGAGAAAAAGGGCAAAAAAGGAATAACAGTTCTTAAATAACCTAACTTTTGTGTGCTGGATTTAGAAACCTTGTTAGGTAGAACCATGTTGTTTAGCTTACCCAGGTTTGGGTGGCATGTGGTCACAGCTATATTTCTCCCATTTGCTGCAACTTACCTAAATATGGGTCCTATAACTAAGGCTACTGTGGCTATTATCCAGTTTGTTTTGTGGGTTGATAAGGTGAGGAATTCATGGATGTCTAACTTCCTCTGGAGAGCGGGCTCATGGATTCAGAGCTATCACACACTAACTGGATGGTTTTGGGGTTGCTTTAATAATGGTACCTACTGGGAGAAAATGACAGCTGGGGAAATTTTCTCCCAACCTTTCACCCAGTTCCTTGGGCCTACCCCACCAGATTTTGAAGGGTTAAAATCTTCTCTGAATGCTAAGGACATCATACAGTGGCTGGTGTTGCTGATGTGCCTGTTCTACATAACATTCAGAGATAAAGGGAAATTGACTGGGATAAGCACCCTGACACCTACCCCAGAGACTAGGGATGCTGCCCCAGAACCTGACACAGCCCCAAAGACTAGGGGTGCTGCCCCAGAGCCTGCCCCTGCCCCACAGCCCACCTCAGAAATGAACCACCCAGAGTGGGTGGGGGTTCTGGTGAGGGAGATGTGTGAGATGGGCCAGAAGCTAGACTGCATTTCCTCAGCTGCTGGGAAACCCTCCCTGTTCCTTGAAGAGGGAGAGTCTGATGGTGCAGCAGTGGAACCCACAGACGTTACAACTCTCCAGGTTCCAGATGAACCACAAGGGCAGTCACAGCCAGCAGCAGTTGCCCCTGTGGAAACGAGGAAGTCTAAGATGAAATCACAGCACCCTGTTGATAAGGATAAGAAAGGAGGGCCTTCACAACCAGCAGGGGAGCCAGAAGTTGAAATCATTACAGAGTCCCTGACATATGACTGTCTCTGTAATTTGCAAAAAGACATTGCGAGGCGGGGGCGTGAGGCTTATACAACCTGGTTACTTCGGGTCTGGGACCTTATGGGTACAGGCGTGCAACTGGATGGTGGTGAGGCAAGGAATGTGGGACCCTTGACCCAGGACTCAGGTGTGAATCAGGTATTCGTCAGGGAGCAAGGGCCCCTTTCCCTCTGGGAGCGGCTTTTGATGAGTGTAAGAGAGAGGTTTGTCCACAGAGAGAGAATGGAAGAGCACTATCATAGAAGGGACTGGAAAACCATTGAGGAAGGGATCCAACAGCTGAGAGAAGTGGAGATATTAGAGGTCCTTTTTGGGAGGGGTGGACAGCATGATAATGACCCTGACAAAGTCAGGTGCACTGGGCAGATGTTGTGGAGTCTGGCAAATCTAGGGCCACATGAATACACCACCTATATTGTACTGATTAACACTGATAACAGCCGAGAGACGGTGGGTTCTGTTGCCACCAAGCTTAGAAATTACAAGAGTACGGTCCATGGCCCGCTGCAGGCTCAAGTCTCTTCTGTGATTAAGAAACTCAAAGAGGAGATGAGGGAAATGAAGGACGAGATGAGGAAAAGCAGTTCCCATATAGCACCAGTGTGAGTCACAAGCCCCAAACTCCAAGCCCAGTGTCCCCCAGCTAGAGAGAGAGGGTACACCTCACGAACTGAGCTGTGGTTCTTTCTATGTGACCATGGGGAAGACATGGGAAAGTGGGATGGGAAACCCACTTCTGTCCCGGCAGCACGAGTGCGTCAACTCAGGGAGGGAACCATTAACCAGAAAGGTTCCACTAAAGTGAAGGTAGCCTCAACCTCCCGTGACCAAACTGCCAGATATTACAGAAAAGAGGATGATCCCCTTGAAGGAACCTCTAGCATGTATGCCCAGGGAGGAGAGGATGACCAGTGCTAGAGGGGCCCTGCCTCTAGCCAGGAAGAGGCACGGGAAAACTGGGTCTTTTGGACGGTGTGTGGATCCGATGGCCTGGCACATCAGAGCCACAAAAATACGAAGCTTTAGTTGATACTGGTGCACAGTGTACCCTAATGCCATCAGGACATGTGGGGGCAGAACCTGTTTCCATTGCTGGGGTGATGGGGGGATGGCAGCAATTGACTCTGTTGGAAGCTGAGGTGAACCGGACTGGGAAAGAGTGGCAGAAACATCCCATTGTGACTGGCCCAGAGGCCCCGTGTATTCTGGGCATAGACTTCCTTCGAAATGGCTATTACAAAGACCCAAAGGGACTCAGGTGGGCTTTTGGAATAGCTGCTGCGGAGGCAGAGGACATTAAGCAATTGAACACCTTGCCTGGACTATCAGAGAACCCATCTGCAGTAGGACTCCTGAAAGTGGAAGAACAGTGAGTACCGATTGCCACCTCAACGGTGCACCGCCGGCAGTATAGGACAAATCGAGATGCTGTGATCCCCATCCACAAGATGATCCGAGAACTGGAGAGCCAAGGGGTGGTCAGCAAAACCCACTCACCCTTCAACAGCCCCATCTGGCCTGTGCGCAAGTCTGACAGAGAATGGAGATTGACTGGGGACTATCGTGGCTTGAAAGAAGTGACTCCACTGCTGAGTGCTGCTGTGCCCGACATGCCTGAGCTCCAGTACGAGCTGGAGTCCAAGGCAGCGAAGTGGTATGCCACTATTGACATTGCTAATGCATTTTTCTCCATTCCCCTGGCAGCAGAATGTAGGCCTCAGTTTGCCTTCACGTGGAGGGAAGTGCAGTACACTTGCAACCGACTGCCCCAGGGGTGGAAGCACAGCCCCACCATCTGCCATGGACTGATCCAGGCTGCCCTGGAAAAGGGTGAGACTCCAGAACATCTGCAGTACATTGATGACATCATTGTGTGGGGGAACACGGCAGTGGAAGTATTTGAGAAAGGAGAAAAGATCATCCAGATTCTGCTAAAAGCCGGCTTCGCCATCAAGAAGAGCAAAGTCAAAGGACCTGCTCGAGAGATCCAGTTCCTGGGGGTAAAGTGGTGTCATGGGGTGGCTTTACCTTTAAGATAGCTTTGGGAGCTAAGGAAATTGAAGCTGCTGGTGGCTGATGGGAGTCTTTCCTCCTGACCAATTATCAGTCATTTCTAAGAATTGACAGCAGTTTTGACCATTAAAAAGTTAAGTCAACCTGTGAACACCTCCTTAAGATGCAAAGTCAGAGCACTCTTGTTCTCTTTGTTTTCTGGCTGTGAAAGGTAACAGAGCTCCAGCTGGCCTCCTGTTCCCTGCCTGGGCCATGCGGCCCGGGCAGGAGCTGGGCTGGGCCCAGAGGCTCCCGGCTGGGAGATGGGGCCTGCGGGGCTTGCTCCGGGCTCTGGCCGGGCCAGGCCGGTCCCTGGATCGGCTGCAGGCTTTTTTTTTCTGTGACTGAATTCACCAGAGACTACCAAGAAAGGAAAAAAAAAGCTCTTGACCTGCGGCGTGCTGAGACAGGGACCACACTCTCCACAGCAGCCATGAAGAAAATTCCATCGCAGACAACTCCAGCTGCTCCTCCAGCAGAGGTCACAGAAAGCCTGTGCAAGATTTTAACCTTTTCATTACCTAGATGAGACTTGCAGATTAATCCTTTTATCCAGAGAGAGAAAAAGAGAGTAATCAACATGTAAAGAGACTTTATAAACTATCAGAGACAGTAAAGAAAAGAAGCTTCAGAAAAGGTAGAGAATAAGGAGATGCTTTATAAGCTGAAATATTTTTCTGTTTGTCGTGGTTTTTGAACCAGTAATTAACAAAAAGGGGAAAAAGGAATTATTTATTTCTTGCTGTGAGATATGGATTAAAACAAGAGCAAAGCAGGCATAAAACTTAAAAGGAATAAAGAAAGTTTATTGAAAGTTATTAAACTGCTTTAAAACCACAACAAGTGGCAAGACGGACGGCATCAGATTCCCACTGAGGTCATCAATAAGATCACTGCAATGTCTCCACCGACCAGCAAGAAGGAAATGCAAGCTTTCCAAGGCACCATAGGTTTTTGGAGGATGCACATTCCTGAGTACAGCCAGATCGTGAGCCCTCTCTACCTGAAAAAAGAATGATTTCCACTGGGGCCCTGAACAGCAACAAGCCTTTGCCCAAATCAAACAGGAGATTGCTCATGCAGTAGCCCTTGGCCCAGTCAGAACAGGACCAGATATGAAGAACGTGCACTACTCAACAATGGCTTGTCCCGGAGTCTTTGGCAGAAGGTGCTTGGTGAGACTCAGGGTCGACCACTGGGATTCTGGAGCCGAAGCTACAGAGGGTCCGAAGCCAACTACACTCCCACAGAGAAGGAAATTTTTAGCTGCCTATGAAGGAGTTCAAGATGCCTCAGAGGTGATTGGCACAGAAGCACAACTCCTCCTGGCACCCTGACTACCAGTGCTGGGGTGGATGTTCAAAGCAGAGGTTCCTGCTACCCACATGCTACATGGAGCAAGTGGATTGCCCTCATCACGCAGCGCGCCCGTATTGGAAACCCAAATTGCCCTGGGATTTTGGCGATAATTACAAACTGGCCGGAAGGTGAAAACTTTGGTCTCACTGATGAAGAAGAGCAAGAACAAGTGACACGGGCTGAAGAAGCTCCACCGTACAACCAACTGCCAGCAGAAGAAACATGCTATGCTCTGTTCACTGATGGTTCCTGTCGCATCGTAGGGATGAACCGGAAGTGGAAAGCAGCCGTATAGAGCCCCACATGACAGGTCGCAGAAGCTACTGAAGGAGAGGGTGGATCAAGTCAACTTGCTGAACTCAAAGCTGTTCAACTGGCCCTGGATATTGCTGAAAGAGAGAAGTGGCCAAAGCTCTACCTCTACACTGATTCATGGATGGTAGCCAATGCTCTGAAGGGGATGGCTGGAAAGGTGGAAAAGAGCTAATTGTCAGTGTGGGGGAAAGCCAATCTGGGCTGCTGATGAGTGGAAAGACATTGCTACCAGGGTAGAGAAACTGTCTGTGAAAGTCCATCATGTAGATGCCCATGTCCCCAAGAGTCGGGCTAATGAAGAGCACCGAAACAATGAGCAGGTGGATCAGGCTGCAAAGATACAAGTGTCAAAGGTAGACTTAGATTGGCAACACAAGGGAGAGTTGTTCTTAGCTCAATGGGCCCATGATGCCTCAGGTCATCAGGGTAGAGATGCCACCTATAAGTGGGCACAAGACCGAGGGGTGGATCTAACCATGGACAGCATTTCTCAGGTTATTCATGACTGTGAGACGTGTGCCGCGATCAAGCAGGCAAAGGGGCTGAAGCCGCTATTGTATGGTGGGCGTTGGTCCAAATATAAGTATGGGGAGGCCTGGCGGATTGACTACATCACACTGCCCCAAACTCGCCAAGGCAAGCGCTACGTGCTCACGATGGTAGAAGCCACCACAGGATGGTTGGAAACCTACCCTGTGCCTCATGCCACTGCCCGTAACACCATCCTGTGACTTGAAAAGTAGGTCCTTTGGAGGCATGGTACCCCTGAAAGGATTGAGTCAGACAATGGGACTCATTTCAAGAACAGCCTTATAAACAGATGGGCTAGGGAACATGGCATTGAGTGGGTGTATCATATCCCCTACCATGCACCCACTGCTGGAAAAGTTGAACGGTGCAATGGCCTGCTTAAAACCAGCTTGAAGGCACTGGGTGGGGGGACTTTCAAGAACTGGGAGATTAATTTAGCAAAAGCCATATGGTTAGTGAACACCCAAGGTTCCACTAACCGAGCAGGCCCTGCCCAATCTGAGCCCTTTAGAACAACAGATGGAGATAAAGTTCCAGTAGTACATATGAGAGGTATGCTGGGAAAAACTGTTTGGGTTAATTCTGCCTCCAGCAAAGACAATCCCATCCATGGGGTTGTCTTTGCTCAGGGACCGGGTTGCACTTTGGTGGGTGAGGCAAAAGGATGGAGAGACCTGGTACATACCTCAAGGAGACCTTGTTTTAAGGTGAACTACCCATGACACTGTGCTTGTATCTGTATCTGCATGTACATATGTATATAGTTAAAGTAGTGTGTGTTTGTGTATAATTTAAAGGTTTAATATTTGATGTAACATTCTGGTATGGGAAAAAATTCGGGGTGGATAATGTTGGGGGTTAGGTGTCTTTTTTTTCTTTTAGTTCTTTTAGTTACCTGTGGAATTTTTACCCATTAGTTACTGTGGGTACTTGGTGGATACTTGAAGAACACAAAAAGGTCGGCTGGGCCCAGGAGGAGAAGGGGGCAGGAAAAGGGGGGGGGAGGGCGGGAACAGTTTGGCGGGCTTCTTTTGGCTTTGGAGAAGAACACTTTGGGCGCGCAGAGCTGTTGCGGTAGAAAGAAGGGAATTTTGCCATCACCCAGACGGAGCTGTTGCTTCTTCATCTCCTTCTTCCCTCTTCATTGGTGGCCTCACACCCCTTATCCTGCCAGGATGTGTGGCAGTGCCAGCCACCACTGCAGAGCTGCTGATACACCTCAGCCACCAGCCCAGGATGTCAGCTCATCCCTGCTGTTCCAGCTAAGTCTTCCTCAGAGCCCTGCAAGAGCACCGGGACTGCCCACCCGAGGGGGTTTGTGAAGCAAAGCCTCTACTCCATCCCTTCCCGTCTCGGCTGAGAAGGCTGTCACGGGGTCCTTAGTTTCTGGTTTTTTTTTCTTGCTAATGCTGTAGTTATTGATGTTTGCTTGCCTTGTTATAAATACTAGTAAAGAACTGTAATTCTTATTCCCAGATCTCTGCCTGGGATCCCTTTTATTTCAGAATTATAATAATTCGGAGGGAGGGGGTCTACATTTTTCATTCCAAGGGAGGCTCCTGCCCTCCCTCGCAGACATTCGTCTTCCAAAACCAAGACAATGCCCCATCAATAGAGAGGTATTCAAGGCTGGGTTGGATGGGGGTCTCAGCAAACTGATCTAGTGAAAGGTTCCCTGCCCATGGCAGAGGGGTTGGAACTAGATCATCTTTAAGCTCCCTTCCAACCCAAGCCATTGTATGATTCTATGATTAAACTCTCTTTATCTCAACCCATGAGGTTTCCCACTTTTAGTCCTCTGATTGTCCCTCCATCCCACTCAGTGGTTCAGTGAGTGAGTGGCTGCATGGTGCTTGGATGCAGGCTGGATTTAAACCATGGCAGCCTTTTTTGGTGCCCGATGAGGGGCTCAAAAGGGTTCAGGATAATAATGATGCATTTGATTGGGATGTCATCCTGGGGTGACTTTATGATGATTTTATGTCCAATCGATTTGTTTATGTTACATATTAAGTTCTGCACCTTTAAGACTGGCTCTGAGAGCGAAGCGGGGGGAAGAAGAAGGGCACACACAGTTTGTGTTCAGAAAGAGCACTCACTCCCCCGCATCCTGCTTCTGGACTGTGTTGTCTGCAGTATAGACAGACAGCAAAACAGAACTCTCCTTTGCTTTTAGTTACTTTTTAGGTAGCTGAAGCAGAGAAGTTCCCCAGACTGGCTCTTTTCCCTTTTTCTTAGATCTGTTCAAACCTGCTCTAGACTGAAAACCCAGACAAACCCTGGGAGCTCACGCCTGAGAGGAATGATAGGTTTGTCTTTACAAACAAGCTGTGGGTCAGTTGATAAGGTGTACTATCAGTGAGAGACGACAGAAACAATGGGATGGATTCCAGCAGAAGATCAAAGGGGCACTAAAAGAACACTATGAATTCTATAAAAGTTAAGAAGAGATTATGCATGGGGGGGGGGGGGGGGGGGAAAGGTATCACCGCCGGTATCAGGCGTTCCGGGAAGCCTGTACCTCTCAAGTACCTCAGCCTATGGGGAAAGAGAGAAGGGACAAGCGGCCGGGAATTAGGATAAAAAGGAGGCTGCGCCCTCCAAAAATTTGAGAGACCCCAGGGGAATGCCCCATGGCCTCTCCCTTTATTCGAATAAAGAAAAAGGACTCCTCTGTCTCCTTTTTGGACATAAACCTCTGGTGTTTGTGGATTTAATTTTCCTGACAATGTTTGGGGGCTCGTCCGGGATATTTCCACCGTCCGGAGCGGCAGGCAGCGAGTGGAGCTGAAGGCGCGCCTCACCCAGTTTCGGTGATCAGCTCCCCTTGGTGGCGGCCAGCACCGGGCGATCGATTGGGTTCCCGAGACTGTCCAGGAGACAGACGAGTGGCGGACCAGGGGGGTCCGTGAAGAGTCCACAGGGAAGGACCACTGAAAATCTCACCGGTGAGTAAAATGGGATCTTCGGGGAGCAAGCCTGGGAGGGCACCCAGGGAGGGTAGCACAGGCAAGCCTGGGAAGGCACCCATGGAGGGTAGCACAGGCTAAACAGGGCACCCATGGAGGGTTGCAAGGGTACAGCCGGGAAGGGGTCTCGGCAAAAGGGATGACGATCCCACAATACCCCCGGAGAGTCCCTTGGGGAGAATGCTGAGATCTTGGGACAGATTATGCATTCACACAGAAGTAACTATAGAGATGATGGTGAAATATTGTTATTATGTATGGCCAGAGTATAAGTTGCCAAATGGACTTATATGGCCACCTTAGAAAACAGAATTCATTTGTGTTGAGTTCTGTGAAGGTGTCTAGAGGAGAGCTGGAAAAGATGGATTGAAAGAGAATGTGGATTAATGTGGTTTGTACGGGCAGCAGGAGATGGATGGATTGTGTTAGTGTGCTGGAACAGAATTGGTTAATGAAGAGTGTGGAGAGATGTGGTTGAAGCAGGAACCAGGAGTGGAGTTGCAGGACCAGGAGCACTGGCTGGGGGCCTGTGAGGCTGCTGGGACTCAGCACTGGGCAGTGCCTGACCCCACCGGCCCCGGGCAGGGGCAGCAGCAGCTGCCGGCCCTTTGAGGCTGCGGGACGCCCTGGCCGCCTGTGGTGCTGCCGGCCGTGCCCACCGGGAACACTGGAGTGGGGAGGAGCTGTTTGGACAATGTGGCAGGACAGGAACTGGCTCTGGTATTTGGTGTGTGGTAAATAGAGTGAGCACAAGGAGGAAAGGCGAAGGTGATGGCCTTTTTCAGGCCAAAGAGGGAAAAACCGCAAGGTCCAAGGGGTCCCCCGGGACAGAGAGGACGGGATCAGGCACAAGGAAGTAGCAGAAGCTTTCTCTCCCCAGCAGGGGAGACCCAAGCCAAACAGCGGTTGGGAAAGGATCAGTGTGCTGTCTTCAGGGCGTAAGACACTGAAAACGGCAATGTCTGCAAAAAAGCCAAAAACAGCTGGATTGTCGAGAAAGTCCAGAAGATAAGATAAATGGATTGTTAAGAGTGTCAAAGGCTCTCATTATATCCACCAACCTAGAGCCGTTGTCAACTTTTAAAGTGAGTCTGGATCGAGGAGAGGTGTGTGTCTTAGTAAAAACAAAGACCTCTCGATTCACCTTAATTTTTATCCCCGAGGGGGAAAATTGTCTAAAGAATTTTTTTGATCGTTCAAAAGAGTTGTGAGAATTGTGGTTTCTTCTGTGTGCTCAGAAGTTTGAACACATCTTTCTCTGAAAGAATTGTAAAAATTGTAGTAAATTAATTTGAAGATTTAATTAATTTGTCTACATGAAGTTTTGTGCGGAATGGCTCCAGTTTGGAGGGGACCACACCCCTCTGCTTTTTGTATGTTTTGTTGTAAAAAGCCAGAATTGGCAAATTTCAGTTATAAAGCCAATGCTGCAAGTCATACCTTGTGGGGAACACGCCCACCACTCTGTAGTTTGTTGTAGCCTTAAAGCAAATTCTGTAGCTACAACCTTGTGAAAATAGTGTCCTATGGAAGGCCTGGGTATTTGTCATGCACTTCCTCTGTGGAAGTTATGGGAAAACTTTAAAGGAAAGTATCTTGTTTCTTTCCTTAATAAAAGTTTTAAATGTTAAAGGTTATAAAATGTTATAAATATTAAAGTTTCCTTAATAGAAGTTAATTTGTTAGTCACCTCCATACACCTAGGATGGACTTGATGCAAAAAATTGAGATGGAGAGTAGTTAGTTACTAAAAAATAGAGAAATGTAATGTAATTAGCTTGAAGCAGTAGCATTACTTGCTGCTGAACTAAATCATGTTTATACAAAGTCACCTGTTTTGTTTAAGCAAACTTCACAAAAGAAAAATGTTAAGAGAGTTTGCTCCACTCTCAGAAGTTAAGTTGTTGCAGTATGTGGATGATTTGCTGTTATCAAGAGAACAGGAGGAGAAGTCATGCAAAAGAAATTTTAGTTCAAGAGCATGGGAGAACACAGAGACCTGTTGACTATTTTCCTAAAATGTTAGACCTGGTAGCCAGAGGCTGGCCCCATTGTTTGCAAAACTGTGCAGCCACAGCTCTGATGGTGGCTAGGGCTCGAAAGCTGACAAGGGGGGGTTACCTGATTGTTAAAGTTTCACACCAGATTAAAGCTTTGTTAACTGAGAGAGCCTCTAAGTGGATGACCAGCTCTCGGTTGTTACAATATGAGATGTGTCTATTAGAACAGGAGGATTTAGAATTTAAAAGCAAGGAAGGTTTTAACCCAGCCTCCTGTTTGAATGGCCCCGAGGAGGAGAGCCAAGGCAAAGTCCATGATTGTATTCAAGTAATAGATCTGCAGACTAGGGCAAGGAATGATTTGCGAGACATTCCATGGCCTGAAGGAGAAAACGTGTTTATTGATGAGTCTTCAAGAGTAATAGAAGGAAGACGGTTTACAGGGTACTCTGTTGTGAATGAAAAGCAATTAAAAGAAGGGGGGAGGTTACCGCCCACCTGGTCAGCTCAGACAGCCGAGCTCTATGCACTCGTGAGAGCCCGTGAGTTATACCGAGACAAGACAGTAAATGTTTTTACTGATTCTAAATATGCATATGGTGTGATACATGCATTTGGGAAACTGTGGGAAGAGAGAGGTTTATTAACCTGCAGAGGAAAAACGTTAGCTCATAAGAACTTAATTTCCCGCCTATTGGAGGTGGTGAATTTACCAAAAAAAGGTAGCAATAATACACATCAAAGAACACCAGGCAGGGTGCTCGGAAGAGGCAATAGGAAACAGACTAGATGATGAAGAAGTTCGAAAAGCTGCACTGTTGCCAGAAATCTCTAAGTTACTTCCCTTGCTCCCAGTAATTGCCCCCTTGCCAGAGAAACTGTCTTTTCCACCAGAAAAACTTTAGTTAAAAAGAGTGGGGCAGAAGAAAGAAGGGGTAATTGGTTTACAAGGGATGGTAAGCAGTGAATACCGAAAGCTTTAGCCTTACAACTGCTAAAACAGCTCCACGAAGGGAGTCATTGGGGCTCCCGAGGGATAGCAGAAACCTTCCTCAAGATGTATGTTGCTGTGGGTCTTTTTGTTCTAGCAAAACGAGCTGTTGATGGTTGTTTAATTTGTGCTAAGACAAATAACAAAGCTACAAAGAAACTGGCCAGGGGTGGAAGGCCTTGGGCCGTATGTCCCTTCCAAAGATGCCAAGTAGATTTTACTGAGATGCCCCGGGTGGGGAAATTTAAATATCTTTTGGTAACAATATGTCAATTAACAGGATGGCCAGAAGCCTTCCCTGCTGTTTCAGCAACCACAGGGTCAGTTATTAAAGTATTCTTGGAACAAATAATTCCAAGATATGGGATGGTAGAAGCAATAGACTCAGATAGAGGAACTCATTTTACTGGAAAAATTCTTAAAGGAGTAATGACTGTTTTAGGGATACAATGGAACCTCCACACTCCCTGGCATCCCCAAAGCTCAGGCCAAGTTGAAAGGATGAATGGAGAGATAAAAAAACATCTTCTGAAGCTAGTGATAGAAACCAAAATGCCATGGCTGCGGCTCTTACCACTGGCTTTAGCAAGAATAAGAGTCAGACCCAAGGAAGATATTCAACTATCTCCCTTTGAATTGATGTTTGGAATTCCTTATCCTTGTAATTCTCAGCCTGGGGCGGGAGTAGAGATAAGTGATGTATATCTAAAACAGTATGTAGCTCGGATACTGTCTCTTGTGAAATCTCTTCGACAGGAAGCTCAGCTGACACAGACCCTGCCTCTGGACTTTGCTGTGCATAATATCCAACCAGGAGACTGGATCCTAGTTAAAGAGTGGAAAGAAGCACCCCTGGTGGCTAAGTGGCGTGGACCTTTCCAGGTGTTACTGACTACAGAAACAGCCGTCAAGACAGCTGAACACGGGTGGACACATCACACTCGAGTCAAGGTCTCTAAAGCTCCAGAGATTTGGACATCTCAGCTGGAGGAGAAGGATGGGAAGCCGCGACTGACACTCCGCAGGAGTGGACTGGAGCAGTAGCCGGTGCGTCGACATCGGGGGAAGCCCTGAGTGCCTACCCACAGACTGACTGCTGAAATAGTCTGTATCCCTACTCTCAAATCTCCAGACACTGGGAACCAATCCATGCTGTCATTGTTTTCTTTATGCTAAACTGTTTCTGTGCTTTCACTTGCCACAGGTGGTGTAGAAGACAACGTGAAATTGAAAATTAGAAATTAGATTGTAACACTATTAGAATGTTTCTCTTAATAATTTTACCTTTATATTTTCAGTTAAGTTGGAGTCTAAAGTGGGAAAATAATTTTTTTACTTTAGGAGAACAAGTAGCAAAGACCTTTAACCTTAAGAACTGTTGGGTCTGCGGGGGGCCGGGGGGATCTGAAAGCTGGCCATGGGTGGCCAGCCCAGTCGAGCCTAAATGGTGGGTTAGCACGCTGAGTGAAGTCCATAATGAAACAGGATTTTGGGACAAAGAAGGAAGTCCATGGCAGCTTCATTCTTCTGAAAGAGGCATTTATTGCCTAAACAGAACAGGGAGCACATATGTGGGAAAGAGCGTTTGTGACTGGACTTTATCTTTGGGTTTAGATTGTTGGACCCCCAACTGCCCTCCTTATGACTGTTCCAGATATCAAGGCAGATGGAATCAAACACATGTTAAACTCACTAATGGTAGCTGGGTAAGGTGTTCCTTCCATAATTACCAAAAAGATTTTGAAGGCTGTAAAGCAGTGGGGAAGGATAAGTTTTTTGACCCTTTATTTTTAAGCTGCCCCCGAGATAATTCCACAAGTCCGACACATGTTGTCCGAGACTATCAGTGGAAATGGCAACACCGGAATGGAACTCGAACCCTTTTCAGTAAGTTCTGGTCCAGATCTAATAAAACAGATCTGGGATGTGATTGCAAGTGGAAGCCTCATGTAGGAGCTTGGAAATGTAAATATTGTGATTCTTATGGCGAGGCAACTATTGTTGGTGGACCACTAGGCCCTGGAAGCAAGCTGTATTTTGACCCACCAGTTGATGATGAAAATTGGAAAGGTCCCTTCGCTAATGGGACCTGGGCTCTAAAGGGTCATTATTGGATTTGTGGCCAAAATGCTTACCGCAAGCTACCCCCAAACTGGTCAGGAATATGTTATGTAGGGTATATCAGACCATTGTTCTTTCTGCTACCACAAGTTCAGGGAAATCAGTTAGGAATCAAAGTATATGATGATCTAATTAGAGAAAAGCGGTCCATTGATACATCCCTGGCTGGAGGGAGCACCCAAAGGTGGGGCAAAGATGAATGGCCACCTGAACGAATCATACAACACTATGGACCAGCTACCTAGAACCCAAATGAATTAATATCAGGTGCCAGAGAACCCATTTATAATCTAAATCGGATAATTAGGTTGCACGCTGTCTTTGAAATAATAATCAACCAGACAGCTACAGCTCTTGACCTTCTTGTTGACCAGTCTACTCAGATGAGAAATGCAATATTTCAACATCGGATGGTATTAGACTACTTATTAGCAGAAGAAGGGGGGGTGTGTGGAAAATTTAATGACTCAAACTGCTGTTTGCAAATAGATGACAATGGAAAAGTAGTGAAACAAATAACAAAAGGAATAAGAAAGTTAGCCCATGTACCGGTCCAAACATGGAAAAGATGGAAATGGGACATGTTTTCATAGTTACCTGGTGGCCTATGGGTCAAACAAATGCTTTTTTTCCTCTTATGTGTTGTAACAACTCTAATCTTTTTACCATGCATGATCCCTTGCTTCATACAACTCATTCAACATGTGATCAAAAGAATGCAGGTAGTAGCAGTGCCTACTGACCCAGAGATGGCTACAAAAGGGCACAGAGTGATGCCCCTGCAAATAATTGCAAAGCCAAAAAAAGACCCAAGAACAAGAAATTAAGTCAATGATAACTAAAGTTTGTAAAGACAATTATTAACAAAAATTAAAAGAGGAGGGATTGAGAGGAATGATAGGTTTGTCTTTACAAACAAGCTGTGGGTCAGTTGATAAGGTGTACTATCAGTGAGAGACGACAGAAACAATGGGATGGATTCCAGCAGAAGATCAAAGGGGCACTAAAAGAACACTATGAATTCTATAAAAGTTAAGAAGAGATTATGCATGGGGGGGGGGGGGGGGGGGGGGAAAGGTATCACCGCCGGTATCAGGCGTTCCGGGAAGCCTGTACCTCTCAAGTACCTCAGCCTATGGGGAAAGAGAGAAGGGACAAGTGGCCGGGAATTAGGATAAAAAGGAGGCTGCGTCCTCCAAAAATTTGAGAGACCCCAGAGGAATGCCCCATGGCCTCTCCCTTTATTCGAATAAAGAAAAAGGACTCCTCTGTCTCCTTTTTGGACATAAACCTCTGGTGTTTGTGGATTAATTTTCCTGACACGCCTATGGCCTACCGGGGCCTGGGCCTCGGCACTTTCCAGCTCCAGAGAGACTGATAAGTGACCAGGTGAACTGAGCTATACCAGATGAAAAAGACTTTTTCTAGATTTGCCATCTCATCAAACAGCAAGAGGTTTTATTGTTTAATATTATTCCATTTCTGTTAAATAGGTTTTTTCCACTTTTCTCCAAAAAATCTTTTCCCGAACCAGTTGGGAGAGGGGCTGCTTGAATTTGTTTTTTTAGAAAGACCCCATTCAGAAGTTCTCTCCCAAATTTGCCCTAAACCAAGACAGATGTGATAGATGGAATTTATATCTGTTAGTGCTGTTTAGCTTTTAATGGGCAGGCTCCTGTACATGCCATGGGGCTTGCTTGTCTGACTGTAAATTAGTCTGTTGTTCATGGCTGCTTTTTGCTGCTTGCTGTGCTACTCATCTGTTCATCTTCTTACTCTGCTGTGCTTGGGACCATTTTGATAACAGCAATGGTGATGTGAATGCACTGGCAGATGGCCAGGGCATCATTGCTGTTTCTGTGTTGCTATAATGGACAAGCTAGAACTCCAGTGTGAACTCAAGTTGAAGGGACTGTGGATGAGTCCACACAGGAACAAGACACCCTGAAGTGTCTGTGGCCATGGATAAGTCCATGCCAGAGGGGGTAAATCTCAAAGCATATGTGCCTGTGGTTGTCTGTGCCATAGCAGGTACATCTTGAAGCATCAGTGGCTGTGCATGAGGCCATACTGGAGGACCTCAAGATGTGTGGCCATGACTAAGCCCATGACAGAGCAGGTACACCCCTGTTGGGACTGCAGACATGGGTAAGGCCATGTTGGAGAAGGTTTACTTCCGAAGGGACTGTGGGCTGTGGGTAAGGCCATGCTGGAGCAGGTGTGAGATGGGGAACATATGTGGCTATGAAAATTCAGAATTTTAGAAACCTATGATGTGCTTAAACAGGTGGAGGGGAAATAGAACACATAGAAGAAACAATTTGTAACAGACCACATAGGAACTTAGTTGCCAGGGAAAAACCATTAAGATGATATATTGTGAAAACTCAGCAAAGGAAGACTTGGGTATTGTGAAAATCTGACAAAGCAGAAGCTGTAGCTCCAGAAACCAGACAGGACCAGACTTGTGGTTTTAGCCCTGGCAAGTTGACCTGAGAGAGCCAAACCTCCACTGTGCTTGCCCAGAAGCAAAGGTCAAACAGCTATCACCGAGGAAGACATTTGGCCTTCATCCCAGAGACCCCAGCCCACAAACACCAGGAGGTGTGGCAGCTAATTATAATACAAAGCAAGAGAAGGCAGAGATGGGCTGGCAGGGAGGTGTGGGTTTGTGGGATCAATGTGTATTGATACATGGAACCTGTCTTGACCAGGTACACACGGTTTGGAGGAGACATCCCCCCAGGTGTCCTTGATGCTGTCAGCTGATAGAAATAAGACATACCACTTACAATTTTGGTTGTAAAATCCTAATTCCACAAATCAGGTGCACCTCAAAGTGACTGTAGTCTGTGGATAAGTCTAAACCAGAGGAATTACTATAGCAGGAACTACCCAAACCAGTGGAGCAAAAACCTTACAAGAAGCAGTTGCAGTACAGCAGTGACCCTACCTGAGCTGCATTTGGTGCCCAGTAACTCCACACAACACACCAGCTCTCTTGTCCCAAGTGACCACCAGAACAGGTAGACTAAATGAGCTCAACAAACATTTGGTGGATGTTTTGTGGACATTTTATGGACATTTTACAGGTGTGGATCATAGACCACAAGTGGTGGAGTACTTGAGCTGCTTCCCAATTAAAGTTTATTACAAGGGAATCAGTTCTTGGAAGCTTTGGATTACCTGTGTTATAAATTGCTCACCACAATCAGGTTGGTCAATCAATAAGGCAATTTATTAATTCGTTGATAAGGGACGAGCAAGCAGCACTGGGGATGTGGGGAGTCTCCGCTTCACCAACACATCTGCCTTAACCCTAGTCTCTACCTCTTTTATAGGCAGTTTCTTGTTGGGCTGTGTCATACCTACTGTGCTGGGGTACAAGTCGGGGCAAGCCCGAACATGTTGGCTATCTCCCAAGCAGCAGAGGCTGCAAGCCCCCACCAGGTCTGCACAAAGCTCCAACATGTTGCCATGTTACACTCTTAGCAAGTAGGTAATGAAACAGAGAAATTAAGAACTAGGAATCAAGCATAAAGAAATGCTTTGACTAGAAGAGGGGGCTGCCAAACCCTATGGAATGCTTACTGCACCCACAAGAGCAGGAAGGGAGCGAGACCACAAGGTAAGATAAAGAGCTAGAATACGCAAACAGGATGAAAGGACAAAGGCACCATGGGATAAGGGGATTCTTTGGACCCCTAAGCCGGGAGAAATGGTATCAGAGTCCGAAAGGTGGTCAAAGGACTAAAAGGAGCATGCGCAAGGAGAAAATTGCTGATTTCATCCCAAACACCCCCAGACAACCACCACAAAGGGGCATGGAGCTAATTTTAATATGAAGCAGAGACAGGCGGGGTTAGGAAATGAATATGTTTTAGGCGTATTGTGTAACCCTAGTTTGTAGAGAATAAAAGGAGAGGGGCAAGTCTTCAGGGTGTGTGTGTCTTTAGAGCTATCTCCCATGTACCTCAGCGCTGAATAAATTCATACCTGCTCTTATAACTTACTCTGTGAGTTAGTTTTTTTTCTGCATGTCAGTAACAGTAGTAACAAGTTTTTACATGTTCACACAAGCCCGCTGCTTTCTTTATACATAAAGAGTGGATACAATTCATAATTATTTACTAAGCAATTACATAGTGGCAAAAATACATAACAGCAAAAGCTAGCAATTCACAACAAATTTTAAACAAAAATAATGAAATCATTATATTTTCCTTTGTGTCATGTCCATGTTTTACTTCAAGATCAGTATTCTTGTTTATACTGATCCCATGGTGTTTCCATGACACAAATCACGAATCTATGTAACATCTCACACCTGTGTTTCCAATATGCACAAATTTCTGCAGCCATTACAATAGTCTGTTTCTGTACAGAAGTCCACCCTGCTCATCCCCCCCGTCCCCCCCAGTTTCAGAACACACTACAAGGGGACACTGACAATTCTATTTTTGACATGTAACAACAAGATCATCTAGAGCTGTGGTCTTCAAATTTTTTAAATCATGCACCCCATCAGTAAAAATCTTTTGACCATGAACCCTTGTTGGAGGTTAGGTTTCTTTTCTTTTGTTCTTTTTACTTATAGAATTTTTTCCCATAAGTTGCTAGGATACACTAACTACTGAGTACTTAAGAAAACAAGTGGCCAAGCTCAGGGGAGGAAGGCATCTGTTTGCACTTCTCTGGGAGTTTCCTTCAGAGGGGCAGACATACCATGAGAATTGAGCAGGTAAAGGGGCGGGAGCAGCTGCTAGTCTCTCTCTCGATCAGCTTTGGAGGAGGATAGTCAGAGCTGCTGCTTGGGGAAAGGAATTCACTGCTGCTGCCAGAGCCCGGTTCAGTCCTACTTTTCTTCTGCTGTGGGGTTAGCCTCTGCTTGTGAGAGCAGCCACTGAACTGGGAGCTTATTATCACCTACCTCACTAAAAGAGGGACCTATCACTGTCTGCTCAAGTGCCCGGGATCCTGAGCTCGCCCCTCCCTGCCCTGCTGGGAGCCATGTCGCCACTACCCCACCCCCCACTGTTTCTTTGGCACTGTTCCGAGTTTTCACTGCACTGTAGCCCTGTACCTCCTGCCTGCTGATACATCTTGCCATCCCAGCTTGCTGCTTCCGAGAGTCTTGCTGGGGCAATGGGATTGACTGCCCCAGGGCTTTGTGAAGCAAAGCCTTTCTTCCATCCCTTCCTGTCTCGTACAAAGCTGCCATTACCGTGTGCTCCCCTAGCCCATGCCACAGTGCCCCCTGCAGCCGCAGGGGAATCAACTCACCTGCCTTGTCCACTGGGAGCACCAGCACCCCTGCCGGCTGTGCCCAGAACTGCACCAAAGGGGAAAGTGCCTGCGGCCAAGAAGGCTGTCACTGGGTTCCTGGTTCTGTTTGTTGTTAATGCTGTAGTTGTTGTTTGTTTGCTTTATTAGACATACTAGTAAAGAACTGTTATTCCTATTCTCATATCCTTGCCTGAGAGCCCCTTAATTTCAAAATTATAATAATTCAGAGGGAGGGGGTCTACATCTTCCATTCCAAGGGAGGCTCCTGCCTTCCTTAGCAGACACCTGTCTTTCAAACCAAGACAACCCTGAATATATGTATATTTATTTATAAATTATACACATGTACTAGTGTCTTAATATATTGTGTTATAAAATATGCACAAAAATAGAAATTAAAAAGTATGAGATAAAGATGTAATAAATGCTGTATTAAAATAATTTTTATTTATTAACACTACCAAAATATTTTCTTTCCATACCACAATGGATTGTCTTGCACATCCACTTTAGAGACCACTGATCTAGACTGTAGTTGTGCTATCCTTAGTAATCTAGCCAGAGACTGAACAAAAGTTCAGAATATTCCCTGATCCAAGGTCCATCCTTTCAGGTTCCTATTACTTCCATACCATCCTGTGGTATATAATATTGAGTCCTTCTAAGAAGACAGAGTTCAGCAAAATTACCTGCCTAAATGACCATGGTTTTCAGAATGGCAAAACTCTACCCACAAAGAAAAAAAAAAATTGTACCAAACATCCCTTTATCTCTCTGTGTTGATAACACTGGTGACAGATGTTATGGTATGTGATGAAAAGCTTATCTACATACCTGTCTTAGTTTAGGGCAAATTAGGAAGGAAAACTCTAAATGGGGATTTCCCCAGGGAAATTCCCCTCTTCACTTTTTGGTCCGGGAAAAGAAAAAAAACAAATTCTTTGGAGAGAAGTGGAAAAAGCTGTATATTTAACAGAAATTGAGTAATATTAAATAATAATAAAACCTCTTGCTGTTCGATGGGATGGCAAATCTAGGAAGAAAAGTCCTTTTCATGTGGTGAACGGCTCGCTCAGTTTCTTATCAGTCCCTCCGGCGCTGGAAAGTGCCGAGGCCCAGGCCCCGGTGGGCCACAGGCGTGAGCTCCCGGGGTTTGGCTGGGTGTTCAGTCCAGAGCAGGCTTGAACAGATCCAGGAAAAAAGGGAAAAAACAAAGGTCTAGGGAACTCCTCTGCCTCAGCTAGCTAAAACTAACTAAAAACCAGAGAGAAGCTCTGTCCCGCTGTCTGTCCGTGCTGCAGACACCACAGTCCAGGAGCGAGATGTGTGGGAGTGATGTTTTTCTTTAACACAAACTGCACGCTTCTTCTTCCTCCTCTCTTGCTCTTAAAGCCAGTCTTAAAGGTGCAGAACTTAATATATAACATAAACCAGACGATTGGGGATACCAGTATCATAAAGTCACCCCAGGACAATACCACAAAGGAGAACAGATAAAAAATTGGCAGGTGGAGTAGCTTAAATAATATCCTACTGTCCCAGAGTGACTTTATGATGCTTGTATGTTGATATATTTTATATATTAGTAAAGGTCTGTCTGCACAAACCAGTCTTTGAAATAAGTCATGATATTAAAGGCTAAAGTCCTTGAAACCTTCCTGCAGAAGAGAGAGTAAAGCAAAACAATATCCTTGTGTACAGGAGAAAAAATATAAACCTATGTGCATTAGCCAATGTTAACTTGCTTAGCCCGCAGACCCTGTAGAACCCTATATAAGTGTGCTAAAGATAGAAATAAATGGCTTTCACGTTTACTTCTGTGACAAGTGGTGAATAGCTGGCGGTCCCTCAATATCTGGCACCCGAACAGGGACCTCCTTTGGGCAGGGGGGCTTTGGAGCCGCCGGAGCAGATCTGGGTGCGAGAAGCCGCGGGCGCAGATCAGTACTGGATAGGCAGCCTGAGTGCGGTGAGACGCGGTGCGGTTAGATGTGGAAATTCAGGTTGCTATGGGAGACCGAGGTGCGGAGGAGTAAGTGAGGGGTCGCGCCCCTCCCCCCACCGTCTGCCGCCAGCATGGAAGTGGAATTTGCAGCAGCGAAAAAACTGCTTCTTGGTATTCTTGTTAAATGAGGGTAAGCAGCCAGGGATAAGGGCCTGGATATGCTCATTATATGGGCTAATTATCACGGGCATTTAGTAGTGCCAGCACTGCTCATTGCAGTTGAGGAATGGATGGAAATGAGGGCTCTCATGTGGGAAATGGCAATCATGGAAAAGAGCAAGGACACTGTGTCTCTCGGTAGAACTTGGCAGACTGCAATTAATACCTTAAAAACCAGAAAAGCGAGATATGCTGAGGCTGTGAGCCCCGTAATTCTACCTGCATCACATCAGCAGACGCCTTTACCTCCCACTGCTGGGCAAGCACTCCTATCTATGCTGCCCATGGAAAGAGGGAGGGAGAGTCAGAGAGAAGAAAATAATGAGAAAGAAATTCCACAGCAAACGATGAAACAACAAACAGAATCTGTTCAGTTACGGCAGGATGTGATACATCCTGAACTATTTGCTTCACTTTTGGAGTCACTCTTAACACTACAATCCTATTTAAGTTCCATCTTTACCACCCTGGAAGAAAAGAAGCCAAATTTAGATTGGTTTCCACCCGAACCAGGGGGACAGGGGGGAGCACTGAGGTGTGCGCAGAGAGAGGGGGTACCCTCGGGGTAGAAGCAGTGCAAGAAAAGTTCCAAGGCCACGCTGAACAGTTACAAAAGCAGTTGAACAGAAACAGGTGGCTCAGACAGCTTCAAAGAGAGACAAAATAGCTGAAAAATCATGAACTATATGGTATCTAGTTCAAAATTCATCACTGTAATTAGAAGTTGATAAGCTGCAATGGTTACCATTGTTAGCACCTGGCCGTGAGAGACTTTTCGTGTAACATCACCTGCTTTTGTAAAATCGTGCCCTTTTTCCTCTATCTGCAAACAACGAGAGAGAAATTGAGAGAAACAACTGCATTTGTTAAAGTTAACTTTGTGAGGTTTATTTTTTCTTTCTCTCCGTTTTTCCTCTCTGCGAGAGTATGTGGGGGATGTGAAGAAAGATGACAGCAGCAGAGAGCAGCAGCAGAGCGGGCAGTCCACCCCCCCACTCCTTCTCTAAGAAAAAGCACCGGGATAGTACCCAGTTTGTTAAGAAGTTATGATTCATTGGTTTTTTTAAAACTGTTTTTATATACCCTTTTAGAGTTAATTTTGTGTTTTAAGTAATTATGAGTTTATGCAGTTACAGTTTTTAGAGTTTTACTAGAGAAATTATTGTGATTCTTTGAAAGTTAAAAAAAAAGTGTTTAAGGTGAATATTAACAGAAGTTACCTTGCAATAATAAGTTTTAAAACCTAAGGTTAAAAAATCTGGTATGATTTACAGCTACTAGGAAAACCTTCCAATTAATGTTATCTACAGAAGAGATTTGTGGTTTAAAAAATAATTAGTTAAGAGAACTTTACTGTACAACACAAAGTTAAGTTAGAGTATATATTATCTATTTGCTTGTTTTTTCCACAATTTTAATAAGGTAATTTTAATGTGAGTTCTTTTGTTATATAAAACACATATAACTGCATATATACCAATTTGGATTTTGGATTTTAGTTTAAAAATTTGAGTTAATGTTTCTGAAAAGTGCTACAAAAGCTAAATGGCAACTTGCCAAATCCTGTGTTATGGTTTTTCTCTAGACAAGCTGCACTTTAAAATCCTAACCAATTTAGACATATACTAGGTAAATTCCTGTTATGAATAAGTATTTTTAGTAACATTTGCAGTTATTGTGGGTTATTCTCAAAGCTAGATTACATAGAATTGTGATGTATTTCTTACACTTTTATAATCTTTATAGTGAATCCGTGTTATTGTTATATTGTGTTTAAAAGGTATATATCAAACTTTTAGTTGCTTTTTTGTAGTAACAAAATAAGATTAAGTTATGTTTTTATTTAATATAGATTAAGTGTTAATGGAATTAAGGATAGTCAAGTTTTATAATGTTTAGGCTTGAATGTTTTTTAAGTTAAGTTTTATAACTTAGATATTCTTTTAAGGTTAAGTTTGTTATTTCCTTTTGTTATAAATAATTATTGTCAGGTTTGAATATTGTCTAATTTAAATTGTTTTATGTTTTATTGAAGACATTTGTTTAAACTGCAAAGTATAGTTATTTTCCTAGAGAGATGAAGATAGCTACAACTGAAACAGCTGTGATAGAACCCTGGTGAACACCTGCTTAGGGATAGAGTTGAATGCAGTCTGTGACACCCTTGACTTCATTGGAAGTTCTATTGTTTGTTGCAATCTCTGCAGTTTTTGTTTGTTATAGCTTTCTTATTTTTCAGTGTTTCCAGAATTTTAAGAAGATGTACCATTGCTGAGGATCAGCTGCCATGGGAGAGGCTTCAGATTAAACCAACAGCTGCATGGTTTAATTGGTCTGGTACCTAAGGCTCCTGATCATTTGCTTTGTACAAATGCATTTTAACAGTTTGCTGTGCTGCAAGCATCTCATAGCTGCTACTATTGAGAACCTTGTTTTAGAAATGAGTTAAGAAGCATCTTTCCAGTTTAAAGCCTAGGCCCTGGCCAAGCCTTGACTTTACCTGGACAGAATGTTTGCCAACAGATCCAGATGTTTTCTGTACCAAATCAGTATTTGAGTCACTTTTTGACTCAGCAATTTGACCCTATTAATATGACAGCTGGATCAATTTTGAAGTGGGCTTGGAGAACCATTTCCGGAGGTGGTTATCCAAGCCTTCACTGATTTTTTTTGTTGTTTCTGTTTGTTTGCAGACTATAAGATGCTGGTGCAGTGTTTTAGTAGTTAGTGGTAGTTTTATATTACATATGTTATCAGTAATGTTTCTGATTTGATTGATTTTAACTGCTATAGGGTTTTTATTCATTGTGTGTATGGTTTTGTGTTGATATTATGTGTATGACAGAAGTACATCTCATTTTATTTTATTTTTAAAAAAAAAACAAAACAGGGGCAATTGATGCCCTAGAAGCATTTGATTAGTGTAATATGTGCATTAGAAATTTGGACCACAATAATGAAATATTTATATTGAAAGTTTAGAAAGATCATATAATCTAAATTTACAATTGGGTGTACAACAGCTAAGCCAAAATGATTCATTGACTTCAAGGGTGATAGTAAAAGTTTCTAAAATCTTAGAAAATTCGGAGACTTAGAAAGAAAGTTAGGTTTGGAAAGCCCTGGGAAAAGTAGGCCCTGGGAAATGTTAGGCCTTGTGCTTGCTAAAGATCAGGTCAAACTGTACCTGTGTAGTCAGTATATGATAAATGATACAATTGTTAGATGTGATTAGATATAATTATTGTTTAAAGAACATGAGGAACAATGTTAGGGGGCTAGGGGGATCACGAGAAATCCATGCTTGGGTAAAAACAATGCTTACAATAGAACAATGTAAGTTTAATAATTAATATGTAAGTTGCATAACGATAGAGTATAAAATATGTTCAACTCAAAACCAAATCGGGTCAGATTTGGGTATGTGTACCCCTGACATCCAGAGCTCTTCAATAAAGCACCTTCATATAATCATCTGTGATTATGTGTGTTCCTTAATGCTAATAAGGGGAGAAGTGTCTGTGTTTTGTTAACAGGTTCAAAAAGGTCACCTGCTCATCTGACCAGACTGTCTGCCTCTGAAAACATGAGATCCAATAAATGTAGACGTCACCACACAGCCTTGGTACTCCAAACAAGATCAGAAGTGGAGCTGGCAGGACACAGCTGTGTCTGAAAACTACACAGCCAGTTTGCTAACAAAAATTTTATGTTGTTGTTGTTATGATGTTGTGTCTCTACCAATTTTTTCAGTTATTTTCTGTTTTAAGATTTAGAAGGATGTGAAGAACAACCTAAACATCGATGCCTTCAATCAGTCACTGGTTGGCAGCCGGCTAACCTCACAGGAGCAGTGGATGTTCCAAGGCTGAATCGCGTTAAATCATTGTTTCTGAAAAGAGTTTTCTAGATCTAGAAGAGTATAGAGACTCCATCTAACTATATATAAAAGCAAATTGTAATTGTATTTTTACCCTTTAAGCAAATTGCTTCCACACTTAGATTGCATGAATACCAGAGCACGTGTGTTAAAAGTAGTTAGATTATAGTTTAAGATAAAGAGTTTAGCTTGTGTCATAATTGTTATTTGTAGGTTGTTGATAAGTTTAGAAAAGATATTAGTATAAAATATAAGTATTCCCCCTTCAAGAGTTAAAGTGAGCATATTTGAAAGTTCATTTAACCTTAAAACCTAGCTGTGATTCTGAAAGCATGGTATCATTTGCATGGAACAAACTGCTTATGGTAACTGTACTGTGTATAGTCCCGACCAACTGTCTGCTAACTAACATCCAAAAGTGACAGAACATATGGGTCACTCTGGCACATTTGACAGACCAAAAATCAATGTGTCTAAGTTTAGCTACACCTGGAGATCCATTTTGCACCTGTCTCATAGAAGTCCCTGAATGGGATTCTCAAACATTTAAAAGTTTAGTTAGCAATGAAATTCAATTTAATTAATTGGCAATGTTTTGAGAGTGCAATCGCACTGTTTGCTTCACGTCAAGACAACTTGGAGCCTGCTGACAAACAAAAATTATCGAAGTTCTTAATGTTACTATAGGGCCCCCAGAAGAATTGGATTTGTTAGGTTCCACCAATACCTCAGGTAGATGAATAATGTTTGAGCCCCTGACAAAAAGCCATTCTAACAAAGTGATGCAACACTGTGTTACAGTTAACCCTATAGTTGATCTCATTACTAACACTGAAAGTAAAGCTTTTTATTCACGGTGCAATCTCACAGGACGATTACCAAGGCGATTACCTAGTTCCATATTCCTAATCTGTGGAGATAGAGCATGGAATGGAATTCCTGATAGTCCACATGGAGGACCCTGTTATCTTGGGAAACTTACCTTGTTCCATCCAAACTTACATCAATTGCTGAATATAGCTGGTAAAATAAGAAATATCAAATGTTCAAAGCGAAGCCTAGACGAATTACAGTGTGATGATGTTAGAGACCCAGACTTTTGGGGTCGTGGTAAAATATGGCTAGCCTTCTTTTTTACTCCAGGAGTGTCGTGGTTTTAAGCAGTAACTAAAAAAATTACTAGAAAACTTACTTACTTCTTGCTGTGAGATATGGATTAGAACAAGAGCAAAACAGGCTTAAAACTTAAAAGGAATAAAGAAAGTTTATTAACAAAACTACAAGAATAAGAACACCAGAATAAACCTCCAGAAAACTCCTTTATCCCCCACTACTTAACTATTCCTTCGTTCACATGACAACATAGAGACAAAAAAACTTTGGAACTTTGGTGGTTAAAACAGTCCCAATTCCTGCTACAGTCTTTTCATCATCCTTTGTAGAGAAACAGAAGTCTTCTTCTGCTAATCTATGGAGTTTCTCACAATAAAACTATTTCTGTTATAGCTTTCTATTTTTCTGATGCCAGCTGCCCAGAAATCTGTCATCAGTTCACTCCTCCCATTTCACATCACTCTGAGGCGTGTATGGGTCAATGAGTCTAGGGATGTCATTTTTAAGGATGAGTTATTCAAAGGCAAAAGTTTTCTTCATTTGTTTCTGTGAGCTTCCCTGGAAAATAGAAGTTTTCTCTTTGCCTCTACAACGGCCCCAAATCTTCAACTATTACTTCTCTTCACTCTGTTCCAGCACCTCACTGTATCACAATTACTCCACCTTTTGCTCAAAATCCACACTTTGAACACTCAATTCCTCCCAATATACTCTGTCATGAATTAAAGGAGTTTTTTTTCAGAACACTATTGTCCATCTCCATAGCTTTAACAGAAAAATATTTCAGCTTATAAAGCATCTCCTTATTCTCTCTTCCCCATCTAAAACTTAACTCTTTTCTTCGCTGTCTTTGATGATTTTATGATGTCTTCTTCATGTTGATTGTCTCTCTCTGTCTCTCTGGGAAAAAGGAGTAATCTGTGTGTTTTATCCAGGTAGTAAAAGAATTAAAGTCTTGGAAAAGCTGCAAGTGTTCATAGTGTCAGGTTTCAGTCCAGCAGCAGAAACTGCAAACCAAGCCAGGCCGGCTGGCTCCGTTTCTCACCCCCCCACCCCCGCCCTCTGCGGCTTGTCCAGCATGGAGGGGGGGGAGGAGGCCAAGACAGAGCCTTGTTACCTTTTCAGAAACCGGAAACCAAAAAGAGCAAAAGAACTCTGGCTTTACATCTTAAGGTGGTGTTCACACGTTGATATCACTTTTCAATGGTCAAAACTGCTGTCAATTCTTAGAAATGACCGATAATTGGTCAGGAGAAAAGACTCCCATCAGCCACCAGCAGCTTCAACTTCCTTAGCTCCCAAAGCTATCTTAAAGGTAAAGTCACCCTATGACAAGGAGCAGCTGCGGCTAAAGGCTTATCAACTCTAAAAAGGCTCGCTTGTTGGACTAGGAAAGAATTGAACTTAACATCAACAATGTTAAGTGAACTTTCAGCTGATGTGAGTAGTGTATGTCATGCAGTATTGCAAAATCGAGCTGCAATTGACTTCTTGCTCTTAGCCCAAGGACATGGTTGTGAAGAGTTTGAAGGCATGTGCTGTCTGAATCTTATGGATCATTCAGTTTCCATCCATAAGCAACTACAACAGCTACAGGATGGGTTACATGCCCTGAGAGAAGATAGTGACCCCACTGGAAGTTGGTTCGTCAGCTGGGGTATCACTGGATGGTTGAGGTCTCTTGTGCTAGAAGGGGGATGTATTTTACTTATGGTGTTAATTGGGATAGTGGTTTAAAGTTGTATGTTATCTTGTCTCCATAGAAGTGTAGAACGAGTCGCATCCAAAGCCTGGCTTGTGCAAAAAGAGAAAGGGGGAATTGTAGAGAATATTTTATATTTTAGTAAAAGCCTGTCTGCACAAACCAGCCTTTGGTATAAGTGGTGATATTAAAAGCTAATGTCCTTGAAACTCTCCTGAAGCAGAGAGAATGAAAGAAAAAACAATATCCTTGTGTACAGGAGAAAAAATGTAAACCAATGTGCATTAGCCAATGGTAACTTGCTTAGCCTGTGGACCCTGTAAAACCCTATAAAAGTGTGCTAAAGATAGAAATAAACGACATTCACCATACTTCTGTGAAGACTCGGCTGAATAGTCTGAGTGGTTTTTCAATAGGCTGCCACACTGTGGCAAGATAGTAGTGCTTGAATAGAGAACCTGGTTATAAAAGTACATCACACAGATGCTCACATACCCAAGGGTCAGGTCACTGAGGAACATCAAAACAATGAGCAGGTGGATCAGGCTGCTAGAATTGAAGTAGCTCAGGTAGATCTGGACTGTTAACATAAGAGTGAGTGATTCAAAGCTTGATGGGTCCATGACACACCAGGATATTTAGGAGGGGATGTGACTAAAAATGGGCTCATGACTGAGGGCTGGATTTGACTAATGATGCCATTACATGTTGTATTGCGTTATGTTACATTGGTTTATTCCTGTTGCTTCCCCTCTGATCTGTGGTTCTGTTGGTTCCTTCCCCCTCACTCCTCCCCTTCGGTTTCTCCCCATTGGTTGTAACCTGCCTTTCCCCACTGTCCTGGTTTAGGGCAAATTTGGGAGAAAACCTCCAATGGGGCCCCTTCCAGGAAGCAAACCCACATGGCCCCTTTCTCCCACCCCCCAGCTGGTTCGGGAAGAGATTTCTCTGAGAGAAGTGGTGTTGTAGTTGATAGCTTGAAATGTATTTTTCTCATCTTTTAGTTGTGATTTCCCCCCCGCCAGCTTCTCTTTCTCCTAATTGTTTACCTGGCGTCAAGTTACCATGGTTACTGAAGTTTCTCTCCTCAGCCCCACGGCGAGAGGCCGAATCGAGTAAAGAGAGGACCCTGCTGGCATTTCCAGCTGCTTGAAGTTTCTTTAGCCCAGGAAAGCATGGGGTTGAGAGAAGAGAGACCCCTCTTTCCAACACGGAAGTTTGTAACTTTGTTTTTCCTGTCCCAGAATGCCTCTGAGCTATGGAAGCTGAGAGAGCATGCTTACCTTCCCTTTCTTTCCCCCCTGTGTTGCCAGGAAACCAAGCCCCCCCTCTCCCCCTCTGTCCCTCTGTAGAGAATACTCCTACACCTTTGTGGGCATTTGAAGAAGTTGGTGTCTGTTATTTCTTATCTTGATGTGTGTAACCTTGATTTGTAGAAAGTTTGTAAGATGTACTAACTGAGAAAAATAATTGGTTCTTTCCCTGATGTTCCCACCCTCCGAGAAACCCTGTTAAAAGAAACCCCCCAGACCCCAAATCCTTTGTCTCTCGTCCTTTGGATTCCCCTTCACAGAAATAAACTGTGGAATGCAAACCAGAGAGAGAGTCCCCCCCTGATTTCTTTACTCGCTCTATAGACTTGAATTCTTGAAGAAAATCAGTGAACCTCACAAACATATGCTGGCTCGAAACTCGAGTGAAGAAAAACCTCATCACTGAGCTAGCCGGGCCACACTCGAGAAGATCGAGTCAAAGTGGAAAAACCTGTTTATTTAACAGGCAAAGCACTACCCAGCACAAGAATGAACAATATCAAATTACAAAACCTCTCGCTGCTCTGAAGAGATGACAAATTCAGAGGGTCTCCTTCCTGTGGATGTTTGCTCTGTTATCAATCCCTCTGACACTGGAAAACGCCACTGCCCAGACTAGGCTCCCGGTAGTCCACGGGTGCAAGCTCCCAGTGCTCCCCCAAGTCCCCAGTCCAGAGCAGGTTCGATCCATTCCAAGAAAAGGGAAAGAAAACAGTCAAGGAAGACCTCTCTGCTTCTCCTATCTGGAAAGCCAAAGTGATCTCTCGCCTGTTTGTGTTGTAGTCAAAACCCCGTCCCGAGATGCAGGGGGAGCAAGTACAGTCTCAGATAACAGACTCGGTGCTTCTTCTCCACTCATTTTTACTCTTAGGTGAAGTTTTAAGGATGCAAAACCTATTTCTGGGCTAGGTGGATGAATGGGGATACAATTTAACATCACAATCACCCCAGGACACCCACTCCCTTTCCCTCCGTTCAAAAGTCCGGCACGAGAAATTCTCGTTCTCTTTTCTGCCCTGGACACATTCGGAATAAACTGAGGGACAGCGTACTGGAAGAAGAGATCCTCCTTTATCTTTTGTCCTTGCTAAATCCGCTCTCTGCCTGGTGAACTGTAGCTGCTCGGGCAACTTTCCGGGGGTGAGAGAAATAGGATAGTAGCAATTGCACATGAATGTCAAATGTGTGTGTAGAAGGAGTTAATGCATTGCAATGACTCAAACACTGATGACCATTCAAGTGGTGTTTGGGTCAGAAGCACAGAAAATAGGCCCTTATCTGTGGTGCCTGGCTCTGACACCCAAGAGAGCACTGAATTTCACATAACACCATGGAGATAGCTGTTAAAGTTAAGTAGAGAAACTGGGAATGTGAGTGTGTGAATTAGAGTTTTCTTAAGTCACTGGGTAAGAAAGTTAGAGTTTAGGGTTTAAGCTCTATTAGAAAATAAGAGACAATATGGAGGATTTAGGGCATTGTCCCTTTCTCCTTCCTTCTTCATCTTCTTCTTCTAAAGGTTTTTGGGTAATAATGAGTGATTGGATAAAGAAATCCACAGTGCAGCACACAGGTGTCAGGTCATTGTGTCACTAAGAAAAATAATTTACTTGGCATTTGTTAATTAGACAAATAGACATATAAAAGACCTTGAAGAGATTCCTTGTTAGCCATTTTGCACCTTTCTATCTTAGTGTATGTAGCTCCTTGTACTCTGTATACATGTAATATAGATAAGGAAAGAATAAACAACCATGTCCAAACATGAGAAAATGGTCTCTCTCTCTCTCATCAATCTCAGTCCTGGGGAAAAGAACCCAGACACCAGTGTCGCCACAACAAAGTGGGCAAGTTAAAACAGGATATGCCTGGGAAGGTGGGGGGGGGAGGGTGGGGGGTGGGGAGGGGTATACGAACGTAGGGCAGCACCTTTCTGGAGCCAATTTTTCTGTTCAGGTCTATGGCAATTACACAATATACAGCACAAGCAGAGAACTGGAGTCAAGGAGCAGACAAGACCAATAGAGGGGGATCAAGACCACCAAGGACCCCAAAGCATCCCCTGACTAGGTTACTCCTTCCCTGGGAAATGGCTAAGTCATTGATGGGATTACTTTTGCCCAGGACCTGGGTGCACTTGGTGGTAATGTAGAAGGGTGTGGGATTCCAACGTGTACCTCTAGGAGCTGTAATCTTGGGTGAAAATCACCCATGATTTGAGTTGCATGATGCTATTGCTGTATGATGCCAGTGTTATATGATGCTGTATGTTGCCACTACTGTGGCTGCCACATGTCAAAGGTATAACAGGACTTAACTGAACCAGTGAAGATTGAATCTCGTGAAGAACAAGTCAGTTGCGGGGATGACACAACATGAAATGTCTTCATTGTGTAGCAATTCCAACACAACACACTATCTCTCCTTTCCTGAGTGACCCCCATAATAGATGGAGCCTAAAGTCACAGACTAAATTAATTTGATGGATATCTTATGGGCATTTTATGAACACTTTAGAGGGCTGCCCATAGACTAAGGGAATTATATCAGTGTATATTTCAAAGGATGGGAAGGGGGGTGGAGGTTAATGATGATGTATTGGATACTGTGGGACTTGAGCATGACGAAAATTACATGGAATAAGGGCTGAAGAATGTACTGTGTTTTGCTAGAAAGCATCTTATTAAGGATATTGTCCAAATGCCTCTAAAACACTGACAGGCTGGGGGCATCAATCACCTCTCTAGGAAGCCTGTTCCAGTGTCTGACCACCCTATCTGGAAAGAAATGCTTCATAATATCAAGTCTGAACCTCCCCTAAAACAGCTTTGAACCATTCCCACATGTCCTGTCACTGGATACCAGAGACAATAGATCAGCACCTCCCTCTCTACTTCTGTCCTCAGGAAGCTGTAGAGAGAAATGAGGTCCCCCCTCAGGATCCTTCTCTCCAAACTGGACAAACCCCAAGTCCTTAGTCACTCCTCATTGGACATGCCTTCCAGCCCTTTCATCAGCATTGTTGCCCTCCTCTGGATGCAGACCAGAGACTGTCTGCAGCCCATGGTGAAGACCAGTGTTCAAGGCCAGGTTGGATGGGGCTTTAAGCCTACCATCAACCAACACTCCCAGATCCCTTTCTGCAGGGCTGCTCTTCAGCCATTCCTCTCCCAATCTATACTTCTGTCTAGCATTGCTCCATCCCAGGTGCAGAATCCAGCATTTTTTCTTGTTAAATTTCATGTCACTGATGATTTCCCAATGATCCAATCTATCCAGATCCCTCTGCAAGGCCTCTTGTCCCTCAAGACAGTCAACAGCACCTCCCAGTTTGGTATCATCAGCAGACTCGCTAAGGGTGCATTCAATTCCTGCATGCAGATCACTGATAAAAATATTGACCAGAACCAGCCCTAGAATTGAGCCCCAAGGAACACCGCTGGTGACTGATCACCAGCCAGATGTAGCCCCAGTTACTACAACCCTTTGACTGCTGTCCTTCAGCCAGTTCTTCACCCAGTGCACTGCATACCTGCTCATCTCACAGTTGGACAGCTTGTTCAGAAGGATGCTGTGAGGGACAGCATCAAAAACTTTACTAAAATCCAGAAAAACATCTGCCGCCTTCCCTTCATCCACTAGGCAGGTGATCTTATTGTAGAAGGATGTCAAATCAGCTAGGCAGGACCCTTTTTGAACCCATGTTGACTGTGCCTGATGATTTGTATTATCCTTTAAATGCCTTTCAATAGCACCCAGTATGATCATCTCCATAATTTTTCCAGGTACTGAGGTTAGTCTAACAGCTCTCTAGTTTCCTGGGTCTTCTCTCACACCCTTCTTGTAAATTGGAATACTGTTGGCTAGCTCTGAGTCAGCAGGGACCTTCCCAGACTTTGTTTTGGATTTGTGATGAAAACATTGCTGATAATATATTGGTGTTTTCGTTAGTGATGAGCAGAGCTTACACGGACTTTAGGCCTTTTCTGCTTCTCACACCTCTCCCCCAACAAGTAGACTGGGGGTGCAGAAGAAGTTTGGAGGGGACACAACTGGGACATCTGACCCCAATGGACCAAAGGGATATTCCATATCATATGATGTGTTCAGCAATAAAACCCGTGTGAGGGGAAAGTGTGCTGGGGCTGCCATTGTTCATGAACTGGCTGTGCATCAGTTGCATCAGTCAGCTGGTGGTGAGCAATTAGGATTTTTTTTCAGCACTTATTCTTCTTGATTTTGCTTTTCTTTTTTTTTTCCTTTTTTATTTTCTTATTAAACTGTCTTTATCTCAACCTATACGTTTTTGCACTTTTACCCTTTTGATTCTCTCCCATCCCATTGAGGGAGTGAGCAAGCAGCTGTGCAGCGCTTAGTTGCCTACCAGGGTTAAACCACCACAGACATGGGCATACTAGAAAAAGCCCAAGGAAGGGCCACAAAGATAATTAAGGGACTGGAACACCTCTCATATGAGGAAAGGCTGAGACAGCTGGGACTTTATAACCTGGAAAAGGGAAGGCTCAGAGGGATCTTATCAATGTATATAACTACCTGAGAGGAGGGTGCAAAGCAGACAGAGCCAGACTTTTCAGTGGTGCACAGTGACAGGATCAGGGGCACAAGCTGAAACACAAGGGATTCTTTCCAAACATCAGGAAATGCTTCTTTATTCTGAGGGTGACCAAACACTGGAACAGATTTCCCAGAGAAGCTGTGGAGTCTGCCTCCTTGAAAATCTTCAAAAGCCATCTAGACATGGTCCTAGGCATCCTGCTCTCAGTGGCCCTGTTTGAGCAGGGGGGTTCGACAAGATGATCTCCTGAGGTCCCTTCCAACCTACACCCTCTTGTGATTCAATGGGCAGCTCCCCCAAGCACCTTTCACACTGAGAGTGGTAACTGTAATAATGTATTCCATACCTCTTGGGATGCAGGGGAAGAGCCTTTTGGGATTGTACAAGACTTATAGGATGTTTAGGGGAAGAACCAAAGGTGGGGAATTAAAAGGATCTAGGAGACTTGGGAAGGAACAAGTCTGGGGAAAAGAGAGGGATGAGGGGATAAAAACGGCCAATTGTGTCAAAGCAGGTGGACAGTCAGTATGCTTGTCTGGCAATGCCTTGTGCCTGACCAACTGTGGTGGGTTGACCTTGGCTAGATGCCAGGTGCCCACCAAGCCGCTCTATCACTCCCCCATCTTAGCTGGACAAGGGAGAGAAAATAAGATGGAAGACAACTTGCAGGTTGAGATAAGGCAGTTTACTAAAGCAAGTGCAAAAGTTTGCACCCACACAAGCAAAGAGAAAAAAAATTAATCTCTACTTCCCATCAGCGAGCAATGTCCAGCCACTTCCCGGGAAGCAGGACTTCAGCACATGTAGTAGTTGCTCCAGAAGGCAAACATTGTAAATAACAAATGCCCCTCATTCCTCCTCCTTCCCTTAGCTTTTATATCTGAGCTGACATCATATGGTGTGGAATACCCCTTTGGTCAGTTTGGGTCAGCTGGCCTAGTTGTGTCCCCTCCCAAGATCTTGCCCACCCACAGCCCCATTGATGGGGGGGCAGAATGTTGGAGAGAGCACTGATGCTGTGCTATCACCGGACAACAGTAACCAAAACACTGGTGTGTTATTGTTACTATGGAGTTAAATTAGTTTCTGAAAATGTTTCTTAAAATTTTGTAGAGTTAGGCCTCAAGAATGCTTGGTATTAGGGATGGTCTAGCAAGCTGAAATTTTTACAGTAAAGGGAGCTGGTACTTGGGGTCTCCAAGATACCCACCCAGAGATAAGATCCGTACATGTTTGTACAAGGATGAGCTAACTCTCATGAAGCAATATCGATAAAGTTAATGAAGATTTATTAATGAAGCAATATTGATAAGGTTGTTATAGTGATTACTGCTACAGCTGAAATTGTAGAAATATGTGCACTTTGGACAAGGACGATGGAGCTAGATTTGGGTTGCTGATACCCCTAGTTCCTGCACGCTTCAATAAAGCACCTGCATATAATCAATCTGTGATTATGTGTGTTCCAGAACGCTAACATTTTTGCGACCCAGCTGGGACCCTGTGAATGCTGCTGAGTGAGTTCGCGACCCGATCACGCTCCAGCCGGCACCGAGGGATTCTCGGGGAGCCCATCCAGCCACGATCGTCTCCGCCGCTCACAACGTCCCTCTGAGAGAGGTAAGGTGCTTTTTGGTCTGGTCTGGTGCCTGCCGATAAGACGCAGCAAAAGCTTCGCACGGTTGGGCTAGAGGAATTCCTGGTATTGCCTAGGCGCCGTCTGTCAGACAACTGCAAAAGCGTTGCAGGTTCGGCAGCAGTGGTGTGTGGTGTATTGTAACTGTAACATGGAGAAGCTTAAAGGGATTTTAGGTGGCAATGCCCCTATACCACGTACTTCTCCTTTGGGGTGCTTATTGGCACATTGGAAACAGGGTAACTTTGGGCAAGATTTACGTAAAGTTGATTGATTATTGTAATACATGGTGGCCAGGATATGACCTGGAGAGTGGGGAAAAGTGGCCAAGAAATGGATCTTTGCAGTATAACACTATTTAACAGTTGATGCTGTTCTGTAAGCGAGAGGGAAAATGGGATGAAGTTCCATATGTAGATTTGTTTTTCTATTTGAGACAAGCCAGAATGGCAAGCTGAGTGTGGATTGATGGTAGTTAAAGCATGTGTGAGTGATAAATGTGAGGTTTGTGTAAAAGGAAAAAGTTGTTTAGAGCACCTGGCATTAAAAGAAAGTTTGCGTCAGGGGAAAGAGATGGATGTTGATTTACAAGTGGTTTCAGCAGAACCAAAAGAACCTGATTCTGTTTTGTCTGCCCCCACTTCACCTAATCCTATTTCACTTAACCCTATTTCACCTAACCTCACTTCACCTTTCCCTCTTTATCCTCCTCTACCGCCTTCACCTGATCCTTCTTCTCCAGGAGATGATCAAGATCTAACTGTGATACATAGAAATGTGAAAAATGCTGGGGAGGAGGATGGCAGTAGTGGGGATGATGATAATAAATCAGCGACACTGGTATCCCATTGGACTCGGTCAAAGCTTGCTCCGGTTCTGTGTAGAACAGGAAAAGATTTGGGCAGACAAAGGCGGACTGTGATTGCCCCCTTGAGACAAGGAGTAGGAGTAGAGGGGCCACTGTTTGTGAAAGTTCCTTTTTCACACGCAGACCTGATAATTTGGAAGCAGTCAGCTGGAACTTATAGAGAAAATCCTGATAAAGTAGCAGGGGTGGTAAAAATGATTATGAAAACTCAGAATCCAGATTGGGAAGATATACAAGTAATATTGGATAATTTAATGGACTCTACTGAGAAAGAGATGGTGCTTAGAGCAGCCAAGGAGAAGGCAAGAGAAGATCTCAGGATTGGGGTGGTGACGGGGACTTTAGATGAGAACTTTCTGACCGAGGATCCAGGGTGGGATCCCAATGCCTTTGGGGACATGCGGAGGCTGAAGAGATATCAAGAGTGGGTCCAGATAGGGGTTCGGAATGCTATACCTAAGGCTATGAATTGGTCTAAATTGTATGAGAAAAGACAGGAAAAGAAAGAATCCCCTGCTGCATTTTTGGAAAGGCTTAAGGAGGCAGGAAGAAAGTATACAGATCTTCAATTAGAGACAGAACAAGCAAATGTTCAGCTTGCGTTCATTTTTCTTGGGCAGTCACAGGATGATATTAGGAGAAAATTGGAGAAGTTAGAAGGAGAAGACTTAAGGAACTTGAATAAATTACTTGAAGTGGCTTGGAAAGTATACAATAACAGGGAAAAGGAAGCTAGTAAAAAGCAGCAGCAAAATCTTTTGGCAGTGATACAAGGAAGGGAGAATCCAGGTTTCAGAGGACGAGGCAGAGGTGGTCGTGGACTGGGGAGGGGCGGATTTGGCAGAGGACGAGGGGGATCAGTTTTGCCAAGATTAGGGTTAAATCAATGTGCTTATTGTAGAAAAGAGGGGCACTGGAAAAATGAATGCCCGAATCGGTTTAACCAGGGCAATCAGTTCAATCAGAATCAAGTCGCTTCAAAATTAATGGTGCTGGGGGAGTACAGCGGCTGACTAGAATTGGAACAAAAACCAATACCAGAACCTTTAGTAACTATACAATTGGGAGATAAAGAAGTAAAATTTCTGGTGGATACGGGGGCTACATATTCTGTGCTAAATGATCTAAAAGGGCAAATTGGAGACAAAACAGCAACAATAGTTGGAGCCACAGGGAAGGAGGAGAATCGACCATTCTTGCAACCCCTGGATTTGTGTTTTGGAAACAAAGTTTTAACACATGAATTTTTATATATGCCTGAGTGTCCAATTCCACTTTTAGGATGAGATTTATTAGCAAAACTTGATGCAGTGATAACTTTTGAGAACGGGGAACTATTAATGAAAATACCTGAATCAAAGACAGGACAAATTTTAATGATAAAAGAAAAACCAGTCCCGGCTATCCCTCGGGAAGTAGAGGACGCAGAAATTCCCTCTGTATGGGAAACAGACATACCAGGAAAATCTAAATTGGCACAACCAGTACATGTGGAATTAAAAGAAGGAGCAAAAGCTGTACAGGTTAAAGAGTATCTTATAAAGGCAGAGGCACGGCAAGGAATAGTAAAGATTATTGAAAAATTTTTAAAGTACCAAATTTTAGAAGAATGTGAATCAGAATTTAATATACCAATATTTCCAGTGAAGAAACCAAATGGTGAGTACAGACTAGTACAGGATTTGAGAACAATAAATGGAATAACTAAAGATATTTACCCAGTGGTAGCTAATCCTTACACATTGTTAACATCAGTGAAAGAGAAATATAAATGGTTTACTGTACTTGATTTAAAAGATGCCTTTTTCTGCATACCCCTTGACAATGAAAGTAGGAAACTGTTTGCCTTTGAATGGGAAAATCCAGACAATGGAAGGAAAACCCAGCTCACCTGGATATGACTCCCACAAGGATACAAGAACAGTCCAACACTGTTTGGAATCCAGCTGGCTAAAGAGCTAGAGATTTGGACTGAAAACGGGCAAGATCTGAGGGAACAATACCTGCTGTTACAGTATGTTGATGATATACTGATAGCTACAGAGGAAAAGACAACCTGCATAAAGGTAACAATTGAAATTTTAAATCAGCTGGGAATGGGAGGATATAAGGTGTCTAAAGGAAAGGCACAAATTGCCCAACAGACTGTGATTTACCTGGGATGTGAAATCTCACAAGGGCAACATAAGCTGGGTCCTAACCGTATTCAAGCTATTTGTGCTATTCCAGAACCCCAGAACCTGCATGAGCTGCGAGTCTTCCTTGGGATGGCCGGATGGTGCTGCCTATGGATCATGGACTATAGACTAATTGCAAAACCCCTGTATGAAGCCCAGAAGACGCAGCCATTTACCTGGGGCAAACCACAGAAGGAGGCCTTCCTCAAACTGAAGGAGGCATTGACAACAGCTCCAGTATTAGGATTGCCTGATCTATCCAAAGATTTTCAGCTGTTTGTACATGAAAGGCTGCGTCTAGCACTGGGAGTGCTGACCCAACATCTGGGAAGCTGGAAAAGGCCAGTAAGCTACTTCTCCAAACAATTTGACAACATGAGTGCCGGATGGCCTTCATGCCTGCGGGCAGTTGCAGCCACTGTGATGCTGATACAAGAAGCCAGGAAACTCATGATGGGTAGACACATAGATGTGTATGTGCCACATATGGTGACCACTGTTTTAGAACAAAAGGGGGGCCATTGGCTATCTCCAAGCAGGATGATGAAATTCCAGGTAATCTTAACCGAGCAGGATGATGTCACACTAAAGACAACTAACCTTTTGAATCCAGGTTTGTTCCTAGGTACCACAACTGAAGAAGGCCCATTGGAACATGATTGTGTGGAAGTGATAGAACACTGTTCAGCTAGAGCAGATTTGAAAGACATCCCACTGGAACAGGCAGACTGGGAGCTGTTTACAGATGGAAGCAGTTTTGTGGAGAACGGGACCAGATACGCTGGATATGCAGTAACAACAGTAGGTGCAGTGGTGGAGGCAAAGGCCTTACCAGCAAACACATCTGCCCAATGAGCAGAACTGGTTGCTTTAACCAGGGCATTAGAGCTGAGTGAAGGGAAGAAAGTAAATATCTGGACTGATTCAAAATATGCTTTTGGAGTGGTGCATGTACATGGGGCACTGTGGAAAGAAAGAGGACTGCTGTCTTCTCAAGGCACACACATTAAACACCTAGATGCCGTCCTGCAATTAATAAAAGCAGTACAAAAGCCTGAGCAAGTAGCAATCATGCACTGCAAAGCTCACCAATCAGCAAGCTCCAAAATTCATGAGAGAAATCGGAAAGCAGACTGGACAGCCCAACAAGCTGCTTGAGAAGTGCAAACTACAATGGCATTGATACCTTTAAAAACTAATGTATCTCAATTCAATTTACCTCCAGAACCAAAATATTCAATAGAGGATGAGAAATTGGGATGCTCACTGAATGCACAGAAGAATTCAGAAGGGTGGTATGTAACTACACAGGGACAAGTAGTGGTATCCCCCTTGATAATGAGAGAAGTTCTACAAATTAAACATAACGAATGTCATTGGGGTGCAGAGGCATTGGTGAAATTGTTGAAATGAAATTTAATTTCAGTACGGATGTTAACAATGGCAAAATCAGTAATGTCAAAATGTGAAATTTGCTTAAAGAACAATCCAGTGGCTAGACGACTGGCCCAATTAGGGAAAATTTGGGTAAGAGTAGAACCAGGAGACTATTGGCAGGTAGATTTTGTAGAATTATCAAGAACTCAAGGATACAAATATCTATTGGTAGGGGTTGACACATTTTCAGGATGGCCAGAAGCTCTTCCCTGTCGCACAAATCAAGCAAAGGAGACAGTCAAGTGGTTACTGCAAGAAATCATTCCAAGATTTGGGGTGCCTCTAGGAATATCATCAGATAGGGACCCACATTTCATAGCCACAGTAGTGGGAGAGGTGAGTAGGTTGCTGGGAATAGCTTGGGATCTCCATACACCATGGAGACCCCAATCCAGTGGACAGGTAAAGAGGATGAATTAGACATTGATGAGGCAAATCAGCAAAATATGCCAAGAGGCTAAATTGCAGTGGCCACAAGCTTTACCAATAGCACTGCTGAGGATTCAGATAAAGCCTAGAAGCGAGATGTCAGTCAGTCCTTATGAGATATTGTATGGGAAACCATATGAATCTCCTGAAACTAATCCAAATGTACATGTTACAGGGAAGCAAGAGGTGTATAATTATGTTCTGTCTCTTGGAAAAGCTCTAGCTCGACTTTGGAGCACCCTTGTGTGGAATAGGCTGCTGACTCTTGAGAATCCAGTTCATAACATACACCCGAGAGATGAAGTGTACATTAAAACCTGGAATGAAGAACCATTAAAAGAAAGGTGGAATGGACCCTATCAGGTACTGTTAACTACCTTTACAGCAGTCAAAGTAGCTGGACTGGATCCCTGGATACATTACACCAGAGTGAAGAAGGTTTCCCCTGCACTGTGGACTGCGCAAACTGTAGGACCAACAAAGCTGCAGATAAAGCAGGTTTGATTGTTTCAAATGTCTAGGTTGCTAGTGACTGTAATAAGTGATTATTTTATGGCCTTTAGTGCCATCAGTTGGGATCAATGTTACTTTGGGATGTGAAATGCAAAAGGATCAGCTGACAACTCTTCATTTTAGAATGAAGAGGGATGTGGGGGTGCAGCCAGAAACACAAGTGATAAAAGTCTTTAATACTATCCAGGCAGAAAATGTGATGATTGGATTAATTAAAGATTTTGCCAACATGCAAAACACCAGCAAAATAACTGCCTGTCTGCCAATACCAAAGGCAGCAGGAGACCCAATAAGTTGGGAATTATAACATCGAAATTACCTGAAATACAAAAGAACAAAACAATTGCATGTAAACAGGTACCAGAAACAAGATACGTAACTAGAGAAGCTTAGAAAATAGTGAGAGAATGGATGACACCTTTAAAGAAACAAGATTGTGTTACAGACCATGGCAAAGTGGAGCAAATCATAGATTGGGAACTTTCCATGACTTTAAATGAAGATGAGGCAAGGTGGGAATGTATGTTGCTAAAATATGAAAAAGTTATGGAAAATGTTTCAGATAATGTTCTTGTATGGAAGTGTGAAGGACACAAAGGAAAAGATCGGGCTAAAGCTTAGGACAGTGCATGGTCATTGAGTGTGCTTCAAAAATTCCAATATATGGCAGATACCCCTTGGTGCATTAAGTGGGAAGGCTCTGAAAATGAAACAGATCCAGGGGTATGGAACACTGCAACCAGTAGTAGAATGGAGGCAGACAAAGTAGATTGGTGGGTATGTAACAAAACTTATGACTGTACTTCTGATGATGAGGAAATAAAACAAATGCCACCGTTAGTGGTAGCTCTGCGAATTGGATGTGCCTGCAGAGGAATCAAACATAAACAAGGTGAAACAAATTACAAGATAGGACAAGTAATCCAAAAGATAGTATGTAGCAGAAGTACAATTCAGAGTCCAGGCCAATTTGTATGGGCAGCAAGCAATGGCACCTGGACAACACATTTGCCTGTAAGTGGAAAAGTAAAAGAGATTACTTTAGGCCTTCCCACCTTCTGCCCAATTTGGAAAAAGTCCCCATTTAAAGGAGAACATGAACTTCTGCAAATAAGGACGATACGAGAAGTTCAAGAAAACAAAGCTGAAGATGAGGAAAAATGGAAGGAACCCTCCAGTACTGTAAAATTTGAGTGGGCTTTAGAATCCTTGTTTGGTCCAATAGCAAATTATAGTGTGTACAAACTTACAGGTCAGGTAGAAAGATTGGCAAGAGTTACCAAAGAGGGATTTAGAGAGCTAAATGTACAATTACAAGCCACGACTAAAATGACCCTGCAAAACAGCTTTAGATATGCTATTGTTGAAAGAACACGGAGTATGCGGGTACCTAAAAGGACAAATTGATCACTGCTGCATCCACATCCCAAATGTAACTGCAGTGTGGCGGCGTGCCTCAGGAGAGACAAAGAATTACATTGTCCCACCCCAAACCCCTTGTGAAGGGCGGCCCAGGTGTTCTGATTGGGTTTGAGTCCCTGGGGGGTTCTCCCTTGCTGTGTTTCTAGTGGTCCCTGACCCTCAACTCCACCCTCAGTGGTAGAAACCCTCAAAAGTTCTGTCCCTCAAAAACCCCTGTTCGGCCTCTGTTCAGAGCTCTCCGTTCTGGACCTGAGTTTGTTCCCATGCTGAATAAATGGTTTCATGAACCGGGAGCCCAGCTTGTTGGTGTTCCATGCTGGTCCCCAGAATCCTGTGGCTTCCCTGGACGAGATGCTGAAGTTGCGGACTGCAACACTGCAGATATAGAACACTACATTAATCAATTAAAACAGATAGAACAGGAAGCACAGAAAGAGAGGGAAGATCTGACTACAAGTTGGTTGGATAAGATTTTTGAAGGGTTAAGATGGAATGTGAGCTCGTGGATCAAATCTATTATTGAGATTTTGATAATTCTACTAATTGTGTTCTTAGCAATCTGGTTAATCTATGCAGTTCTGAAAGGAAAAATAAAGAAAAGAGTATCCTGGAACCAGAAGATAATAAAGGCACTGACACGAGACAGAGATCCACATCCGCATTTGTCATCTCCAAGTCCTCCAGAGTGTAACAATGCTTACGACAACTGCAGATTCGAAGATGAACATCAAGTATAAACTCAGAAGAAAAGGACTGTATATAGTGAAAGCATTACACTTATTATAGTAAAGTGAAATACTTTCAAAGGGGGGAAATATGTTACTATGGGGTTAAATGTTTCTGAAAATGTTTCTTAAAATCTTGTAGAGTTAGGCCTCAAGAATGCTTGGTATTAGGGATGGTCTAGCAAGCTGGAATGTTTACGATAAAGGGAGCTGGTACTTGGGGTCTCCAAGATACCCACCCAGAGATAAGATCCGTACATGTTCGTACAAGGATGAGCTAACTCTCATGAAGCAATATCGATAAAGTTAATGAAGATTTATTAATGAAGCAATATTGATAAGGTTGTTATAGTGATTACTGCTACAGCTGAAATTGTAGAAATATGTGCACTTTGGACAAAAACGATGGAGCTAGATTTGGGTTGCTGATACCCCTAGTTCCCACGCGCTTCAATAAAGCACCTGCATATAATCAGTCTGTGATTATGTGTGTTCCTGAACGCTAACATTATCAACACCTTTCCAGCTACCAATGCAAAGCATGGCACTGTGAAGGCTGCTATGGGGAAATTAACTCCATTCTCAGCTAGACACAATATACCAACACAACCTGTCCTGTCTTGCTATTAAATTCCATTTCTAATTAATTTCTTGGGTGAGGTACTCTCAATTCTGTGTGTGTGTACAAAGATTTAAGTGTCACAAACTGCAGTGGGGATCACAGGCCATGTGTCTGTGGTATCAGCAACTGGAGTGAGTGAGGGTATATAAGTCAGTGCATGATTCCTAGCAACTATTAAATCAGAATAGACAGGAAATAGGTGAAGTGGCTTGAGAGCTGGGTACGCATGGTGTCTCAAGGGTGAGACACCTGGAGGAACTGGGAATCAGAGGGACCAGGGGGGTCAAGCCAACTGCCTGTAGCAGGGCATCTTCCCCCACCACAGGAGAGCTTGTCTGTTGCTTGTTAGCTGGTGCAATAACTCAGGGCATCTTGTTCTCACATGAGCCTCACATGAGCCTTGGTGGAGTAACTCAATCAGGACAATTTGCCTTGTAGTGAGTTATTTTGGCACCATGGAATTAGTACTTTCCGCTGACAGTAAGAATCTTGCTGTGGAAGCAAGATGTGGAAAGATAAGCTGGAATTTCTGACTGACAGACGCTTCACTTTACAAACTATGAAAGTTGCACCATACTTTCACAAAGCAGAAATCTTCTGCTCATTCCTTGAAACGTGTGGAGTTTTCTCCCCAAAGTTGTGACATTGCCTTTTGTGGTTACTCTCCCAGGGGTTAAGTGAAAGGACTCTGTGTTGTGGTGGTTTCACATTGATTGACATTTGAGAAAAAAGTAAGAAACCACCTGTGGAAGTGATTTCTTTAAGAGAAGCTGCTGGGAGCTTCCTCTGTGCCTAGGACAGGCCAATAACTAGCTAGTTCTACAAACTGACATTTTGCACCATTTAGAAATTAGATCCGCCTCTGTGAATACCACCTTTTATAAACCACAAACCCGGGAACTTTCTCTCTCTTAGCTTCTGGCCTTGAACATGCAACTGGGGGCCAGCCCCTGCTCAGCCCCTGCTCAGCCCGTGCAGCCTGCCGGTGCTGGGCCAGACCCTGCTGCGGTGCTGGCCCCTCCTGGGAAGCCCTCCGGGTCCCGTTCCGGCAGGGTGGCTGGGGCCCTTTCCCAGGGGGGCTGAGCCCTTTCCAGGGAGCCCGCCAAACCCCTTCCACCGGTGCCACTGGGCCAGGCTGGTCCCCAGCTCGGCTGAAATTCTGCTGCTGCTGAGTTTCACCAGTAACTGCTGGGCAGGGGGAGGGGAAGCCATTGGCCTCTGGCGTGGTGTCTCTAAATACAGCCAACTCCAGCAGCTGCCCCTGGCAGAGATGACATGACCATCCACAAGCCTGGGCAAGATTTAACCTTTTCACTACACAGATGAAACCTGCAGACCTCGATCCTCTCTCCAAGGAAAGAAAAAGGAGTGATGACATGTAAAAAAACAACATGAAAACACCAAGGTCAGTAAAAAAAAGTCAAGCCTCAGATAGAAAAAGGATGAGGAGATGCCCTAAGGGGGCTGAAAATTCTTTTGGTAATACCATAAACTGAAATATTTCCTTTAATTCATGAGAAAAGTATGGGGGGATGAAGTATTCCAACTGTAAATCTGAGCAGAGGCCTCCACTGATGAAGCCAAGCAGATGTTAGAGTAGCTGTGATCCCATGAGAAGCTTGAACAGAGGGAGAGAGATGAGAGTTGATGAAGACCCTTTGGCCCCAGGGAGAGAAGAAGAAAACCTCTGTTCCCAAAAATTATCACAAAGACCAATAAAGAAAACCTTTACCTTTAAACAGCTCATCCTTAAAATAATACCCCATAAGTTCATGGCCCATAGACACACCTCTTAGAAAGCTGTAAAAATAAGAAGAATGTCACGATGCAGAACTTTCTTCCTGGGCAGCTGCTATTTGTGGAAATGAAAAGCCACGAAAAAAACTGTTTCTTGTAAAAAAAGTCTCCATAACATAAGAAAAAACTCCTCTTCCTACAAGAACTGATGAAAGACTATTATATAGTTGGTACTGTTTTAACATCCCAGGTTTTGTCTCTATGTAGTCAGTTAAGAAAAAAAAAAGTTAAGCAGGGGGAGGAAAGGTGTTCTGGAGGTTTTATTCTGATACTTCTTATTCTTGTAATCCTGTTAATAAAGTTTCTTTATACCTTTTAAGTTTTAAGCCTGTTTTACCCTTCTCTTAATCCATATCTCACAACAAAAAAATAAGTAAGTATCGTGGTGATTTTAGCCAGCGCTAAAACCTACCACATTATTTAGTACATTAGCCAAAAAACTCAAATTAACAAATCTAAACCACTACATGTGTGCACTATTGTCAATTCAGTGGTAAATTACATTGACTCCTAATCTATACTATTTCTTTGCTAGCTTTAATATAGGTACCTTAATGACATGCACCGTTTTATGTAATCTACTAGTAGTTCATTTTATACTGTGTAGTAAGTAACTCTGTTTAAGGCCTTTTGTCTGTTACCTCCCTTCTATTCAATAAATAACTCATTTTCTAATAGACCAAATCGGCCATTTTTAAGAACTTGTGAGCCAGAGCAATTTAGGTGCGGGTCACCTAAGTAGAGCTGATGCCAAAAATCTGAGCCTAAGGCAGGGCTTGTCTAAAGCTCTCATTCAATCTATAACGCTGCTGAAGAACTTGTGGGATCTGGGGATAGAATAGAAGGCTCATTTACATATGTGTGTGTGTTTCTGTGGAAGGCGACTGGTGGGGATCCAGGGGCCAGCTACTGGATAGATTGTCTAAGCCCAGCTACTGAGGAATCGAGCATATGTACGTGTTAATTACTTTTGTGAATGTGTTGCTCAAAGCACAAGAATTAGAGATAGTAAGATACTACACAAATGTTGCTGTTAAGGAACAAAGTATCCTAGTGATGCTGTGCTGATTTTTGCCTTTTTAATTTTATATATTCTCTCTATTCTTTACACATATATTTGTAGCTCTGTAGTTTATTATTGTAACTTAGCTTCAGTATTTTCCTAGGCAGAAAGACAAAACACATTTCAAGACCCCTATGCTATCTCGGTTCTCCTTAGAAACCAAGGTTGAAAACCAGCTCAATCAGGACACATTTTCATAAACAAAATTCAGTTTCCACCTGAGGGGGTGTTGGGGGTTAGGTGTCTTTTTTTTTAGTTCTGGCTTGCCCGTGGAATTTTTACCCATTAGTTGCAGAGACAACCTAACTGGGTACTTGGTGGGTGCTTGCAAAAGACAAAGAGTTTGGCCCGGACCAGGCGGAGGGAAGGGGGCTGGAAAAAAAGGAGGGTGGGGACAGTTTGGCGGGCTTTCTTCAGCTTCGGAGAAGGACACGTTGGGTGCAGAGCTGTTGCGGTGGGGAGAAGGGAATTTCGCCATCACCCAGACGGAGCTGCTGCTGCTTCTCCTTCTTCCCTCTTTGTTGGTGGCCTCGCACCCCCTGTCCTGCCGGGACGTGTGGCAGTGCCAGGCACCGCCGCGGAGCTGCTGATACACCTCAGCCACCAGCCCGGGATCTCAGCTCATCCCTGCTGTTTCCAGCTGAGTGTTCCTCAGAGCCCTGCAGGAGCACCAGAACTGCCCGCCCGAGGGGGTTTGTGAAACAAAGCCTCTCCTCCATCCCGTCTCAGCTCAGAAGGCTGTCACGGGATCCCTGGTTCTGTTTTCCTGCTAATGCTGTAGTTATTGTTGTTTGTTTGCCTTGTTATAAATACTAGTAAAGAACTGTTATTCCTATCCCCAGATCTCTGCCTGAGAGCCACTTGATTTCAGAATTATAATAATTCAGAGGGAGGGGGTCTACATTTTTTATTCCAAGAGAAGCTCCTGCCCTCCCCAGCAGACATTCGTCTTCTAAAACCGAGACATTAAGGCATCACTAGGCTATTTTAATTTAATTCTCCAAGCAATAATAATGTTGAGGTCTTACACATGAGCATTTGTAAAGTAAAAAGTTTTGTTTGGGACATGTATATTATGTGCTAGGTACATGCAAAATTCAGCAAAATGCATTAATACTTCAGGTTATTAAATATGTGCAATGCAACTAAGTCAATAACAAGATTACATTTTTGAAAGGCTTAGTTTGATACATTGTCTGATTTTTACTTTCTGGTTCAGTGATACTTCACCTTTCAGCAACAGCTGGCAACAAAGATTACCTTGAAGTGCTTGCAGTATATCTATACTTAGCATAAATGGTAGGTTTTTGGTAGAATGGGTCTGCAAGATTGATCTGTGCAAGCATAGGCCATGAACTGTCCTGTGCTAGTCACAGCTGGCTACAACTTGCTAGCACAGCAACTGATGAAAACAACCCACTACATAGCAAAACTTCAACATGATGCCTCTGCACAAACATATTTAACAAAGGGTGGTAGCAGCTAGGGACAGGACACACAGGAAGGGACATGTGAGGACAGGTGAGGAAAACCAGAAAGAGACACTTTGGGACACAGCTGGAGACTCAGATGTTCCATATGAGAAGAGGTGGTATGTCTCTGAGGGGACTACAGCCCATGGATAATCCACAACAAAGCAGGTATACCCCCAAAAGGGGCTGCAGCCTGTAGATAAACACATGCCAGAGCAGAGGAAATTAATAAAAAGCCAGGAGCAGTGTAAGAAAAAACACTATGCACTGTTCCAAACATCCTGCACTGTCCATTGCCTCACTGAAGGGACAAAGTGTAACACATGGCAAAAATAAGGGCAGTGGAGACTAGGGAGGGGGGAAGAGAGGTGTCTGGACTGAAGCTGGGCCTGGGGAAGGGAGAAGAAAGGTATTTTCCCTAAGTGTTTATTTATTTGTCTTCTTTGTTTCTCAATACTTGAATTAATAACTAAATAGTTTTTTAAGTTAAATTCTCTGAGTCAACACCATCTTGCATAACAATATCCCAACCATTCCCCTACCAAATGACTAGAAGGCATGCATTTCAGCTATGTGGTGGTGCGTGCCTAGTCATGAGGGACACCCATTTTGGCCACATAACATATCCTTCCAATTGTGTGATAAGTTGTTTAGGTAGCCACTGTCTGCGGTCTTTATAAGGTCTCAAAACATTTTCCAATCTTGGGGATCCAGGAAATGCTAGATTAACTCTTCTGGAGAGTCAGATATAGTCAGTGGGTCACAAACTGGACATCACTAATATAAACAGCTGTGAGGAAAGAGCAAAGCCTGACACTGCAGAAAATTCCTGGGAAGCACAAGAGAAAGTATATTACACACTATCTGAGAACAGGAAAGGTGTCCTCTTGTTGCAGCGGCCTCAGGGAGACAAAGAGTTACATTGTCCCACCCCAAACCCCTTGTGAAGGGCGGCCCAGGAGTTCTGATTGGGTTTGAGTCCCTGGGGGGTTCTCCCTTGGTGTGTTTCTAGTGGTCCCTGACCCTGAACTCCACCCTCAAAGGTGTAAACCCTCGATTCTGTCCCTCAAAAACCCCTGCTGTGCCTCTGTTCGGGGCTCTCTGTTCTGGACCTGAGTTTGTTCTCATGCTGAATAAATGGTTTCATGAACGGGAGCCCGTCTCGTTGGTGTTTCATGCTGGTCCCCAGAACCCTGCTGCTTCCCTGGACAAGATCCTGAGGTTGCAGGCTGCAACAAATGGTGAGAGAATGCGTGGCATCCAGCGAAGCACCAGGAGAACAGCAGGACCCGGCTCCATGGACACCTCGTAAGTCCCCGGCTGATGGCTTGAGAGCCGGCGAGACCCCCGCCTTGGAAAGGAGGACTCGAGAGTACCTGGCAGGGAGACTGGGTTGAGAGTGCCTCGGGCATGGGGGAAGAAAAGGGATTACGGAGGTGTGGGAGCCGAGACCAGACGCTGGGACAAGCACCTAACATCACCCAACGAGACGTATTATGGACGATATCAACATTATGGACGATTCTATCAACACTATGGACGATATCAACATTATGGACGATTATATCAACATTATGGACGATTATGGACGGTATGGATCTTCCGGTGGACTGTTTCTGTCTTCTGTGAAGTTCCTTTTTTTTTTTTTTTTGGTGTATACCTCCCTGTACCTTCCCCTTTCCTCTGTTCCTAAGGGCAGGACAAAGGGTGAAAAAAGCCAAGATGGCTCGGGGTTGCTGCCGTCTGCCCGCCGTTCCGTGTCCTCCTTCACCCCCTGTCTTTCCATATTCCCCGTTCCCTGTCCGGGAAAGCCTGTCCCGGCCTCCCCCCCCATCCCAAGATGGCGCCGGCCACGCGGTCTGGGATCCCTTGTTTCCCGCCTTGCTCCTTCTTTTCCGGTCCCAAACCTTCCCTTCCTGAACCTCCCAGTAACTCCTGCTTGGCCCCATCCCTTTGTTCGGTGCTCCACCCCTGGGGGCTGTGCCTGTTCCATGGTGGGCAACACCTCCTCCGGGGAAATCGAAACTGTAACCGAGCTCCGAAAGCCAGTGTTTCACCCAGATCATCTAAAGAGGCGACGCCCACATGGGAGCCGGAGCCGAAGCTGGAGATCGAAGAATTCTGCCCCTCGTAAGAGGAGATCTAAGAGCTGCACCCTTCCTAACAGAGAATCCTAAAGTGGAAGAGACTGAACAAAAAAAAAAAAAAAAAAAAAAATTATGTTTGCATTAAGTACCATCACCGTTTAATTTGCCCGGCGTAGTCCGAGATTTAAGTGTTTGTTTTCAATTTTGTTTTTTCTGTTTGCTTAATGTGTTTTGTTATTGAGCTATTGGTGTACCACAAAGCAAAGTGGGTGCTCTGTGGAAGAGGTGAGATTTTAAGGTGTATGTTTGGAAACATTTTAAGCTCCTAATTAAAATTTGAAAAAAAAAAAAAAAAAAAAAAAAAAAAAAAAAATAAAAAAGGAGCAGATGTTGCAGCGGCCTCAGGGAGACAAAGAGTTACATTGTCCCACCCCAAACCCCTTGTGAAGGGCGGCCCAGGAGTTCTGATTGGGTTTGAGTCCCTGGGGGGTTCTCCCTTGGTGTGTTTCTAGTGGTCCCTGACCCTGAACTCCACCCTCAAAGGTGTAAACCCTCGATTCTGTCCCTCAAAAACCCCTGCTGTGCCTCTGTTCGGGGCTCTCTGTTCTGGACCTGAGTTTGTTCTCATGCTGAATAAATGGTTTCATGAACGGGAGCCCGTCTCGTTGGTGTTTCATGCTGGTCCCCAGAACCCTGCTGCTTCCCTGGACAAGATCCTGAGGTTGCAGGCTGCAACATCCTCTTTCTTCAAAGCCTGCAAACCTTGAGGAAACTAAAAAACTGTCAGGCCAACAGATTTATTACAGGCTTGCAACTGGGTTGCATGTGAAGGACTGAACAGAGATTCTCACACTAAGTGTATAAGTACTGTCTTAACTCTGCAATAAACAGATTCATTTTGCTCTCAGCTTGTGAGTCTCGCATTCATAGGCCAACAAACAGCAGACGTTCATTTCAATTGTCTTTTGATAAGCCTCAGGAAAGGGAACAGTCTAGTACTGTAACTACACAAATCATTAAAAGTAAAAACAAAATACACAAACTGCTTGGCTACAAATATTTTATAACTATAGAAATTTTCAGGGTTGGGGAAATGTTAAGGGAAAAATATGAAGAAAAACTATAAAATCCTGAAAATGGTTCTCTCTCCCCTAAGACTAGGGGCAAGAAACTAGCAGGTTCAGAACAAAAGGAGAGCACTTCTTCACAATATGTAGTTAAGCTACAAAACTCGTTACCGCAGCCAAGTTCCCATAGGTTCTAAATGCAACTATGTATATTTATGGAAGAAAAATCTGCTAGGGACTATGAACTACTCAGACACTACGTCTGCCTTGGGAAGTCACTAACACTGAAATTACTGGAGGATTCATTCCACATATTTGTTGCTATGGCTTACAGCTTTACAATTCACTTTGATATCTCCTGAAAGAAATTTAGAACACCCTTTTTTCAAATGACAGAATGATTTATTCTCAAGAATAAGAGGATGAGCATTTTTTTACTTAATATTTTGATTATAAACTTGAAAGAACCATTAATAGAGGGTGTGCTTAGTAAATAAATGTTTGAATTATTGACTTACATCACCATTTACTGCTGGTAAGCAAGCATCCCTACAATACAGAAAGAAATACAGTATGATTTTCTGAAGCTAATATTTTTTTTTATTTATATAGATTATAAATAAAAGCTACAAAGAGTAAACGGAAGTGTTTTGATTTCCTGGGAGAACAAGATGGAATTTCACCATCTGTTCATCCATCTCCCTTCAGTTATTAACATCGGAATCTCTTGGCCAATCCCAACCAAATTTAACAGAGGGTTAAGTAGATACATGTCCTGGGGTGACTTTATGATACTGGTATCCCCAATCGTCTGGTTTATGTTATATATTAAGTTCTGCACCTTTAAGACTGGCTCTGAGAGCAAGAGAGGAGGAAGAAGAAGCGTGCAGTTTGTGTTAAAGAAAAACATCACTCCCACACATCTCGCTCCTGGACTGTGGTGTCTGCAGCACGGACAGACAGCGGGACAGAGCTTCTCTCTGGCTTTTAGTTAGTTTTAGCTAGCTGAGGCAGAGGAGTTCCCTGGACCTTTGTTTTCTCCTTTTCTTGGATCTGTGCAAACCTGCTCTGGACTGAACACCCAGCCAAACCCCGGGAGCTCACGCCTGTGGCCCACCGGGGCCTGGGCCTCGGCACTTTCCAGCGCCGGAAGGACTGATAAAGAACCTGAGCGAGCCGAGCTACACCACATGAAAAGGACTTTTCTTCCTAGACTTCCCATCCCATCGAACAGCAAGAGGTTTTATTATTTAATATTATTCAAATTTCTGTTAAATAAACAGCTTTTTCCACTTCTCTCCAAGGAATTAATTTTTTTTTTTTTTTTTTTTTTTTTCCCTTTCCCGGACCAGTTAGTAGGGAGGGGCATTTCCCTGGGAAAATCCCCATTTGGAGTTTTCCTCCCTAATTTGCCCTAAACGAGAACAATACTGAATTCCTCGAAGGTTTGCTGAAGTTGGTAGCTGGGTATGGAAGAAGCAAAATTTATAACTACTTTCTCGGAGTCTCAACTGAAACCCTTATCCTCTTACAAAGGGTGGTAGTGCGGGGAATAGTCAGTTTGCACACATGTAGCTAAGAATTAGCCACTCTACATGTTTCCACCTGCCCAACAAGACACTGACCCACTTAAAAAAGCATACATGCAAGTGTACTTGCAGTGAAAACACATTGGGATCAAAACCTTTTGTTACTTCTAAAACAAAATCATCACTATCAAGTTATGTGAAATATAGTAGTTTTTAATTGTGATTCACCACTTTATTACTCTTCCCAGTAATAAAGCATTAAAAATGGTTCACGTGAGTGTAATTTAAAACAATACACCAAACAACACCTAAATAAGCTTGCAAATTCATCCCTCTCGCAAAAGCTTGCTTAAAGTTCACTGTAACGTCTCTCTTTTGTTGGTTTTATAATGTAATCAAGATCTAGTATGCTTCAAATATTCCATTAAGTAGAACAAATGAAAAAATAACATACTAATTTATTTAGTCTAAAAATAATCAAATTTAGTTTTCTCCTTACCAGATAAATTTAACGCAATTTACTATTTGCACTTTAACATCCCCTCCCCAACAGTAACAATTTATATTTAGGTGTATTTGACATTGTATTGGGTTTACATGGTGAGGTTTTGGTAGTGGAGGGGGGATGCAGGCATGTTTTTTTCTGAGAAGACACCAGAAGCTGCCCCCATGTCTGACAGAGGTAGTTAGTTCCAGCCAGCTCCAAGATGGACCCACCGCTGGCAAAAGCTGAGCCAGTCAGCAATGTTGGTAGTGCCTCTGTGATAACATATTTGAGGAAGGGTAAAAAAAATGGCTGTGCAACAGTAGCTGGGAGAGAGACAAGTGAGAATATGAGGGAGAAACAACTCTGCAGACACCAAGGTCAGGGAAGAAGGAGGGGGAGGAGCTGCTCCAGGCACCAGAGCTGAGATTCCCCTGCTGCCCATGGTGAAGACCATGGTGACGCAGGTTGTTCCCCTGCAGCCCATGAAGGTCCATGGTGGAGCAGATGCCCACCCTGCAGCCTGGGGAAGACCCCATGCCAGAGCAGGTGGATGTGCCCGCAAGGAAGCTACAGCCTGTAGATAGTTGAAACAGGAATAGGCTCCTAGCAGAACCTGTGGCTCTGTGGGGAGGAGCCCGCACAAAAGCAGGTTTTCTGGCAGGACCTGTGACCCCATGGGGGATCCAAGATGGAGAAGTTTGTGAAGAACTGCAGCCCATGGGAAGGACCCACATTGGAGAAGATCGTGGCTTGGAAGCCTGGTATGCATGTGTCTCTAAAGGTGGGGCACCTGGAGGAATTGGCTACTGCAGGGACCAGAGGGTCCAAGACAACTGCCAACAAGACCTTGGGGTCTGGGAGTGGAATAAGAAACTCATTTACATGTGTGAGTGTGTTTCTGTGGGGGGCAGCTGGGGAGACTGAGGGGACTTAGGGGCCAGCTATTATGTATATCAAGTGTAGCTACTATGTAGATCAAGTGTCTAAGCCCAGCTAGCGTGTGCACGTGAGGGGGGGTCTATACTAGCAACTGGAGTTGGGCTATGAGCCTTGGAGGCTCATATGCCCAGATGTGAGCAACTAGGGAGACATAGGGATCCAAGGGCCAGATACTAGATAGACTCTAAATCCAGTTACTGAATGGATACACATTGCATATACATATATCCCACTAATGAACCTTCATCCTGATCAGCCAGAGAGGGGAACAGGATGAGGCTATTGTTGCTGTTTGTCTGAGTGCTGAGTGTTTCTCTCTGTTGTTCTGTGTTGCTGGCCATATGTATATGTACACTATATATGTATTTGTGTACTTACTGGGAATACATTCTCAGCCTTGCTGCTGGTTGGATCTGGGGATATTGAGCTGTGGCAGACTTGTTTCTATGGTGCTGCCAGATTCAGCAATTCCATAAAAAGCCATCAGGATGTTTCCCATCTTGATTGAACTACTGAGCACTGTAGAGTGTGTACCACTGAAAAGTCCTGATGGCTTTCAGGTCACAGATTATTCAATTAGTTAACCAGAACAACACTGCAAACTGGTAGACCTGTACCACCAAATATGGGAAATGCTGGTCCTATCTATTTAGTTTTTATCCCCATTCTAATGCCAAGCACAAGCATGACAATTAAAGTAAAAGGTTTTATGAGGTTTTGTTTATTTTTCAGGTTTGATAACTTATCACTAGGACAGTGTCTAATTACTGCCTGCTGGTTCTTGAGCTGGTAATTATTAATCAATATCAACCAACTTAAAACAGGAACAATACAATATTTTTCAAAACCTGACTACAGATGGTTTCTAACTATCTGCTTTAACCTTCAAGTCTGACACTTTTCGATATAGTTATGCATGTAAATAAGAAATTCTTCAGTCTTGGTAGCTCATTATAATAGAGGAATCCTTAATACGTCTTACAGATACCAGTGAAGGTCTGTTAAGTAAGACCTGTTAGTTGCACTATAGCATTTTGCACATGTAGTCAACACACTGAAGAATCATTATAATTATTTTGGTGTTAAAGCAAAAAGGGCTAAGTAAAAACAGAAGTGGATGAGTGACTTGCTAGTGCCAAAATGGTTGCATAGTTACTGTTTACGTTGAACTAAAATATGGCAAAATTTTAAAAAAGCACAAAGCTATTTGACCAATCAACCAGTGGACAATGATGATCCAGGGAAAGGCCCCTCAAAGCCAGCATCCAGTTACCTGTTCAAAAGCTGGAAGTAAGAGAGTTTTTTTCCCAGGGCTTGTTCATTTTTAAATGTGATTTCACAGAGGCATATTCAGCTCTCTTAAGTGGTTTAACAGGGTGTCAATATTCAAAACTAGCCAGCTGATTGGTTGTCAGGTCCAAAGGAAGCTGCCAAGGTCCTTACAGGGGATCACTTCTGTAGCTGGTAGATTTTTCCTTAACTAAAAACCAAACTATGTTAAACCACGACAACTACTTAACAAAAGACACTAAAATTTGAAGTGAACTCTTCCCACCCCCCAGTAACTCTGCATATACATCTGGGGGAAAATAAATAGCAATATTATGTAATATTCTTTCACCTGTTTCTCCACAGCTCTCCATACAACTAATAGTTACCATGAGCTGACAGGTTTATGATATTTCATAGAATCATAGAATTGCTACTGTTGGAAAAAAACTTCTAAGATCATCATGTTGGGCCTTCTTGATTGTATGATTTCATCAGAAATTAAATATCATAAAGGAAATTAATTTGGTTTCCCAGTTTGTTTTTATTTTCCAAGATATATATCTTTGCTTACATTTGGTCTCAATTTCCAAAGAATACCCTCACAACTAACAGGAACTGAACGAGATCAAAGCAGAGGCTAACAAGCGTGATATTGTGGCAGGGGTCTGTTACAGACAGGGTAAGGAAGCAGACAAAGCCTTCTTTAAGCAACTGGAGGAAGTCTACAGATCACAGATCAAGGGCAACAAGAACTTCTACCACTTTAATAGTAAAAGACTGAACAAGAAGGTGGGATGGATGATCTAGTGACAGTGGACATAGATGAGGCTAAGGCACTCAATGCCTTCTTGGCCTCAGTCCTCACTGGTGGTTTTCCAGGCCTCTGTGCTTAGGGTTCAAGGAAAACTACCAACAGTAGAAGAGGATTGAATCAGGGGTTATTTCAAGGAACCTAATCTGTTCAAATTCATGGGACCAGATGGGCTGTATCCTGGGCTATATTACTGGGACCATGGCTAGTAGATTGGGGGAAGTGATTATCCTCCTTTACTCAGTGCTCATTAGATCATATCTAAAATGATGTGTCAAATTTTGGGCACCCCAATACAAGAAAGTAATTGATAAAGAGGATCAGCAGAGGGCCACCAAGATGTCAGGGCAATGGAGTACTTGCACTATGAGGAGAGGCTAAGGGAACTGTGCTTATTCAGCCTGGAGGAAGGAAGGCTGCAGGGGCACCTAATAGGAGGCTATCAAGGAGACAGAGCCAGGCTCTTCAGTGTTGCATAGTGGGAAGATGACACAATAGGCACAAATTGAAACAAGCAAGGTTCATGCTGACTATAAGGAAACTGGTTTTCACCATGTGGACAGTCAAGCAGTGGAACAGGGGCCCTGAGAAGTTGTGCAGTCTCCAGTCTTGGAGGTTTTCAAGCCCTAACCAGAGGGAACCCTGAGCAAACTGGTCTGAATGAGGTGTTGACCTTACTTTAAGCAGGCAGTTGGAGTAGACATCTCTAGAAATCCCTTCCAACCTGAATTAATTGTTCTCTTTTTTTTTTTTTTGTCTTCTAGGCTGAGAAGAGGCTCTCTGAAAAGAAGTAGAACAGCCAAAAGTAAAGACACCTAAACACAGTGTTGAGTTTGGAAAGCAGCAGCCACTGCATTCTTTTGTTTAGCCTTAGCCTTTTCCCAGTGCCTGCATCAGGAACAATGCAGGGATTTAGAGAAGCATTCTGAGTGTGTTTGTGTCCTGAGCAGGATCAGGCTTTCAAGCTCTGCTCTGTAGACTGCCACTAGCTCCTCGGCAGCAGGTACTGCAGAGTTCACTGCCTGCGTGGATGAGAAAAAGTGACCAAGGGATCTACAGCTAGGATTCCAGACGGCTTGCAGAAGATTGCCGCATGCTATTGTTATTTTCCCTACTCATGTGCAGTAGTCACCTACTCCGCAGCATGGCGGAACGTCTCTTCTGCTGTTCCCACTGAGTAGCTTGTCCCAAGACGCCACTCCCAGTCTGGAGCGCAGGGACGAATTGATGCAGCCCGGCTACCGTACACCACCACCTCCCTGCCTTTCCCGGGTGCTCCCCACCCCCCTCCACGCTGCCGTGACAGTCTAGGACGTTCATGCTCCAGAGGCAGCAGCGGTCTAGCCCGGGCGCGACCTTCACCACCGATGGGAATCCTTATGATACAGGAGTAAGGGACGAGAGAGAGGCCGCACAAAGTGGTCCCGCCGTAGTGGAGAGAGATACGAACAGCAGTACACCCTCACCCCAGTGACTCACCTGTTGCGTCTTCCATGCCACCTGAAAACGCAATTCGGAGTTAAAAGTTGCTACTGCCGCCGACCAAACTGGATGCTGCATTCACCACCTCATATTCTCGATGACGTAGCAGGTGCAGCACGGAAACACGACTCGCGTCAACTACACGTGACCAAGAAAAAGAGCAGCTGGGAAGAGTAAACCCCACCCCGTCTCCCCTTTCCTCAGCCAATCACAGAACTGCCTGGGTACGGCCTCGCTCCAGAAGGCGATCCTGAGTGTCATAAATACTCATGCTTGGTGAGCTGTGCTTGTGGTAGGATACATAGCAGGGTAAAATGTGCTGCATAGCAGCAGCTGGGAGAGAGAGGAGTGAAAAAAGGTGAGAGAAACAACCCTGCAGACACCAAGGTCAGTGAAGAAGGAGGGGGAGGATGTGCTTCAGGCACCAGAGCGCAGATTCCCTTGAAGCCCGTAGCAAAGACCACGTTGTCCCCTTGCAACCCATGGAGGTCCACGGCAGAGCAGAGATCCACCTGCAGCCCGTGGAGGACTCCATGCCAGAGCAAGGGACGTGCCCTAAAGGGAGCTCTGACCCCATGAGAGAATCCACGCAGGACTGAGCTCCTGGGAGGAACTGCAGTCTGTGGAGAGGAGCCCATGTAGAAGCAGGTTTTCTGGCAGGACCTGTGACCCCGTGGGGGATCCATGCAAGATCAGTCTGCTCCTTGTGAAAAACGAGGTTCACATTTTTTAATATAAAATTTAAGAAGTTTAATAGAAAGACAATTAGGAAATAAGAAATAAAGCAAAATGAACAAATATGGCTGGGTGCCTCAGCCTTCAGCCAAGAGAGCACACCTTACTAACAAAGGAGCGTCTCTTAAAAACAGAAACCTATTACATATTCATAAATTCTCATACATGATTCAAACATTCCTCTTAAGTTTGGGGTGTTCCTTTGTTTAGCTTCAACTCGCCCCCTCCCCAATAGATCAGTCTTCTTGGCTCCCTTGAGTCTCACACTCCTTGATAACAGAGGTTCAATAAATTCTTCCCTTGGAGCTCTGGTCACTGCTGTCTTCATCTGGATAAGATAATTTAAGAATGCAGGGGGGTCTCTGACTCTCTTTTCAGTTGCTGGGTTATATGAACCAAAGCAGTTTTTATTTTAATACTATGCTACAGCCTTTATCAATAACAGAAATAAAATAAACTATATTAATACAGCAAAGTTTTCCAACATTATACATATAACATTCATTTTAATATTTGCAAAAAGCCAATAATATGTATCTATAACATCCTGAAGGACTGTAGCCCCTGGAAAGGACCCATGCTGGAGTGGTTTGTGAAGAACTACAGCCTGTGGGAAAGACCCACATTGAAGAAGTCTGTGAAGGTGTCGTGGTTTTGAACCAGTAATTAACAAAAAGGGGAAAAAAGAATTATTTATTTCTTGCTGTGAGATATGGATTAAAACAAGAGCAAACCAGGCATAAAACTTAAAAGGAATAAAAAAAGTTTATTGACAAACTACAAGAATAAGAACACCAGAATAAACTTTTAGAAAAAACCTTTTCATTTCTCACTGCTTACTATTCTTTTGTTCACATGACAACAGAGACAAGAACTTTAGAATTTTTGATGGTTTAAACAATTCTTAATTCCTTCTATAGTCTTTTATCAGTCTCTGTAGAGAAACAGAAGTTCCTTTCTGTTAATTTATGGAGTTTTTCACAAGAAAACTATTTTTGTTATAGTTTCCCGTTTCTCTGATATCAGCTGCTCAGAGCTGCTGTTATCAGAGCCCACCCCTCCTATTCCACATCACTCTGAAATGTGTTATAGGTCATTAGTTTGGGGATAGCATTTTAAGGATAAGTTATTCAAAGGCAAAAAGTATTCATCTGTTTTTGTGAGCTTTACTAGAAAACAGTTTTCTCATTGCCTCTCAAGGCTTCAAATCTCCCAGCACTTCACTATACCATAATTATTCTACTTTTTCTCAAATTTACACTTTGAACACTCTATTCCTCCCCATACTCTATCATGAATTAAAGGAGTTCTTTTCAGGACTTTATTGTCCATCCCCATAGTTTTAACAGAAAGATATTTCAGCTTAATTAAAGCATCTTCTTAATTCTCTACCTTTCTTGAAGTTTCTTTTCTTTCTTGCCACTAGTAGTTTATAAAGTCTCTTTTCATGTTGATCACTCTCCTTTTCTCTCTCTGGATAAAAAGATTAATCCGCAAGTCTCATCTGGATAAGAAAGAGTTAAAATCTTGCCCAAGCTTTTGTAGATGGTTCAGTGATCTCTGCTGAACAGGAGCTGGAGCTGTCTGCGATGAAAAGTTCTTCATAGCTGCTCTGGAGAGCGTGGTCACCGTCTCTGCTTGCTTCAGGCTTAGAGCTCTTCTCCTTCTTTACTCGACAGTTTTCTGGTAAATTCCATCACGGCAAAACCTGCAGCCAAGCCAGGAACCGGCCTGGCCCAGCTTGGCTCGGAGCAAGCTCCCGCAGGCCCCATCTCCCGGCCGGAAGACAGGAGATGCGGCAGGCCCAGCCCAGCCCCCGCCCCCCCCCCCGGCGGCCGCATGGCCTGGGCAGAGAACCGGAGGCCAGCCAGAGGTCTGCTACCTTTCACAGCCAAGCAACAAAGAGAACAACAGAGTTCTGGTTGTACACTTTAAGGTGGGGTTCACAAGTTGATCTCACTTTTCAATGGCTAAAACTGCTGTCAATTCTCAGCAATGACCGATAATTGGTCATGAGAAAGACTGCAGGCAGTCCCCAGCAACTCCAACTTTCCTTAAAGGTAAAGTAACTCCATGACAGAAGGAATATATCCTGTGGCAGGGACCCCATGCTGGAGTAGGGGAAGAGCATGAGGAGGAAGGAGCTGCAGAGACAAAACGTTATTGACTGCAGGCCCCATTCTGCCCATCACTCTGTGCTGCTTGGGAGGGGAGGGGGAGGTGTAGAAGAGTCGAGAGTGAAGCTGAGCCTTGGAAAAAGGGAGGGGTGGGGGGAAGGTGGTTTTAGATTTGTTCTTATTTCTCATTATCCTGCTCTGTTACAATTAATTGATGGTAATTCAATTAATTTCCCCAAGTTGAGTTGGTTTTGCCTGTAATTGGTAAGTAATCTCCTAGTCCTTATCTCTCTCTCTCTTCTCCAGGCTGAACAGGCCTAGCTCTCTCAGCCTCTCCTTGGATGTCACATTCTCTAGCTCCTGACCAGCTTGGTGGCCCTCTGCTACGCTTGTTCCAGTATGTCACTATCCTTCTTGTACTGGGGAGCCCAAAACTGGACACAGTACTGCAGATGCAGTCTCACAAGTGCTGAATAAGGGGAAAGGATCACTCCTTGGACCTGCTGGCTGCACTTTTGCTAATACAGCTCAAAATGCACTTAGTCATCTTTGCTGCAAGGGCACACGGCTGACATTGTCAACTTGTCTGCCAGGACCCCCAGATCCTTTTTTGGGGAGCTGCTTCCCAGACAGTTGGCCTCTGCCTTGTATTGTTGCATAGGGTTATTTCATTCCAGATGCAGGATTTTGGATCTGATTGTCTTGAGCTTCATGAGGTTCCAGTCATCCCATTTCTCCAGCCTGTCCAGGTGCCTCTGAATGGCAGCCCTGATCTCCAGCATATTGACTACTCCCCCAATTTGGTGTCATCTACAAACTTGCTGAGAATGCACTCCATCTCATTGTCCAGATCATTAATGAAGACATTAAATACCAGTATTGGTCCCAGTACTGATCCCTGAGGGACCCCACTAGTTACTGGCCCTCAGCTGGGCTTTGTACCACCAATCACAACTCTTTGAGCTCAGCAGCCCAGCTAATTTTCCATCTACCTTATCATGCCCATATCCCAAGAATTTAGAGATAAGACTATAGGAGACTGCATCAAAGGCCTTGCTAAAATCAAGGTATAAAACATCCACTGCCTTCTACTCTTCCACAGTCCCAGTCGCTTCATTGCAGAAAGCAATGAAATTGGTCAGGCATGATTTGCCCTTGCTGAAACCATGTTGGCTGCTCCAAATCACCATCTTATCTTTCATCTCTTTAGAAATGGCTTCTAAGAGGATTTGCTCCATAATCTTCCTGGAAAAAGAGGGTAAGGCTGACCAGCCTGTAGTTCTCTGGATCCTCTTTCTTGTCCTTCCTGAAAATGGGAGTGATGTTTGGCCTGTTCCAGCCATCAGGAACCTCCCCCAATTTCCATAGCCTTTCAAAGATGATAGACAGTGGCCTCCAAATGATATTGGCCAGCTCCTTCCCATCTGGTCCCATAGACCCATATACATCCAATTGGCTTGGAGAGAGCAGGCCTTACCAGTAAAAACTGAAGCAAAAGAAAGCATTGAGTAACTTGGATTTCACAAGGTACTTGATCACTGGGTCCCCTGCCCCACTGAGCAATGGGTGCACTGTGAATAAAAGTACAAATTTAGGTCACTTAATAGGATGAACCTTACCCTAGTTTCAGTGAGCTTTCCAAGAACTTAAGGAGGGAAGACATTGAAGCACAAAAGCTCATCAAGTTAGACAACCTTGCCTGACAATAAACCTGTGGAAACTGGTTCTGAGGGTGTAACAAAGAATGAAAACCAGCCCAGACCATTGTCTCTCATCACGAAGCCACAGGAAGGATCGACCCACTGTAGATAAGCTTAGGACTGTAATTGGGTGATAGTCCACCTGTATATTCTATATAACCTGTGTGTTACTTGTGATTAGGGCCCCTCAGAACTAGGCTGGGCCACTGCATGCGCATTGCAGTAAAGTATTTCCTTTTGCAATTCTGTACTTAAGGGTGTCTGCATCTCCTTCTTTGTTCAGCAATAAAGAATCCTGCAACAGCTTTGGCACCCCAGAAGGGACTTGGACAACTCACTTGACTACACCAGCCACTATGACCCCCTGCGAGTCAACGACCCACTGATGGCAAAAGGTGAGTTTACCTGGGTAACGTGAGCACAGGGGGTACCATTTGGACAGATCATTTTTTTGCAGCAAGGAGGTGAGAGTTAATAATAAGTGTCATGAATAAAATCTCTCAAGAAATCCACCCCGGTTAAAATACTGTGTTTAGTTATGTACAGTTAATGTTCTTATCCCATTTGTAAACCTTGTACCCCTTGTTTACTCCGATGGTTATTAGTAATGTTAATTACTGTTGAGGGTTAGGTGTCCTTTTTTTTTGTTTTGTTTTGTCGTTCTGGCCTGCCCGTGGAATTTTTACCCATTAGCTGCGGAGACAACCTAACTGTGGGTATTTAGTGGGTGATTGATAAAGGACAAAGAGTGGCCGGGCCCAGGGGGGGAAGGGGGCAGGAAAGGAGGGTGGGGACAGTTTTTGGCTGGCTTTCCTCGGCTTCGGGGAAAGACATTCGTTTGCTGGTTCACGGAGCTGCTGCGGTGGGGAGAGGGGAATTTTCGCCATCACCCAGACGGAGCTGCTGCTTCTTCTCCTTCTTCCCTCTTCGTTGGTGGCCTCGCACCCCCTGTCCTGCCGGGACGTGTGGCAGTGCCAGGCACCGCCGCGGAGCTGCTGATACACCTCAGCCACCGGCCCAGGATCTCTGCTCATCCCTGCTGTTCCAGCCGACTGTTCCTCAGAGCCCTGCAGGAGCACCGGGACTGACTGCCCGAGGGGGTTTGTGAAACAAGCCTCTCCTTCATCCCGTCTCAGCCGAGAAGGCTGTCCCGGGGCCCCTGGTTCTGTTTTCTTGTTAATGCTGTAGTTATTGTTGTTTGTTTGCCTGGTTGTACTAGTAAAGAACTGTTATTCCTATCCCCAGATCTCTGCCTGAAAGCCCCTTGATTTCAAAATTATAATAATTCGGAGGGAGGGGGTTTTCATTCTTTCATCCCAAGGGAGGCTCCTGCTCTCCCTAGCAGACACCTGTCTTCTAAAACCAAGACAATTACTTACCAGTTTCTGAAGTGTTTTAAAGGTTCTTATGAGACATTCCTGTACCCTTTCCCTTACTTCCCTGCTACTATATAACAAAACTGCTCCCAGGGGGGCTGGGTCAGATTAACAAAAGCTACCCATTAGAAAGGTATGCCACAGAAGCTACTCCCATGGAAGCTGTGCCACACTCGAACAAAGAAAGTCCCATGAAGCTGTGCAACCGAGTAATATGCAAACTAAGGCATGCAAGACACCAAAACAATGAGCTAACAGAGGAATAAAAGGACAAGGAAACATATTCTAGCAAGCTATGATGAGAGATCATCTCCCTGCATCACCTAAGCCTGCTTAGAAACCATCTTCCTGCATCACCATGACCTAAAGAGGACTGGAAAGAACTGACCACCCTAGACAACGAGCCAGAACAACAGGTCTCCAGGCTACTCTCATGAGGATGGAAGCCCCAGCTCTGCAGTGTGTGCTACAAAGCTGATTTGTGCCTCCTCCTTGGAGCTGCCAGTGTGGGAAGGCTGTGGTGCAAGCAACTCCTCGGGCCCCCGACCCCAAAAGCTGAATCCTAATAAAGGCATCAAACAGGAGTCTTATCTCTTGGCCGATTTCTTTCAATAAGGACCACACACAGTACAGTGAAAGGGTCACCTTTAGGTGAATTGCTAATCCGTTGGGTGAAAATAGATGGAACCTGATGAAGTGCGCAGAGTAGTTATAAGAGCAGGTATGAATTTATTCAGCGCTGAGGTGCATGGGGATATCTCCTCCAAAAAGCATGCACACCTTTTTGATTGGGTTTTTCCTTTTTATCCTTTACAGACCAGGTTTACACGATACGCCTAATACATATTAATTTCCTAACCCAGCCTGTCTTCACTTCATATAACAATTAGCCCCGTACGCCTAATACATATTAATTTCCTAACCCCGCCTGTCTTCATATTACAATTAGCCCCGTGCCCCTTTCAGTCCTTTGGTCGCTTTTATTTTTTTTCTTTTTTTGGGACTTTAAATCCGTTTCTTCCGGCTTAGGGTTCGAGGAATCTCCTTTATCCTGTGGTGCCTTTGTCTTTGCATCTTGTTTGTGTATTCCAGCTCCTTATCTCATCTTGCAGTCTGACTTTTTTTCCTGTTCTTGTGGATTAGGGTGTCAGGGTCTGGTTTTTGTCAGACACCCCTTTGAGTTAAGCATTTTTTTTTTTTTAATTCTTAATTTCTTCGTTTCACTCCCCCCTTTTCTAGAAAATTAGTAAATTCTTTTACTTAGAAATACCAATGCCTTTTATTTTTCAGTCTACTTTTACAGCTTGCTCTCCTCGGTATGTATCCTTCATTGCATTACCATATGCTGCTGCTAGGGAAGTCAGTACTGCTATTTGTTTTAACATCCTCCAGTTCCAAACAAGCATTGCAATTGATAGCACCAGACTTATACCTACTAATGCTAGTATTATAATGATAGGGTGGCAAAGTGTGTTCAAAATTCCAGTTGCAGTTGGTGACCATCCAAAGGGTGCATCCCACCAGTGATGATTTATGTCTTGGTTTACTCTTTGTAATACTTTGCTTATTTCTTTTGTATCATGATAGACAGTAATCAGAGTCTTTTGCCCGTTTTCCTGGATCTCTTTCAGGATTTTTGCCAAATCTTGGTGGTTCATTAGCTGTCTTACTAATGTCAGGTTCATTTCAATGGGTGTAGGTGATAATTTATGGTATATTGTATAGTTAGATCTTATCAACTGGTGGGATGTAACCAGTGCTGAATATAAAAAATCACACCCTACAGTTTTAACAAAATCACAAATACAAAAGTTAGAATGGTTCTTAATAAGCAAATTTATATTGTTATCATCTATTTCTACAGAAACACACACAGTTCTTAGACATACACAGCCTAGGCCAATATATACAAGCACATTCTTCTGACTAGTATCAGGATGAATCTCAAAGTGGCAGATGCTTTGCTCAGTGTCTAAACATATGTCTTGTGCATCAAACATGTTAGCCTCACAGATAAACCCTTGTTGTTCCCGGGTAACACAAGATTCCAAATTTACATTTTGCCACCCCCCATTCATCAACCGGGCCCATGCTCTATGCTCCGAGGGGTAGAGAACTGCCCTTTCATGATTCAGTCCTAATGCAATAATAGGGTGGATATTGTAAATTGTGGCATTACGTATAGTCAGCACAAAGGCAGTAGCTATTTCGGTGGAAAGGTCATAAGTAAAATTTACCAGAGTCCACCAAGACTGAAGTTTCCTTTCTAAATTATTTGCATTGTCCCAGACAATTTTCCTAATTTCAATTGGAAAAGCACCTTCACTTCCTTCTCTTATTATTGAAGCAACTATTGATTGCATCCATAATTGTGCCTGTATGCAGCTAAGGGCTAATGACACATTATTTTGGGCAATATTTAGTGCTTTTATTATTAGCTTGTGGTCTTGGTCCCCAGCCTCTTTCCACCTTGGTAATATTTTAGAAACTTACCATTGGTTAGTTCCTAGTGCTAATAAAGAGGATTGTAGGGGCTGTTTTAGTTTCATCAAATCACTTGTTGCAGCAGCTAATTTATTCATTAATATTTCTGAATCAATTCCATTTAATACTCCTAACCCTGTTCCTAATATTCCAGTTAAGTCTCTTCTCATTCTGCCCCTGAAGTGTATCTGCTTTTGTAACCATGTTGCCCAGCCCTCAGATGATGTCTTTAGGAAAGAGGAGCAGGCTGGCTGAATCTCAGAGATGTTAGTTTGCATTAGTAATTCAATACGCTTGAGAGACCACTCTGGGTTAAATAACAGTTGTTGTTGTCGTGTATTCCTTATTACATATGGGCCAACTTCATAAATTTTAGGTTAAATTTTAGATGGTGTGGTCTGAGCTTGGGTTACAGTTGATTTGGTCATTGCAATAGGCATGGCTTTCATTCTAAATTTGAATGTTAGCCCTTTATCCCCACGACCCCAGAGGCAGACCACATCTACTGTTTGTACTAATGTAAAATTATACCAACAATCCGATTTACTTAAACGGTCACAAACTTCCCAGTGCTTGCCTGTAGGAGAAGCTGAAACACTAATTTGAACTGCCTTTTCATAGTTAGTCCCATTAATCATCCGGCATCCTACCCTGATTACTTCCCCAATAGTCCCTTGAAGGGTCCATAACCTTTGTTTTTGCCATTCTCGCTTTTTATATATCTGGTTTTCATGCATAACTACAGTTGATAGGTTTAAATCTCTTATATCAGAGTGTTTTCCCATGAATCCAGTGGATTGAATGAAAGCTTGGGACCAAGGCCATTCAGCATTTTTCTGGCTAGAGGTGCTTTCCAGTTCTTGAATTACACTTGTGGTTACAAGTAAAACAAACAGACTGACTTTATTGACTAGGTTTTTGCAAGCTAAATCATGGAATGCTCCCAACTGCAATGTACTCATTTTGCTCGAGTAAGTTTTAATTTCAGTTCATTGTCACCCAGTGTTACTTTCCAAGGGGCTTCTGGAGCCTTCTTCACTCGAGAATGGTGAATCCAGGCGCTCTGTTCCTTGATCTTAACTGCAGTGAAGGTGGTGAGGATCACCTGGAACGGTCCTTCCCACTGTGGTTCTAAAGTTTTTTCTGTAAGAGACTTAACATACTATTGAAAGACCCCCGAGCTGTTCACCAGTCTTCACAGAAGTAATTGTGAATGCCATTTATTTCTATCTTTAGCACACCTTTTATAGGGTTCTACAGGGTCTGCGGGCAGAGCAAGTTACTATTGGCTAACACACACAGTTTACATTTTTTCTCTTACACACAAGGATATTGTTTTACTTTACTCTCTCTTCTGCATGAAGGTTTCAAGGACTTTAGCCTTTAATATCACGACTTATGTCAAAGGCTGGTTTATGCATACAGGCCTTTACTAATATATATAAAATATAGCAACAACATACACATAATCTCCAGGCTGTATGTCATGCACTGGCCCATCCAGCCCTCTGCTCCAGGTTCCAGCCACATGTTTCTCAATTGCTTTGAGCTGTTTGCCTAGGGCTATCATATAGGCAGTCAACCTCTCCTCCCCCACTTGGGTAGACAATCCCTTTTGCACACCGATGTCGCCCTGAAAACTCAGCTTCTGAGCTTGCTGACATGGTTTTCTAATAAACCTCGCTTTTTCCTTCACCACACCTCGACCTGTGTCCGTGTGATCTGTTCATCTTCAGCGGCAACACACCGTATGGTCTCCCATAAAGCATTTCAAAGGGACTTAGTTTTTCTTTGGCTCTGGGCTTGGTTCGGATCCGCATCAATGCCAGTGGGAGAGATTGGGGCCAAGGTAAATTAGCTTCTTGTCCCAGCCTCACAATTTGCTGTTTAATTAAATGATTCATTTTTTCTACTTGGCCACTTGACTGGGGGCGATAAGGGGTATGGAGCTCCCAATCTATCCCCAGATGTCGACTGATTTGTTGTACTATTTTTGAGATAAAATGTGGCCCCCTATCTGAAGATATTGTGGCTGGAACCCCGAAGCGTGGTATTACCTCTTGTAGCAATACCTTTATTACCTCCCGGGCTTTGGCAGTCCTGGTGGGAAAAGCCTCTGGCCACCCTGAAAAGGTATCTGTTAAAACTAGCAAATATCGATACCCCCCTTTTCTTGGGAGTTCTGAGAAGTCAATTTGCCATTGTTGTCCAGGCCCATGGCCTTTTCCAATTTGACCGAGTTTTGGTTTGGGGGTATTCTTAGGTTTAGTCTGGAGGCAAATGTCACACTGCCGGGTTACCTGAATGACAGTAGAGTATAAATTTCTGGCAGTAATCTTTTCAATTAGATAGCTATACAGGGGATCTATTCCCCGGTGTGTTTTCTGGTGCTCTTCTCTTACTAGTGACCATAACAAATGAGAAGGGATGACTATTGTCCCTTCTGCAGTAATACCCCATTCCTCTTGGTTATATTTTCCCCCTTGATCTTGAATTAGTTTTCTATCTTTTCTAGTATATACTGGCTTACCTTCAAGGGAGATCTGTCCATCAGGAATTAAGGCTCCCTCAACTGTTATCTCACCTTTTGCTGCTTCTTTTGCCTCTCTGTCCGCCAGCTCGTTTCCTTCCTCCAATTCTGAGCTCACCTTCTGGTGTGCCTTAATGTGCATAATTGCTACCTGCTCAGGTAGCTGGACTGCTTCCAGTAGCCGCAATATCTCCTGCGCATGTTTGATGCTTTTCCCTTGTGAGTTTAACAGTCCTTTTTCTTTCCAGATGGCCCCATGTGCATGTACAACCCCAAATGCATATCTCGAGTCTGTATAGATGTTTATTTTCCTTCCCTTTGCAATCTCCAGGGCACGGGTTAGAGCGATGATCTCTGCCTTTTGTGCAGAGGTATCTGTTGGCAAGGGTCCAGATTCTATTACCTCTTTGCAGGTGGTAACTGCATACCCGGCATGTCGCTTTCCACTGATGATGTAGCTGCTCCCATCAGTGAAACAGGTTTCTGCATCATCCAGCGGGGTGTCTTTCAGGTCTGGGTGGCTGGAGTAGGAAGCTTCGATGGTCTCCAGGCAGTCGTGGTGCACCGGCTCCCCTTGATTCCCACTGAGAAAAGAAGCTGGGTTGATAATGTTAGTTACAACTATCTCTACATCATCTTGTTCTACCATGATGGCTTGGTATTTCAGGAACCTTTGTGGGGAAAGCCAGTGCCCACCCTTTACTTCTAGGACTGCAGACACTGTGTGAGACACCAATACAGTCATTTTCTGGCCCAGGGTGAGTTTGCGTGCTTCCTGAATATTCAGCACCACTGCAGCAACAGCTCTAAGGCATCCCGGCCATCCCTTGGCTGTTGCATCTAGTTGTTTGGAGAAGTAAGCAACTGCTCTTTGGTACGGACCCAAGTCCTGGGCCAGTATTCCCAGGGCAATTCCTTGCTTCTCATGGGAAAACAGGAAGAACGGCTTACTTACATCTGTGAGTCCAAGCGCTGGAGCCGACATTAGGGCATTCTTCAGCTAGTGAAAGGCTTGTGTGGCCTCTTTTGTCCACTGGAGTTCTCTGTTCCCGCTTGTAATGAGCGCATACAGAGGTTTCACAAGCAACCCGTAGCTGTGTATCCATAGTCTGCACCATCCTGTCATTCCTAAGAATGTTTGCAGCTCCTTCACTGTTTGAGGTTTTGGGGTTTGGCATATCGCTTCTTTGCGATCTTGCCCTAGAGTCCGCTGTCCAGCACTGATCTCATAACCCAGATAAATTACTTTTGGCTTCACTACCTGGGCCTTTTTCTTTGATACCCTGTATCCTTGAAGTCCCAGAAAGTTTAGCAGGCTTACAGTCCAGGCTATGCATACCCCTTTTGTCCGGGTGGCTATGAGGATGTCATCCACGTACTGCAATATCTTTCCTTCTTCTGGGGGAGCCTCACAGGATTCCAGATCCTTGGCAAGTTGATCTCCAAACAGAGTAGGAGAGTTTTTAAATCCTTGAGGCAACACAGTCCAGGTGAGCTGGGATTTGCGCCCACTTTTGGGGTTTTCCCATTCAAATGCAAAAATTTTCTGTCTGTCCTCATGGATAGGGAGGCAAAAGAAGGCATCTTTCAAGTCTAAAACAGTAAACCAAGTTAGCTCGGGTGTCAGGCACGTTAGTAGAGTGTATGGATTTGCGACTACAGGATAGAGATCCTCAGTTATTTTGTAAACAGCCCTTAGATCTTGTACTATCCGGTATGACCCATCAGGTTTTCGGACTGGCAAAATGGGAGTATTGAACTCAGATGGGCACTCTTTTAACAAGCCTAACTGCAAAAAGTTTTCAATTATGGGACTAATTCCTTCCCTATCTTCTCTTTTCAGGGGATACTGTTTAATTCTAACTGGTTGTCTTCCTTCCTTGAGTTTGATTAATATTAGAAGTGCATTTTTTTGCTCTCCCTTGTACATTGGAGGCCCACACTCCAGGAAATACTTGATTTATTATTTCTTCACTAATTTCTCCCTCTGTGTGGACGGCTGTCAACATTAAACTCAATGTCTCTATGTACTGTTCATCATTTACCTCCAGAATAACCTCTCCATTTTTAAATTTAATAGTTACTTGTAATTGTTCTAACAAGTCTCTACCCAACAGATGTCTCGGGGATCTGGGCAGATATAGGAATTTATGAATACCCCATTGCTTTCCAAGCTTATACTTTAATGGCTTGCAAAAATATGCTTTTTCAGGTTGACCAGTTGCTCCTATTACTGTAACATAATCCTTCCCCACAGGTGCCAAAGTCTTATTCAAGGCTGAATATGTTGCCCCCGTGTCAACCAGAAATTCCACCTCTTTCCCTCTTTCCCCCAGTTTCAATTTTATAACCAGTGGATCTTCTGGGGTGAGATCTACCGGTCCTCTTCAATCTTCATATGCAATCATTTTCCTTTTTTCCTGGTCTCCCTTATCCTGGAAGCCACCCTGTCTCCGCTCTGGGCACTGATTTTTCCAGTGACCATATTTCTTACAGATGGCACACTGGTCTCTGCCTAGTCAGGACGGGCCTTGTCTATATGATCCCTGTCCACATTTTCCTCTCTCTCCCTCGCTTACAACAGCTACAAACTTCCTCATTCCTTGTTTATATCCTTCTTCCCGGTTACTAAAAACTCTCCACGCCTCATCTAACAAAGTCTCTAAGTTCCTCCCATCTGCCCCCCGAAGCTTTTGGAGTTTACGCCTTATGTCACCCGTAGACTGCCCCAGGAAGAAATTAACTAACTGCTGTATCCCTACTTCAGACCCAGGGTCCAGTGATGTGTGACGGCGCATGGCATCTCTTAATTTTTCGAGGAATTCGGATGGTGACTCAGAGGGCCCCTGCCTGATTGCATATAAGGCTGACCAATTTATAGTTTTGGGGATGGCTCTTTCCATCCCCTTTGCGATCCACTCCTAGTAGCTTTCTAGTTTTTTTAATTCTGCTAATCTGTTTGGATCCCACTGTGGGTTTTGGAGTGGGAAATAATCTTTCACATGCAATTGTTGGATTTTATAATAATCTTCTGCCAGATCCCCTGCCGTTTTTATAATTAATTGTTTTTCTGTCTCGGTCAGTGCATCCAATAATAATTGCATATCACTTCAGTCTGGATTGTGTTGTTTTATTATATATCACAGACGTTTAGCTGTGTTAACTGGATCATTGCGGTAATTTTTAGCAACCTTCTCCCATGCCTCCAAATCGATTGTGGAGAAGGGAACCTTAACCAATACCACTCCTCCCTCTGGTGCCACTGCCTCTCGCAGCGGTGCCTGTAATGTGTGTCTGTTGTCTAGTGCGGTGTGCAACCAGAGGGGTGTCTACATCCCCTGAGTCCACATCCTCATCCTCTTCCCTTTCTGGTCTTATGTGGGGAGGCTTAAGCAAATCATCTGCCAGATCTTGTTCTTGGGCCACAGTCTGGTAAACCTTATCTGATTTTGTGCATCTTTGCCCTATGCTACATGCTGAACAGCACTGCTTAAGCCTCCCCCTCTTAGTCTTATTCTCCTTCTCCAGGGCCAATACCAGAGGGTCAGAGGAAGCCCTGATCCCACAGTCCCTCTGCCATTCGGGGTGATTTCGAAGGGAGAAAAACATATCAGCATATGTTACCTCTGCCCATTTCCCTTCCCTCCTGAGAAAGAGCATGAGTTGCAATAGCGTGTTATAGTCCAAAGTTCCACTAGGTGGCCATTTCGCTCCCTCATCCAATTTATATAGCGGCCAACAGTCCTTACAGAATTTGATTAAATCCTTCTTGTTCTCAGTTCCTCCACATCCAGCAATATTTTTCCAATGTGCAAGAATACAACCTAGCGGACTTGCTTTAGGGATTTCTTTACTTTGTCCAGTGCTCATTGTTTCCCTAACTTGTCTTGTCCTGTTTCCACCCAAACTTTTCCTCACACACAATTGCAATTAGTGGGTACTCAATGTGACTTTTCACACACAAACTTCAAAGTTTTCACTTTGCACATGAAGCATATGCCCTGATGGTTATTAAAGCAACAATACCAGCGTCTACCCACGGTTAAAACAAATATTAATCACTTTGCACTCAGGCACAACACTCCTCATTTAAATTTGGGTTTGCCCCACACTGACCCCAGTCGCTTCGCCTTTTTCCGGCCGCCCCAGTCGCCCGAGGTCGGAACCGCGGATAGGGCTCCATACTCGCTCCGCACCTCTGGTGCGTCTCACTTGCTCATTCACACACCAAACACACTCAGTGACTCAACGTGTCCGGACTTAGCATTCACACAAAACAAGGGTTCGCTCGACTCACCCCCAGAGTCGCTAGCGGGCTGCTCTATCAGCTCAGCGAGAACCCCCCCCCTTGTCGGCCGCGCTATTGGCCAGGATCGATCCCGTTCCCTCTGTCCCCAGCCCCTCCTGGCCGGGTGCTTGCAAGCCCACCGGGACTGTGCTGTACGACAGACGTCTCTGGTCGCTTTACCAGCAGCTCTCCCCATGATATTTAATTCATACCTTTATCCACAGGCCGGCAGGTTGTTGTCTGTCCCCGCGGTGAGCGAACCGAGGTTCGGGGTCCCTCCCAGAAAGTCCTGGGGGCGCGCCAGTGAGTCCGTTCCTTGGCCGCTCCCGCAGCCAGACAGAGATCCTCCTGGCTGGCTCGCCAAAATGAAGTGCGGAATAAAAGGAACCCTATAACTCGCAGAGTAGTTATAAGAGCAGGTATGAATTTATTCAGCGCTGAGGTGCATGGGGATATCTCCTCCAAAAAGCATGCACACCTTTTTGATTGGGTTTTTCCTTTTTATCCTTTACAGACCAGGTTTACACGATACGCCTAATACATATTAATTTCCTAACCCCGCCTGTCTTCACTTCATATTACAATTAGCCCCGTGCCCCTTTCAGTCCTTTGGTAGCTTTTTTTTTTTTTTCTTTTTTTGGGACTTTAAATCCGTTTCTTCCGGCTTAGGGTTCGAGAAATCTCCTTTATCTTGTGGTGCCTTTGTCTTTGCATCTTGTTTGTGTATTCCAGCTCCTTATCTCATCTTGCAGTCTGACTCTTTTTCCTGTTCTTGTGAATTAGGGTGTCAGGGTCTGGTTTTTGTCAGACACCCCTTTTAGTTAAGCATTTTTTTTTTTTTTTAATTCTTAATTTCTTCGTTTCACTGAGGGTTATCTAAGAGCACAGGAACTGCATCCAGATACCTGGCGCACATTGACCACCAATTGGTGGTGTTGGAGTCTGAAATACAGACTGTGTGCCGTTGCTTTTAATGTTTAGTTCTGGGATTCAAGAGAACACTGAATTTCATATAATATGAAATTCATGAGCATGTTTTCATAGTGATACATGAAAACAAATGTTAAAGTTAGATAAGAAAGGTAGGTGTGTAGATTAGAAAGTTTCTTAAATCACTGGGTGAAAAAGTAGTTTAGAGAACAGGAGACAATATGGAGGATTTAGGGTGTTGTCTCTTGTCCTTCTTCTTTCTTCTTCATGTTCTTTTCCTAGAGGTTTTTGGGTAGTAGTTAGTGATTGGATAGAAAATGCCGCAGTGCATCACAGAGGTGATGGGTCATTGGGTCATTAAGAAAAATAATATACGTGTCTATTGTTAATTGAGTAAAAATAGGTATAAAGATAAAAGAACTGCGTAGTTTGGGGCCATTTTGTGTATCAAACATGAAGTGTGCCACAAGGCCTTGTTTGTACCATCAGAAGAAAGAAATGTACCAAATTGCAAAGATTAACCTTGAAACCAGCCTAGAGAAACCTGTTAACTTTTGTAAGGATTCTGCAATAAACACGAGAAACAAGATTCTAACGAGCTCGAGAGTTTACTTCAAATAATGAAGATTGAGATAAGTAGAACTCCCCACGAGGGAGGATCCCAGAAGAATTCAGCCCAGAGAAGGCTGGGGAACTATAGGAAGATGTATCTACAGAAAATTCAGCCCAGAGGAGGCTGGGAGACTATAGAAAGCTGTATTCACAGAGAATTGAGCCCAGAGAAGGCTGAGAGACTAAAGAAAAGATATATCCACAGAGAACAGAGCCCAAAGGAGGCAAGGAAAAGAGAGACAGAGGTAACAAGTGGTGCCCCGTGTGAGGACAAACTCACAGAAGCTTCAATCAACACCTGCAGGATCACAGCAACCAGTTCCTGAAAGAAATCCGTCTGGAGAAAAACATCTGCTATCACATTCCGAAATTCCAAGGGCCCTGGACTCGGAACATTGGATTCTGCTGGTCAGTAATCTGAAGATAGCCAGGTCTGGTAAGCTGTATACAGTCTAGATAATGGGGTTGAATATTTATAAAGAGAGATTGTTTAAACCCAGGATATGGGGGAAAATATAAATATGATGTTTAAAGAGTTAGAACCCCGGGAATGTAGGGAGTTGAACTGCCCTTTCTGAAAGCGCGGGAAACCCAGATAATTCCCCAGCGGCGTGGTACCCCTGCCCCTGTCCCTTCAGAGAACGTGGAGGGACGAGGGAGGAATGCGAGGGAAAACTGAACACCGGGAAGCTTGTGTTACTTCAGAAAGCAGAGTGAGCAGTTTGTTATATTGTTAGAGGTTAAAAAGATTGCATGGAGAGATATGATGGTTTATATAGAGTCTTTTTGGAATTATTGCAGTTAGAAGAAATCGCAGGGGGTATGGAGGCTAGCTTTGGAGCAAGCTGCAGGCCCCATGGCCTGCCAGCCCTGCCTGAGAAGCTAGCCTGGGAAATTCATGGGAGGATTCAAAACAATCCTCAAAGACAGAAAACAGCCTGCAGGTGCTGTTTGTTTGTTCCCGTGTTTTCCTTGCAGGAGAAAGTCAGGGGGTGGTGAACCCCACTGACCAATGATGGTAATGTAGCACTTTACTAACCAATAAGAGTTTCCTTTCTGTACTTTCGACGAACTAGTCTATATAACATGGCTGTAGCAATAAACTAGAGATTCTCTCCTGTTCTGACTCCCTTGAGAGTCCGTGTCGTTCTTCTTGCCGTTCCCAATTAGAACGACATCTGGTGACCCCGACGTGATGATGGACCGACCCTCCGAGGTCTGGTAACCCGACGTGATGTGCAGCCGACCCCCGAGGTCAGAAAGCAACCTACGTGAAGACATCTGCTAATCCCCTGAGGGTAAGCAGCGAGCGGGAAAAACACCAGCCCTTCCCCCTAGAGGGGAAAGTGGAATTCTCCCGGGCTTTCCAAGAGGAAGCTGGTTTCTAACCAACGGGATAGTGGAGCCTTCCAGAGAGCGGGCTTGGAACGGCTATCTTGGTGAAGCAGAGCTTGAAATCCCGGGTCCAAGCCGATAGCGTTTGCATAATTGCATTCGCAGAGCCGCCAAGATAAAAAAAGTTTTCATAATGGAGAACTGTGATTTAGCTGACGAGCAACTTGTCAGCTTTGCATGGCAAGACGCCTTGCTGAGCATGGGACTCTGTATTCCTAAAGAAGATATACGCGCTTTGTTCCACTGGGTGAAAGCGCAGGAGTTTGCTATGACTGTGAATGATGTGTTTAACCTTAAAGTTTGGTGGTCAGTGGGGGACCACCTGTGGACTAAGCTGGCTGCGGGAGATACCAGTGCGTACAGCTTAGCAGCAACTTGGGGAGTGATTTTTAAGGCACTGGAACAGTGCCAGCCTAAAAACAGTGAAACCGAACTGTGTAGCAGTCCTTCAGCTCTGCCCGGACCCTTAGAGAACTTTAGCAGCAGGCAGGAGCAGTCGGTGAGCCAGAGATCTCCCTCTCCAGAAAAATTTGAGCGCCCGTCATCCGCGGAGCTTGGCGCGCAAGTTTTACCAGCAGAAAAACAACAAAAGAGCGAAAATCGCTCGGCTCTGCCTTTACCGCACCCGCAGGCGCCGCCATTGCCAGCGCCGCGAGAGCCGCCTTTGCCTGCGCCCTCCGCGGAGCCTCCGCCGGCCCCTCCAGGACCAGTGCTGCGAGCACTGCTGCCAGCGGCCGCCGTGGAGCCTCCGCCGGTGCCCCAAGTCCCCACAGCGGCAGCAGCAGCGGCGAGAAAAAAAAGAGAGAAAAGGTGGAAAAGAAGGAAAAAAAGCTAACTGAGGACGCCGCCCGCCGCCACCGGCCGCGGGCCGGGCGGCCAGCCGGGCCCCCTAGCTCCGGTCGGCTGCAAAAACCCCGTAAAAGCCGAGCCGAAGCCCGGATCTGGAGCCGAGGCCGGGGCCGTGGCGAGCATTCCTCCCCCCCGCACCCATCCAAAGTGCCAGCCAAAAAGCGGCGGGGGAGGGGGGGGGGGAGCCCAGGCCCCCCCTTTCGCTCGCGCACGCGCGCCCTGTGAGCTCCTTTCTTCTGTGCCACCGGAAGCAGCGCGAAACCGCGGCACCCGCGCGGACGCCCACCGCTTCCCCGCGCGTGTGCGCCCTGCGCGGAGCGAGCCGCGAGGGTCGGCGCGGAGCCGCGGGACCTGCACAACACCCCCGCTGCCCCGCGCTCGCCTGCGCTCCAGCGGGGAAGCGGCGGGGAGGACGGGGAGCGAACTTCGCTCCCCCCCGCACCCGTCAGCGTGGCCCGCGCGTGCGCGGACCGTGCTACGGGCGCCGGGCCGAGTTCTGCCAGCCTTGTGCTGCCAGGTTCTTCTCCTGCGAACCCGAGCCGCCCCGCGAGACGGTGCCGGGGCTCGAGCAGTGCCCCGGCCAGCACGCGTTCCACCCCGCCTTGCAGGGAGTGAACCGCACCAAAGTCCTGCAATCCCTGCGAGACCCAAATTTGCTCACTTTGTACCACTTTAGTGTTCTTTTAAACTACTATATTGACAAGTTAGACTGTCAGTTTGAACAGACTAACAATGTTTTGTATTAGTTCACTGAGTTAAAGATATTTGACTCAACCATCAAATCCTTGCAAGGAAAACAATCTTTAAACATCATCATAAACCAAAATTCCAAATTAATATCCATTCCAATATCTAGTAAAAGAAACCACTTGTGCCGTGTTTGTTCTCCCTCCTGCAGGGCCCAGCAGGATGTTACAAACACTGTACATTTTTTAATTTTTTCCTAAACCGAAAGGGTGAATTATGGAGGCTAGCTTTGGAGCAAGCTGCAGGCCCCATAGCCTGCCAGCCCTGCCTGAGAAGCTAGCCTGGGAAATTCATGGGAGGATTCAAAACAATCCTCAAAGACAGAAAACAGCCTGCAGGTGCTGTTTGTTTGTTCCTGTGTTTTCCTTGCAGGAGAAAGTCAGGGGGTGGTGAACCCCACTGACCAATGATGGTAATGTAGCACTTTACTAACCAATAACAGTTTCCTTTCTGTACTTTCGACGAACTAGTCTATATAACATGGCTGTAGCAATAAACTAGAGATTCTCTCCTGTTCTGACTCCCTTGAGAGTCCGTGTCGTTCTTCCTGCCGTTCCCAATTAGAACGACACAGGGGGGGATGGAGAAGAAAAAAAAAAAAAGTTAGAAAAGTTCCACGCTGTTTCTGAAACCATGCCTTTAGAACAGCCCCCTACCCTGCACCCTCCATGCACGTCAGAGGAGCCAGAGCGAGGGAGGGAGCCTACCCCGCACTCTGACGAATTTAATAACACAAAGATGTTAGAAAAGGCTGGTAAAGGTGTGTCTGCCCAAGAGGGGACACGGAGGGGGGTGTTCGCTGAGCAAGCGACCCCGAAAATACCCGCCCAGCAGGCGGAGTTAGAAGCTGCCCAAAGAGGAAAGGCTTCAAAGAGCGGCGGGAGACGGCGGGATGGCCGCGCCGCGGAGTGACCCCGAGGAAAGGGGGGAGAGATTAGAAAAAGAAGAAAAAAATATTAGAACGCTGCCATAGACAGACAGCGAAAGAGAAGGGGCTGGCCAAAGTTATAAAGGCACACCCCGCAGGGAAAGCACAGCCGTGATCCATGAAGGGGAGGACCCGGCCCTCCGGAGGGGAGATTGGCGGGGTCCCTTGTAGAGGCGCGCATGCGCGTTTCGGTGCTAAAGCCGAGCCTGTGAAGTTTGGGAAATCAGCCCGGCTGGCTCAGCCGGCAGAGCCTGAGACTCTTGATCTCAGGGTCGTGGGTCCGTTTTCTGGCACAAACAGCAGTCACCCAAAAAGGGATTTATTGTTGGAGTCTGAGATACAGACTGTGTGCCCTTGCTTTTAATATTTAGTTCCAGGATTCAAAGAAACACTGAATTTCATATAATATGAAATTCATGTGCATGTTTTCATGGTGATACATGAAACCAAATGTTAAAGTTAGATAGGAAATGTGTAAATGTGTAGATTAGAAAGTTTCTTAAATCACTGGGTGAAAAAGTAGTTTAGAGAACAGGAGACAAGATGGAAGATTTAGGGTGTTGTCTCTTGTCCTTCTTCTTTCTTCTTCATGTTCTTCTCCTAGGGGTGTTTGGGTAGTAGTAGGTGATTGGGTAGAAAATGTCACAGTGCAGCACACAGGTGTTGGGTCATTGGGTCACTAAGAAAAATAACTTAGTTGGCATCTGTTAATTGGGTAAATGGACATATAAAAGACCTTGAAGAAGATCTTTGTTAGCCATTTTACCCCTTTTCTATCATAGTGCACATAGCTCCTTGTACCTTGTAATGCTGATAAGAAAAAATAAACAACTGAGACCGAACGAGAGAAAAAATCGCCTCCCTCTCATCAATCTTCAGTTCAAAGGGAAAAAGAACCCAAATCTAAAAGTACAATAAACAGACAATTTATCTCCTGAAAAGGAGTTTTTCCCTAAATATAAGTTTTTAGAGTTTTTTTCTCAGATTCAAAAGCAGCCCGGCGCGGACGGGCTTGATAGCACACAGCAGCCAGAAACGCTGTCGCCATGACAACCACTGGTAAAAACAACTCAAGCAACTTCGATGAAGCTACAGAAAGCAACAAAACAAAAGAGAAACAACAGAAAGCTGGACATCTCAGAGAGAGATAAAAAAGAGAGTTTTAATTGGACAATTCAAAAAATTAGAAACTTTGCAAATTGTATTGTTGGTAAATCAGCAAATTGTTGTAATCATTATTGACATTTAAAAAGAAGTCTCTAGTGAATGAAGTGCCTTCAAAAATAGATCAAAAAGTTTATAGATATTTTATAGTGAAATATATATAGATGTTGTATTTCTAATAATATCTGCTGGTTTTGTTTTTACAAAATAGCTTGGAAAATGATATTTATACATCCCAAGAAATTTAAAAGATTTTTATTCTGTTTCAGTATTCCTAATACATGAAGGTTTTGAAAATGTTATCTTCACTATACATCTACTGATAATGTAATACTGTATCATATGGAGTGATCATCAAGCATTATTACTGTAGTTACAGTCAGTTTCTGCAAGAAGCATTTCTTTAAAATTGAGTTGAAAGATCTTATGATTAACCCTACAGAAAAAGGATTGAATGACAAGTTTCTTTCATTTATAACCTTTCATTTGAGTATGTGTATTGTGGAGTTAGTTCAATACAGTTTTCAGTAATCTCAAAATTATGTTAACCATATATTACCCATTTGCTTGGTATTTTTTATAATTAGACGATTTTAATGTGAGTCCTTTTGTTATAAAAAAACATGTATAACAGCATATATATCAATTTGGATTTTGAATTTTGGTTAAAAAGTTGGACTTAATGTTTCTGAAAAGTACTACAAAAACTGAATGACAAATTACCAAATCTGTAGTGTTGTATTTTTTTTTTCTAGTGAAACTGCATTCTAAAAATCCTTACAAATGTAAGCATATACCAAGCAAATTTTTGTTATGAATTGGTATTTTTAATAACATCTACAATTATTATGAATTATTCTCAAAACCAGATAACATAGAATGATGATAAATTTGTTACATCCCTATAATCTCTATAGTGAACCAATTTTCCTATTATATTGTGTTCAAAGAAGTGTATACCAAACTTTTAGTTGCCTTTCTTTAATAATAATAGAGTAAGATTGTTGTGTTGTCATCTGATACAGATTAAGTGTTAATAGAATTAATCAAAGTTAAATTTCACTATGTTTAAGTTTGAGTGTTTTTAAGTTGTAACTTTAGTATTTTTTAATGTTAAGTTTTGTTACTTCCTTTTATCATAATTAATTTTTAACAGGTTTAAATTTAAATTGCTTTATGTTTTATTGAAGATGTTTGTTTAAATTGCAAAGTATAGTTATTTTTCTAAAGAGATGAAGATGAACACCTGCTTGTGGACAGAAGTGAAGGCAGTCTGTGACACCCTTGACTTCATTGGGAGTTCTATTGTTTGTTGTTATATTACTATTGTTATATTGTTGATATATTGTTATTGCTATTGTTATAGCTTTCTTATTTTTCAGTGTTTCCAAAATTTTAAGAAGATGTACCATTGCTGAAGATCAGCTGCCATGGGAAAAACTTCAGATTAAACCAACTGTTACATGGTTTAATTGGTCTGGTATCTAAGGCTTCTGGTCATTTGCTTTATACAAATGCCTTTTAAAAGTTTGCTGTGTTTGAAGCATCTTATAGCTGTTATTTATAAACCCCTTGCTTTGAAAATGAGTTAGGAGACATCTTTCCAGGTGAAGCCTAAGGCTCTGGCCAAGCCTTGACTTTACCTGGATAGAGAATTTACCAATAAACCCAGAAGTTTTCTGCATCAAAACAATATTCAGGTCAATTTGACTTGGCAATTAGTGAATTAATATAGCAGCTGGATTTTACAGTGAGCTTGGAAAATTGTTATCCGGACATGATTTTCCAATCTTCCACTGATTTATCAGCTGTGGCAGACTCTGGGATGAGAGTATATATTTAGTACATTTAGCCATTCATATTACAGATTATTCAGATAAGTTTAATCTAGCATAATATTAATTATGCATCTTCTTAATAAGTTTTTGATTTTTGTAAAAGTGTTATTTCCTATGTGTATACATGTGCAAGTGTTTTAATTTGATGATTTTTCATTGTCATAACAAAAAACCAAATACCTTAATTATATAAAGAAAAAGGGGGGGACCAAGGCTATGCCTCGGAAGTATAAAAACCTAATATATTTTAAATTTTTGGAAAAAGCGCAAAGATCTTATATCTATTGCAAACAATTCTTGAACAGTCCTTTTTAAACAAGTCTTTTACGAAGCCAGTTCCATCAATTATTAAGTATTGTTCTAACAGTACTCAGGCAAATTTGAGAGAGAATTCTTAAGTTCTGGTCAAAAGTTCAGAAACAAGAAGATTAAAAATCTATTTCAATTAATAATTTGGAGGAAAGTGTATGTTTGTGTATTCACAGGTTCAAAGCAAAAATAACTTCCTAGCAAAGAACATGAAAACTCATCAGCTGCAGAGACAAGCAGACAGCCCAAAGTGCAGAAGAGCGAGCATGCAGATGTGAACTGTATCAAGACCACAGTTAACAGCTGAACAGCTTGGATCCAACATGCAAGAACAATGAACTTTGGGTTTCATGTGAAACAGTGGGAAAGTCGATATTTTAAAGCCTCATTTGTTAAAGCATGGTGTGAACTGTGTCAAGATTCAGAATCTTGCACGAGAGATAAAGTCCTTGAATATGAAGGTGAATCAGGTATCACCCTTGAGCTGTATCATTTTGTTGATCACTTTGTGATGCAATTTCACCTGCATCACTTCTTTTAGTTAACTCAAAAGAAAGTGTACCTTATCTCAGTGAAAATAGATTTTTGTATAATATCCAATTTTTCTGTGTTAAAACAGAATGAAGATGAGATAATGAATGTTATTCCAAATCATGCTCTATACAAAGAGGCAACATCTTAATGTAATCTTATATCAATCTTAGTTACACCTGACTGTGAAGAGTTTGACTTTTGAAATTTTAGATAGAGATTTATAACAACTCATCTTTCAATTCAAGTAACTTCAGCAGAAACTTTAGAGCAATTAGACAAATTAAGCTACTGGTCAAGTAAGCAACCTAGATCTATTTCTCTAGCTTTGAGTAGTTAACTAATGTTCAAAACTGGAAGTAGAGCGTTCTGTGGAACAGAGCAGTAGTTCTGTTGTTGGTGCATAAGGCATGAGTGAAGGAAAAATAACCCTTCTTGAAAAGTAATCAAAGAAAAGCTTTGGGTTGATTTTTTTTTTTATTTTTTTTTTAAAGAGAGGGGCAGATGTTGGAGTCTGAAATACAGACTGTGTGCCGTTGCTTTTAATGTTTAGTTCTGGGATTCAAGAGAACACTGAATTTCATATAATATGAAATTCATGAGCATGTTTTCATAGTGATACATGAAAACAAATGTTAAAGTTAGATAAGAAAGGTAGGTGTGTAGATTAGAAAGTTTCTTAAATCACTGGGTGAAAAAGTAGTTTAGAGAACAGGAGACAATATGGAGGATTTAGGGTGTTGTCTCTTGTCCTTCTTCTTTCTTCTTCATGTTCTTTTCCTAGAGGTTTTTGGGTAGTAGTTAGTGATTGGATAGAAAATGCCGCAGTGCATCACAGAGGTGATGGGTCATTGGGTCAATAAGAAAAATAATATACGTGTCTATTGTTAATTGGATAAAAATAGGTATAAAGATAAAAGAACTGCGTAGTTCGAGGCCATTTTGTGTATCAAACATGAAGTGTGCCACAAGGCCTTGTTTGTACCATCAGAAGAAAGAAATGTACCAAATTGCAAAGATTAACCTTGAAACCAGCCTAGAGAAACCTGTTAACTTTTGTAAGGATTCTGCAATAAACACGAGAAACAAGATTCTAACGAGCTCGAGAGTTTACTTCAAATAATGAAGATTGAGATAAGTAGAACTCCCCACGAGGGAGGATCCCAGAAGAATTCAGCCCAGAGAAGGCTGGGGAACTATAGGAAGATGTATCTACAGAAAATTCAGCCCAGAGGAGGCTGGGAGACTATAGAAAGCTGTATTCACAGAGAATTGAGCCCAGAGAAGGCTGAGAGACTAAAGAAAAGATATATCCATAGAGAACAGAGCCCAAAGGAGGCAAAGAAAAGAGAGACAGAGGTAACAGGTGGAAGTGAAAGCCTACAGTGGCCTGAGGTGGGCAGTTTTAATTATGATAGGCTGTATTTTTTTTCAGCTCAAATTAGAGGAACAGTTTTACAGGGCAAATGCATTATTGGTATACTTGAAATAGTTATATCTGGTGTGATAGATTGACATTTAAGAAACAAAGAGAAACACCTAAGGAAGTTTAGGCTGCTGGAGACTGATGGTAGTTTTTCTCCTGGCCAATAACTGGCCAGTTCTGAGAATTGACAGTAGTTTTGACCATTGAAAAGTGAGATCAATCTGTGAACACCACCTTAAGACCTAAGCTCGAGAATTTCTTTGTCTCTTTGGTTTCTGGCTTTGAAAGGTAGCAGAACTTCAACTGGCTCTCGTCCCCTGCCCAGGCCATGCGGCCCGGGCGGGGGGCTGGGCTGGGCCTGCCACGGTCCCTGAGCAGGAGATGGAGCCTGCGGAGCTTCCCCCGCGCCCAGGCCGGGGCTGGGCTCTGTTGCAGCTTCCGGGAAGCCTCCAGGGTGGCTGAAGCTTTTCCCAGGGGGGTCTCTGGCTCTAGGCGCCGCTGAGCTGAAACCTGGCACCATGAACACCTGCAGCTTAAGCAAGATTTTAACCCTTTTACCACCCAGATGGGACTTGCGGATTTAATCCTTTTTCCAGAAAGAAGGCAAGAAAGAGTGATCAACAGGTAAAGAGACAACATAAACTATCAAAGACAGTGAAGAAAGGAATTAAGCTTCAGATGGGGGAGAGAAATAAGAAGATGCTTTAATAAGCTGAAATATTCTTTTGCTAAAACTATGGAGATGGACAATAATGTTCTGAAAAAAATCCTTTAATTCATGATAGAGTATTTTGGGGGGGATGGTGTATTTCAAAGTGTGGATCTAAGCAAATGGTGAAGTGGTTGTGATCTTCTAAGATGCTGGAACAGAAAAAGAGAAGTGATAGTTGTTGAAGATGTGCGGCCCTTAAGAGGCAAAGAGAAAACAACTGTTTTCAGAGATGCTCACAGAGACAGATGAAGAGAACTTCTGCCTTTGAATAACTCATCCTTAAAATGACACCCCTTAACTTATGACCCATAGCACACCTCAGAGTGATGTGAAATGGGAGGACAGAACTGATGACAGAGTTTTCCGGGCGGCTGGCATCAGAGAAATAGAAAGCCATGAGAAAATGGTTTTCTTGTGATAAACTCCATAGATTGGCAGAAGACGACTTCTTTTTCTCTACAAAGACTGATGAAAAGACTATAGCAAAGTTGAGACTGTTTTAACCACCAGGTTTTTTTGTCTCTATGTTGTCATGTGAACAAGAGAATAGTTAAGTAATGGGGAAAAAGGGTTTCTGGAGGTTTTATTCTTGTTTCTTATTCTTTTAGTTTTTGTTAATAAATTTTCTTTATTCCTTTTAAGTTTTAATCCTGCTTTGCTCTTGTTCTAATCCATATCTCACAGCAAGAAATGAATAAGTTTTCTAGTGATTTTTTAGCTAATGCTTTAAAACCACGACATCTGGCAATGGAAACTTCCCCCTCCAAAAGGGAACCAATCTCAAGGTTCCTGTCCAAATGGGGACTTTGTTCAAACCTCTTTCCTGAAATCCCCTTCTAAACCCATTAATACTCCTCTTTCCCCTATAATGTTGCAGAAAAGAGTCCAGGATGCAGGCAGGCATAGCGAGAAGATGGAAGCATCCATGTGGGTACTCAGGGGATCTGCAAATGTGTGTGTGCATGTGTGCTTTCACTAGTGAATTTATATCCCTTCCAGCTCTCTGTGTTTATGTTTTATTTGAATCCTAGTTTGTGTGTGGTGTTGACAACACCACTGTCGAGATGAATAATAAGGCATGGGACCACCTTGCTTTGAGATGATTTATTGCCCAAGTAGCCAGATAAGATATCAGTCTGAAGGCGTGAGATTTAGAGGAGCAACAAGTCAGCCACAGCTCAAGGTAGTCACGGGTTTCTTCTTCACACAGCAATATATAACATTTTGGTCCAATAGACAGTTATCACGAAACTTGTTTTTACTTAATAACCTATCACCTTTGCTTAATTTTTCCGCACTGCCTCTGTCTTTCAGCCAGTAAACTGACAGGTCACGTACTCATACACACACTACTATCGTAGCTTCTGAATCCTTAGCCTACTCTGTAAGTAACATTATTACAGCTCAAACCTCACACCATTTTACCTAATATAATTTCTTACTTAAGACATATTCTTGCCTATAACTATAGGAACATAAGTTTATAACTTTTCTACCCAATATCTATGTACCTTCATCATTACATTAACCCAAGCTCTTTCCAGGACTGCAGATTGAACCCTTCATCATCTGTTGGAATTTTCCATTTTTCCATTTCCCACATCTCCCCTCTCCCTTTGCACTAAAAAATCTCCATTAATGGATCTTCTAGAGAGATAATGGATAAGCATATGGTATCTAAACCTGAAGCATTAGATAAAGTCACACAAACATTGCTTCTAGGCTGACTAAATGACAAAGCTACACTCCTAAAGGCAAACAAATCAAACAAAGTAAAAAACAAACTTAATATTTGATTGAACTCCATATTTCTCTAAGGTTATCTTTTGGCAAAAGGTTCTTTTGTCAATTTTTTTTAATTTTTAGGCAAATTTTCCAGCATATTCTATTTTTTTTTTTTTCCCCAATTTTGTTCATGGATTAACCAAGGATAAGATACAAAGTTATTCTGTGTACATTCAATTTTTTAAAAATTTGCACATCTTCTGATTCTTTTGCAAATTCCTTCTTATAGTCTTCCTCAAGAATAGGAAGGCAAGGGCTAATACCATGCTTTTGCCAAAAGAGCTTTACAATATTCCTGGTTTTTTACACCCTTTACATTAATATAAAACCCAAGGTTCACAGCTGTTGGATTGCATGAAATAGAAATTCCCCATAGTCCCTCAGGGAGAAAAAGAAATCTAAAGACTGAATTAAAATCTTTAGAGTTAAAATCTTTAGAGAAACTTGAACATGTTAAACAACAAGTATAAAGTAAAAGTAAAAGTTTTAAGTAAGTTTTAATATACCTTAAACACCTTAAGTGCCTGTGTTAACTGGTGAAAAGCCTTATTACCCTGTTTAAAGTTCAGTGATAATACCCTTCACAAATTCAACTTAGCTCTAGACATAATGAAAATATAATTTACATTTTCAGATAAAACAGATAGAATAACTCACATAAGCAGATAATACCCTATATGTAAGATTTAGGTAAAGAGAACATTGCTTTCTCATGTTAGAACTAAGTTCAGATTAGTGTAAAAAATATTGTTTTAGAAGCGTGTATTGAGAGACCACCAGCTATTCACGAGTCTTCACAGAAGTAAGATTTCTATCTTTAGCACACGTTTTATAGGGTCTGACAGGGTCCGCGGGCTAAGGAAGTTACTATTGGCTAATACACACAGGTTTACGTTTTTTCTCCTTTACATAAGGATATTATTTTGCCTTATTCTCTCTCCTGCAGGAAAGTTCCAAGGACTTTAGTCTTTAATATCACGACTTATTCCAGAGGCTGGTTTGTGCAGACAGGCCCTTACTAATATATCATGTCCACCTTCTATTAATATATTATCTACAAGCGTGTTTTTAGCTGATTGGATGATTTATGAATTTAATCCCCTGTACTGAGGATCAGAATACCACCACCTTCATCCTCCACCTTCATCCTCCATCTTCACTTTCATCCACCAATTGATCCATCAATCCATCAGACTGAGGAAGAACAGCAGCTCCATCATCACCAACTGCTTCTACGGCCCGAGACAACAGAACTCCATGCCGAGAAGCTGCTGCCCCGAACATCGGGGCCTTGTGCCCATGAGCTGCTGCTCAGAGCTCGAGACTTTGCGCCAAAACTTTCAGTAAGGACTTTAATTTTCCAAACTTTTGCCTTTGAGACTGATGCTTTTTTACAATAAAAATCTTTCTAGCAAACATCAACTACTCATGTCTTTTTGAGACCTGGAAATATTTCTGGAATAGCCATTGAAACTCACACACAACTTTGCAAATGGAACAAAAAAAATGTTCAATGTCCTCCAGGGAAACGAAAAAATTACTATTGTTTTAAGGTCCAAATAGTTGAGACTCCATATGCGCTGTTTAAGCAGGCGAAAGTCAGTCAGCTGAAAACATCGATCCTTAACATCACTGAATGTTCTTTCAAATCCTGAAACAGGGAATAACTGAAGAAAATTAGTAGAGACATGACATTATGATGATAACATAAAACTTCTGTTGGCAAACTGTGTGTGTAGTTTTCAGACATAACTGTATCTTGGCAGTTCCACTTCTGATCTTGTTTGGAATACTAAGGCTGTATGGTGACTTCTCTGTTTACTAGGTCTCGTTTTTGGAGGCAGTCGGTGACTGGTCAGATGAATAGGTGACTCTTGAACCTGTCAATAAAATATAGGCATCTCTCCCTTTTATGTTAATGAATCATTTAGACTTAGCTGTGGTACACTTAATTGTGAATTCAGATTTTATGATATTTCTAAATTTTTGGTGTAAATATTTCATTATTCAAAATGAATTGTGGTCTAAATTTCTAATGTACATAATACATTAATTGAATGTTCTCAGGGCATTGATTCCTTTTGCTTTTTTTTTTTTAAAAATGAGATGTACCTCTTTTATCATACACATAAAATTATCAAAATAAAACTATACACATAATGAACAAAAAACCCACAGAAGTCAGAAATCACTCAGATAATAACCATTATTATTAACATATGTGATATAGAATTACTATTAACCACTAAAACACTGTACCAGCATCTCAGAGTCTGCAAACAGCTGATAAACCTCAAATCAGTGAAGTATTGGATAAACACCTGTGGAAATGATTCACCAAGCCCACTTGAAAATTGATCCAGCTGTCATATTGATAGGGTCACATTGCCAAGCCAGAAGTGACTCGAATATTGATTTGGTACAGAAAACATCTGGATTTTCTGGCAAACATTCCATCCAGGTAAAGTCAAGGCTTGGCCAGGGCCTAGGCCTTAACTGGAAAGATGTCTCTTAACTCATTTCAAACAAGGTTCTTAATAATAGCAGCTATGAGATGCTTACAGCACAGCAAACTGTTGAAGTGCATTTGTGGAAAGGAAATTATTAGAAGTCTTAGGCAACCAGACCAATCAAACCATCTA